>NC_080672.1:271029846-271630401 GCF_030247195.1 Topomyia yanbarensis | reverse complement strand
TCGAAGGCATCAACATTTTTTATTCCAAAACTTAAGAGTTATTGAATAAAGTAGGTTAAAAATACCGCCATTTTGAACGTCAATTACTAGGAGATGTGGAAATATGTGGAAGACATTTCGATTCTATGAGAAAGACAGTGGAAGTACTCCAAGAAAAAATACTAGTCACAACGGGCATCCACTGGCCTGTATGTAAAAATTACCTTCCAACATTGCATGTTTTGTATTTTATAACAAAATAAGTAGGACTTTTTCAACATAACCTTTTGTGGTGATTTTTTCTATTCGTCAAATATGCCAAAAAATCATTGGAAGTATCAATGTAGACATATGAATCCACAACTCTCAGTTTCTGTAATCGTAAAGTTACGAATTATTCATAAATTAACACGATAACAAATGTGAATATTGTCGTGATTCGCTGGCTGGGCCACAGCCTTTGTCCCACTAACGAATTTGATTCGCTAGGTGGACCGACTGACAAATGTTAAAAACTCTCCAAAGGAGACGTTAATACTGTGAATGCATCTGTTTAAATCTCTAATTACTGTCAAGTAGATTGTTAAGGCAAATTTGATATGAAATTTTGGCGTTCAGAAGCTTTTTAGTTGGACAATGGTCCACCTAGCGGAGATCCTACTAAAAAGGTCTAGGTACAAAGTGACCCACCAGCGAATCATGACATTATTAAAAGATGCGCAAAAATTTGTGACTGTGGTAAAAACCATAATGAAAAGGTGTAAGCCGTTTTGATGAAACGTTTACGTGGTCAGAATTTCCATTAATTCTTTTGTTTTACAAATTGCGCTTAATCCTTCAAATTGCGTGTGCAATGCTCATTGAATGACCAAAATTTGACTGAGTTGTAATATATACGTGAAAATATTTGTCTAAAGTATTTCTGGAAAGTCTAGTCCTAAATGGCAACTTTGATTATGTAATCGTTTCGTGAAAACATCATCTAATACTTTTATTTATGGTTCTTACTTCTGCAAATACCGCCAAAATTTGTGCATATCTTTCAATATTCACATTAGATATTGTGTTAATTTATGAATAAATCGCAATTTTGAGATTACAGAAACTGAGAGTTCTGAATTCATATGTCTACACTGATACTTCCAATGAATTTTTGACATATTTGACGAATAGAAAAAATCACCATAAAAGGTTATGTTGAAAAAGTCACACTTATTTTGTTACAAAATACAAAACATGCAATGTTGGAAGGTAATTTTTACATACAGGCCAGTTGTGACTAGTATTTTTTCTTGGAGTACTTTCCACTGTCTTTCTCATAGAATCGAAATGTCTTCCACATATTTCCACATCTCCTAGTAATTGACGTTCAAAATGGCGGTATTTTTAACCTACTTTATTCAATAACTCTTAAGTTTTGGAATAAAAAATGTTGATGTTGAATATCTGTAGCTTCTCAATTCCAACAATTTCTCAGAACGTTTAAAGAATTAAAAAAATCTCAGAACAAAGTTATAATAAAAAAATGATGTTTTGGGTGCCTTCCACGAACAACGCGCAGTATCTCAACACCATTACATTTTGGAGAGTTGGCATGTTTAGCAAGTTTTCTCGTAGTAGAATTTTCTATAACTTTGTCATTGACATCATGATTCAATTTCGAAAGTTAGTAGAAATAAATTTTCTATCTCACTTTTAGGTGGATTAATCCCAATTCAGCACACATCAAAAGAAGGGGGCTTCCATTCTGAAAAAGTGTTCCTAACATACCAAATCGCTAAAATCAACTCCTAGAGCACCATTAATTAAACGCACGTTTTGGTACCATTGCGACCACTGTGCACTGGTCAAGTTACAGTTGAGATATTGAACAATTCAAAAAATGTAGCAAAGCTTCATTGTTTGAAAGCATTTACTAAAAATGCTATATCTCAGTCCCTCGACCGAATTTTCACAACATTTGTTCACGAAAATTTTTGCAATGAACAGTACTTTCCAAAACATGCCTTTGGTTTATTGAAAACAAAATTATTGACATTCGTTTTTTTTCGCCATGATTAAGAGGTTCTATAATTAATATAAGGACTTTCTGTAAAAAACTTTTAAATGATATTTATTCTCTAAGGTTTACAAAAAAAATAAAAAAAAATGTTTTAAAAATAATTGGGCTTTGAAAAAGTTGCAAAAAAAACTTATATACGACAATTTTGCTCAAAAATGACCATTTTTCATAAATCACATTTGCGGAACCTCTAGATGATTTTTTAGAAATTTGATTTGTTCTACAAAAGTGCTTAAAATATGCTTATCTTTCATTATAGGGTTGAGCACCATGACTTTTCGAACATCGATTTATTTTGGGACAGCCTAATGTGCATATTATGTGCATATGTGCATATCAAAAAAAATCTTTGAGGCTTTCTCTTTGGGTTCAGAGGGATGTGGTAATGTTAATTCAGAAAAATACACTTTTTAAATTTTCATCATGTTCTAGTTATTTTCTGTCGGCCTATTTCCGCTACGAGGCCAAACACCGACGTCAGAGAGGTAACTCCACTATATGGACTAGATATCATAATTATGGACCGGGGACTAATGGCTTTGCATTCCTTCCGACGGAAGGCGTGACCAAAGTTTTTCCCCTCAGTAAAATCTCAACGACCTTGACTGGGATCGAGCCCAGGCCATCTGGGGTGAGTGGCGCTCACGCTTACCATTCAGCCACTGGCGCAGTTATTTTTTTAATTTTGTTTACATGATTTTGATGCAACAATTGTTCAATATTTTCTCAAATTTTCATTGCAATTATGGTGATAAAAATTAATACGGAAAATTGAGCGTGTGACAGTGAATCTGCTGGAGCGTCTCGAGAAAAACTAAACCAATCGTTTCGAAATTTTGCATAGCTGATATCCAGAAAATTTTCCAGGTAATAATGGAGGTTTTAATTATTTTTTCTATTCATAATTTTTTCGTAGCACTGAAATATTTGGCCGGAGTCCCAATTAGTCAAAATTCCATAAGCTATGGGAATCCTATTACGCGGATTCCTTTTTCACGCCTCTAGTTATTCGCGTAGTAGGAGACCCGACTGTATAACAAAATAAAGTGGTAGATATGATGTGTTTTTATAAGTGTGCGAACTTCTTCCGGTAACAACGAGTCGGTGTCATGGCGTCAAAATTAGTGTTTATTTTCGTTTCTTTGTACTTTATAGCACATGACTCCAAAAAGAAAACGTTATGTATGTCATGCTCCGGTTCCGGCATTTGACATGTTCAATTGACTCTGCTTAGTGTCTCCGCTCAACTATGAATAGAGGGACTACAATTATTACCGGAAGTTTCCTAAAGAATAACGTTGGAAATAGAAATTTGGTGGCAACGCTCCAGACGATTTCGCAACCTGGGCACCAGTTTGACGCTACAGAATGAATTTTGTTTACATTCAACGAGTTTTGAATCGAGCCAACAAAATCCAGCCGAACGCTTTTGACTGTTTACCCGAATCTCATTTGACTGGTATTCACTGGGTCAATTTTACCCTCTACTGCCCAAATTTTTGTTTCTCTTCAAAAAACTTAAGAAGCGTGTTTTTATAATGAAAAAACCAAAAAAACATCTTTCAGGTTCAAGAAAGTTACGGGATTTCCAGTTAACGGGTGTTCAATAAAAAATTAGAACGATTTCAATACATTTCTGTAATTAAAATAAAGATAAATTTTCTCTCCAAGGGAATTGCTCTCTGGAAAATGGTTGAAACATCGCTCGGGTGCTGTCAGTTCAATCGAAAATGGCGTCGAAACCGAAAGCACTCCGCGAACTTGTTGTACGGTTTTACGAAACGCATGGTCATCGTGGAAAAAAGTTTACGGTAGACCACTTTCGAGCAGAAAATGTGCCCGTGAGGCGCACTTCGAGTTAGAAGTTCTTTGAGTATTCAACCTTACGGGATTTTCGCGGACTAGCCATCAGAAGCAAGCAAACCTGTGATCTATTCGTTTGCCCGTCTTACTAAAACATAGGGGATATCCCTAGTTTAATACAGCACGCGTATAATCAAATACAAATCAACACTCCGGGTGAACCTATTACAATTTATCAACGATTTTGATTCGAGTTAATTATTGAGGTCAATTTGTAGCCGACGCACAGTGATTCCAAATAGGCAAAACCGTGATCGAAATTGTTTTGACCTCGAAAATTCGATGTATGAGCTATAGTGACTTCAGCAAAGTTTGTATATAAAATATTTCCCATTTTGTAGAGATATTAGTTTGGTAAATAATCCCCCTTAAAACTGAGATATAAAAAGATGTGAATTTAGGTTGCGAGCTGAAGATTAGCTTAAATATTAGAAAGACTTTCGTATATTTTATCAAACATCATATGTATGAAAAATTCGAATATTTTACCAAAGTTTTCTGCACGAAACCTATTCGTGGACAATTTAAGAATATATTGTCTCAGGTTTATTGATGCCAACAATTCATTTGAACTATGCTACGATGGATCTACACGAGATTTGGCTGAATCTCTGTGTTTGTTCTTTCCCCGTATGCTATATTGCGTTGAATGCCTTCGTAATCTGCTTTGGACTCAGTCTACAGTACACTACTGGGGCTTCAGATCACGTCAACTGCAAAAGATTTTCTGTTGCTCTCATGACACAGATTTCCTCTTTTCGTTGGCTATTGAAATGTACACCGATCGGAAAGAACGACACTGCGGTGACGAGTTGAATGCTCAGCAGCAGCATCAATGACAACTCGTCATCACGCTTTTCAGGTCGGAGTACACAGGTGTGTAGCCGGGTTGATTCATTGCTGCTAGTAGCCACTCTGACTATTCGGGCGCGGAAATTTATTGATTGCATGTCCGTTGTAGGCGAAAAATTACATAACTTTGAACGCGAAGAGCACAACTTTCGATGCATCATCAGGTTGGAAGTTGAGGCAACGATTAACAGGTGGAATAATAATAGCTAGATGAGAGGCGGTTTGTCGTGTTGAGCTTCCCACTGAATGAGTATGCATATATGAGTTGTGCGAGCGAAGCTGCTGAAAATAACAAAAAAACCTACGCTAAACGTGGGAGTTCTAAGATCGGATTATTTGTTCGCTAGTGCTACGAATCTCAAGTGCGCTTTTTCAATTGTTTCAAACTACTAGACAATTCCATGTAAACGATTAACCCTGACCGAAGAGTGTTAATCGTTGCATTTTACCACACACAAAGCCGGATTTTTTTTCATCTCGTGCGTCCCGTTTGTTTGTGAAATATGATTGTGGCCCTCGCGTTTGAAGACTATTACTTTGAGTAAGGGGTGTTACTTATTCATAAGTGCAACTAATCGCACATAGAATAAATGTTATTTGTTGAGTCTTGTAGTAATACTATTTCGGGTTCAGAACGATGTCTGTCGCTGATAGAGTGATTCCAATATCTGCATACAATTTAATTCCCATTATGCAGCAGAAATACATGGTTAGTATGAAAACACAAATTATTTTGCTTTTCAATTCATACCGGTGCGTGAGGAGTGTGAACCCACGTGTTTGTATACCGTACACAGCAAATGTCTGTCAACAGATTTGATTATAAAAACACTGCAAACGGTCTTCTTCGATTTAGCTACATAGAGTAGTGCGCCTATTATAGTAGTAGAGCCTATTATCTTTACACACTTAATTTGAATTACTGGGTACAGTAAAATTTTGCTGGGGTTTTGAACAGCAAACCGTTCGGTAATCAATTCAGTAAAACAATTCGGTTACCGAACTCTCCGCAATCTGTTCTCTCCAAACGTCAAAAAATACTGGTCAGTCAGCAGTTTCCTCTGAAAATGGCGACTTGACAGATGATTTGCTGTACCTGTTTTGTAAGTTTTTGACGAGGTTCGGTAATGTTGGTACAATTTTGCCGAACAATCAGTCAGTATTTTACTGGATAATGTTTATGTACCGAAAAAAACAGAAGTACTAATAAATTCAGTGAAAAATATTGCGGGTTTCAGCAAATTATTCGAAAAATTACTGAAAATCGCTAAAAAGTGAAAACTTTACCGCAATTTTTTTAACAACTTGCTGATAGCTCCGTAAAAATATCACTTTACTGTTCATGTCGTCAAAAGAAATTACTGAACAACTTTTGGCTGGTTTAGTGTGTATATTCTGAAACTCTTGGCTTCGAACCAACCATATGAGATAATTGCAATATAAACGTATCGTTTGAAACGAAAACAATGTCCATTTTCATTTTCAAAGAAGCGTTTTTGAGATTTATTCAAAAAACGCTTTTAATCCACCTAACAGTGTGATGAGACATTTCTTATAACTCTTATCACTCTCTTCGGATATTATATCGTTTGAGAACATTTAGAGCTTGACGCTTCGTGATGTTTTTGATAACACATACTACATGGGATAGTGGCAGGACTCAGAGAATCGCTCAAATCAGCATAGGACAACATCAGTACTAGAAATCTCAAACCAAAGCAATGGGAAAGCGAAAAAATGGCCCATAAAATAGACATACAAACAAATTATTGCTAATGCTCTGTTAATAAAATATCTAAATTCCTCAATCAATGCATTGTGGTGGGAAAACTGAATTTTCCTAAAGGGGTTATATATTGTACTGAGCCAAAAAAATCGATTTTTTTTATTGTTTTGAAGTTTATACTTTACTCAAATTTCCAACGCGACTGAGAACTAAGAAATCTACGCTTTTTCTTGAAAAGGGCGATACTAGCAGTGATACCATTCAAAGAAAATCAACAGTGAATATTTCCAGACTTGGTTTTATTTCCTATTTAGGAGCTATTGTGTTTTTTTACATTCTTGATTGCATGATTCAGTGATCGAAACCCAAAACTTTATAAAGTATTTGAAATTATTAAATTAAAATTTGTTTTTGCTATTCAAATTGACAAAATGATAGTATCGCCCCTTTGGCGATTGTTTACCTTTTCAGTCCCACCTATCAGCATTGAAGTATCGCCCTTACGTTTTTTTACAATAACTAATGTTTTACACCACCGATTTCGTCCGGGTTTTTTCAATAGCGATCATTGTTACTATTTACAACTGGTATCAGCTTAATATTCCTAAAAAATACGAAAAAAACAGTTTCGCCTCAAAACTGCTAGCAAAAAAAGTATCGCCCTGTTTGTTTGCATGGAGCGTGGAGGGCGAAACTTTAAATAAACAAACAAAATACAGTTTCGCCCGTTGTATTTTTTGCTGTAGTTTAAGAAAGCAATATCGTAGAATCCAAATTTTTAGGTTAATTTGTTGCGTTTCAAAGCCCCCATTCGCATGTATGAAAAAAGCCTTATATTTACATTTGTAAGTATCGCCCTTTTCACAAAAAAGCGTTGAAATGAAATCACAGCTTCTGATATCACGCTATCTCTGAAGTGCATGCGTGCATAGTTCCAAATTTTACTTCGACATCGATTTTTTCTAAAGGTGACTTCCTTGATTTGGTCACTATTTATTAAAAAATCGCGGTTAAATAAAAAATAAAACTATTAAAAAATTTCAAATAGTTTATAATTTTCACAAACTTATTAGGTAAAATTGCTTTCGTAATATTGTGTAGGAAAAAAGCTGAAAATTTCAGTTTTTTCTCTATCTGCAACATATAAACCCTTAAGTATACCAATTAATTGGTATACGAATTGGAACAGGTTCGCCAAATTTTGGAAGAAGTCTATAGTTCCTTGAAAACTACCTAAAAATTGTTGTAGTTCGAAGCAATAAAAAATCCCCAAAAATGAAATGTACCTATTAATGTGAAACACAGTGAATAATACATACAATAAAGACCCATTTTCATCAGTCTCGTGGTGCATTTTAGGCTGACAAAATGGGGACATTGACTAAATCGGGCAATTTTTTTCTTTATAATAAACTGAAACTGTTAAAATATTCTTCCCGTCCCTTGATGTGGTCTGATAACTATTTCTGATTATGATGAACTTTTTATTTTTGCATATTTCCATCTTCATGATAAGGAAACATGCTCAAGAAAGGATTTACTCGAATTCAGTCTTGTTCGTCTGCTAGAGCCCATCAAACATGTGTTCATATTTGGCTGATAAAATCGGGGTTTCAATTTATTATAATAGATATTCAGCATTCGAAGAAGTTTCTTGTGAACGAGCGTAGAACGACTTTGTTTATACTTACTTGAAGTCAGCGGTGTAGCCAGAAATTCGGTTTGGTGAGGGTTTGGTGAAAATCGATCTTACTGTCCAAACGGCATAATTCCGAAACCGTAATTTTTGAAGTTTTAAAATGAAGCAGAATTATTTTTCAGAAAACAGAAATTCGTGTCCTTAGCGAATTTGTTGAGTCTTTATTGTAGTCATGAATGTTAACCTGAGAAAATTCACCATAAATACTTCTTGGACGATATACCGTCAGAATTTTTTTTATCAAATGAAGCGCTGTTTAACGTTTGTAAAACTCATCGAAAATACTAAACCTCCGAGATTGGCGGTTTCAGAATGATGCTATCCTTACATTACCGTTTTTGAGCATTTGACCTATACATATAATTAGCCATACAACAAAAATGAAATGCTCATCAAAATCGATCAGGACCTGCTAGAGTCGCATGGAAATCGTCATTTTTCATAAATTTCTCTCTACATTCGGAAAGTGTTATCCTCGTTATTAATCATATTACGTTTTCGTCTCAACTCGACGCATTCCCAAAATAAAAACCTGTTTTAATCCACCTAGTGGTGCAATTGTGCTTTTCTCATTTGTCCAGACTACGATTCCATGGCTGGTTATGTTCAATACAATGGTGTAAATGAATAGTATATGTTCAGCACGATTTGCACATACATACAATGGATCAACAGCCACGATCTTGAGATACTATGTGATACTGAAACATCGCTTGAAACCAGCGGCGGATCATGGAGAAAGATCCGGGAGGTCCGGGTCCTGCCAAAAATTTTCAACTTGTTAAGAAATTTTAAACTAGTTTTAATTTTAAAGTAGCAACCCCTCACTGCATACTCCCTCCGGGCCGGTATGATTGTCGATTTTTAGAGTGATTGCATAACCTTTCTATATGAGAAATGCAAAAATGTGCAAAAGTCCAAAAAAGTCAATTTTTGTCAAACATTATTTTTTTCGAGTTTACATCAAATCTCAATGTTTCATGCATTTTAAAGTCATTTGGCATCAAAAATACAAATTTGATTTTGCAAATGGTTCATTTCAGTTTATATGGGAATTTGATGTGTGATTGCACTCTTCAACTCGTAACTCTGGAACCGGAAGTCCAATCAATAAAAAAAAAATCAATTGCAGCCGATGGGAAGGTTGTACCTTTCATTTGAGACTAACTTTGTGCAAATCGGTCCAGCCATCTCTGAGAAACCGAGGTCACATTTTTTTCAACATACACATATACACACACATACATACACACAGACATTTTCCGATCTCGACGAACTGAGTCGATTGGCATATAACACTCGGCCCTCCGGGTCGGGATTAGATTGACGAATTTTAGAGTGTATGAGAAAGGCAAAAACATTTTTAGCAAATGTTGAAAGTTATGCATTTTTTTGGTGAGCAGTTCTATGTTTCATAGACATTAAATCAATTTTAACTTCGCTTCCTATTAAATAAAGACCTTTATTACAGTACATCTCTACAAAAGCGAGCTCAATTTGAAAAGAAATCTGGAGGATTATGATTGATTACAGAACTCTGGAATTTTCTATTGGAATGTTTTCAGGCAGGAATTTGATATTGATGCTATTAGACAACTTTGAAATCAAGACCAATAGATCAGTTACATATCAGGACCCCATTCCGACAATTTATCAAAAGTCCTCATGATGTTTAAAACAACAGGTTATCAATCTACGGATCAGATAATTGTTATTGTAATATTGAATTAAATCAGTCTGCATCAATAAATTTTCAACTTCAATCCATTATTTTTTTTTGTTGTGGTGGGGGGGGGGGAGGGGGGTTGTATGGTGTTAAACCCCAAAACCTTCTCTTGGCTACGCCGTTGCTTGGAATTATTTATTTCGCTTTTCATGTTCCGATATGTTTCAGATCGATCCGATGGTTATAAGTTAGAAAAATTGCAATCAGAAGGTTCGTACAAATGAACATTTTTGCACTGATACGTTATCAAGTTCCTTCCAGACAACTTGAAGGTGTTCGGTGATTATTTCTAGCGGTTGTAGATAGAAAAATGAAATACAAAATTCGTTTTATCGTAATAATGTTTGGCTTATTTCAATGGATTATTACTATATTGAACAATAAATAGGCGACAAAAGGTAATCCACAAACAACAAGCCATAACTTTTAAAGTATTCAAAATAGATATTTGAAGTCTTCAGTAAAGTTATTCGCAAAAGTAAGAGCTACAAATTTGCTGAAGGAATCATTTCGATATAATCACTTTCAAGAAAATTTATGAAAATATCTCACTCATAGGGAGATTAATCAGCAAAAGCACTATACCAAAAGAAAGGGCATATTGCCTCCATTAAATTCTCCGAAGATACTATTGACCTAAAATAAGCCGTTTTGGCGTTAATAATAGATTACATGTTTTTGGTCATATTTCTGGCAATAGGAAATGATAAAAATCTTTCGTCCGCATTTAATGTTAAATATCTCTTTTTATTACAGTCCGATTTCAACAATCTATAGCTTGTTCGAAAGGTATTCGTTAAAGCTGTCTAAAAACATATAAATTGTTAATCTATATTGTCAATTTCGGCAGATAATTTAAAAAAACTGCAAAGAACGCCATTTTTACGCATTCAAACATTCATATCTTGGAAACTAAACATCAGAATCAAAAACAAATTAATAGCGTTCATACTGTTTTTTAGTTCCTTCATTTCAAATTGGTTTGGATAAGATCGGTTCAGCCATTGCTGAGAAACACGAATGAGAATTTGTCCGTTACATACACACACACAGACACACACACACAGACATTGTCCCAAATCGTCGAGCTGAGTCGATTGGTATATAAGACTCGGCCCTCCGGGCCTCGGAAAAAATCTTGAAAGTTTGAGCGAATTCTATACATTTCTTTTGTAAGAAATGTAAAACATGTTGTCTTTGCAGTTCTTTGTCAATATCTCGTAAAACATCCGATCGACGTAGCTACCTTAGGCCGATACCGGTTTTAGATTCCAATCGCTGTAGGTTTACAAAATCTATGTCAAAATGACAGTATCAAGCAAACCTAGAACGACTGTGGATTTTTGGATAATTAACAAATAAATTACTTGTTAAACGATAGGATACGTGTTATAAAACGTTATTCAGAAATACGGTGGTACAAATCATTGCTAGGTTACCTCAGATACACTACCACAATCAAACGAATAATTCTGCATCCAACACAGCAAAATATCATCAGTACCTTTCAACAAAAAATATAAGTTATAATATTTATTGTAAAGAAATTGTGGGAATAAATTTCAAGTCATTTCAATTTTTTAACTGATTGTTAATTCCAGCGATCTTATTTTCATACCATAAAATTCGGCTCGTAACAATGTGATTTCAAACTAATCATTTGCAGTTGTTGGCCTGGTCATATTTTTCAGCGCAACGGAGTTGAGTTAGATCTAGTGTTTTACACCAATGAACTAAGAATCAGAATGTAGTAGCTCGATTAATTGTGGTTGCGCGTTGCCATATCGTCTAATTATTTTCCAGGTGGAGGTGAAATAAAAAGGCAGCGGCTTTTTCCCAACCTCTAGAGATACGTATAACTCGAAGTGAAAAAGCCTCTGGGTATGCTCTTCGTAGAGGTCCAGCACACGCCATCGTTTCACAGTTACCCCCCCCCCCCCCCCCCCGGTATTGATGAAAATTATGAAATTACACAGAACCATGAAAAAACTTAGTTCGCGGCAAATGTTGAGCATAAAGTTTACTATAAATAGCAATAGATTAACCATTTATTGAATGAACGATAGCCAGGGTAAATTTACTCTGGCTATCAAAAAAACAACAAATATCCATTAAAAGAAATTAAGTTATCAGATATCTTCCAAAACATAGCAACACATGTAAAGAATTAGAAGTTGTGAAATATGAGGTAATTTATTTATTTATTTTATTTATTTATTTATTTATTTATTTATTTATTCATTCATTCATTTATTTATTTATTGATTTATTTATTTATTTATTTATTTATTTATTTATTGATTTATTTATTTATTTATTTATTTATTTATTTATTTATTTATTTATTTATTTATTTATTTATTTATTTATTTATTTATTTATTTATTTATTTATTTATTTATTTATTTATTTATTTATTTATTTATTTATTTATTTATTTATTTATTATTGGACATTATAGTTTAAATGATATGGATGGGAAAAAGGCCGCTTGAGTTGGCCTCCTCCTACCAGGCGCCTGTACCCTAAAAAAACGACTATCTTTTCGTAAGGTTAGATGTAGAAAATAATTAAAATTATATGTCAGGTTTCTTATTACTAATACACATAATAATCACAGTAAACGCAATCTTCTTATATTGCTTGCAAATATTTTCGAGGAGTCACTAAACCAAAAGGCACCATCAGCACGAAAAAAGGTTCGAATCATTGAAGCCAGTGGTGCATGGAATCCAAAAGATGTCCGATGGAACCTCGGCAATAATAATGATGTATTTCATGTTCTCCACGCTACTCGGAAATCTAAGCGGGGCAGCAATTCAGGCGCATCACATTCTCCGTTTAAAATTTCCACCAAGTTGGTAGCTTGCTGGATACTACGACGACATTCTAATGTCTCCAAATGGAGCAGCTGGCAACGGTCACGACAAGGTGGTAAATTTTGCGGGTCACGCCAAGGCAAGTTCCTAAGGGCTAAGCATATAAACCTTTTCTGTACTCTTTCCAATTTAAAACACCAAGTTAGGTGATGCGGATTCCAAATCTGCGAGACGAACTCGAGGATTGGTCTGACCAATGCGCAGTATAGGAATTTAGACAGTACGGATCAGTAAAATCCCGTGAAATCTTCGAAATTAATCCCAGCTGCCGATTCGCTTTTGCGATTTTGTTGGTCATATGAGAATTGACGGACAGTTTGTGGTCAAGAGTTACACTCAGGTCGCAGACTTCATTGACTCTCCGTAGCGCAGCCTCATCGATACTGTAATCGAAGATTAACGGGTCGTTCTTCTTGTGGAACGTCATCACGGAGCATTTGGCAATATTTACAGTAAGCTGATTCATTCGACACCACTTCACAAAACGATCCAATAGTGCTTGCAGTTGGTGGCAGTCCTCGGCTGACTGGATCACTAAGTACAGCTTATGATCATCGGCAAATATGAGCTTGCACCCGGAACCCAACACTACTGCTACATCATTAAAAACAGTAAGAAAAGCAGTGGGCCAAGATTGCTGCCCTGCGGTACTCCTGATCTATTGGTAAACGGAGCCGATATACAAGAGTCCAATTTCACACAAAGCGTTCTGTGCGTAAGATAGGAGCGTAGCCACGACGTAAGCTTGTCGGACGCTCCTAACTTGTACAACTTCTTAAGAAGAATTGCATGGTCAATTTGTTCAAAGGCAGCTTTCAAATCTGTGTATATAGTGTCCACTTGTGTTTTCTTCTCCATGCGATTGATGCAAGCTGACGTAAATTCAAGCAGGTTTGTTAAAACAGATAGCCCGGGCATGAAGCTGTACTTGCTGTACAGCTGAGGAGGATTTGATTGACAACAATTTCAAACAACTTAGATCCAGCTGAAAGGTTCGTTATTCCGCGGTACTGCTTGATACTTCTTTTATCTCCGGCTTTGAACACTGGGAACATGTAGGATTGCTTTCAAACGTTGGGGAACTTAGCCTGCTCAAATGATTGGTTGAAGGTACGAGACAAAGGTTCAGCCAAAGCGACGGCACAGCGACAGTAGACAACAGCTGGAATCCCATGCGGTCCAGGGAAGAAAGCTGTTACCATATTGGGTGAAACCGAAAAGATAATCTAATCCACGATATCTTGCGGATATCGTTACAGTTACAGTTACTAATGTGATATCGGTTTCCTGATCAAATGCTCAGCAGGGAGCAAAAACGGTTGCGAAATGATTGGCAAACAATTCACAAGTTGTTGCAGTGTACCACGCTGCCTTTTCATTGAGGTACACATTCGAAGGAACGCTGGAATTTTTCCGTTTTGAATTTACAAAGTTCCAAAATCCTTTAGGATTACTTCGTAAGCCTACTTGAACGCGTTGTACGTACGATCTAGATGCGATGACCAGTCCAGATGGAGCAAATAGTCACACAGCTCGGAAAAATCAATCCTGCGATAATTCAGCAGTTGTCTAGCTGGAACAACTACCGGCATAACCGGACAACTAAGCGATTGCGGTGGGTGGTGCATGTCGACGGGTAAAAGGGGGAACACTGACTTCTCGACCGAAATGTTGTGGTCATTCGAGCAGAAAACTAAGTCAAGGACCCGTCCGATTTGATTGGTATGTACATTGAACTGATTAAGATTTTAAAAATCCATGCCCTCAATTAGGGCGGAGCTTGTTGGCGGTAACTGGGCAGCATTTTCAAATTGAAGGACGTCGTCATGCGATAACCAACTAAAGCCTGGTTGGTTATAATCTCCGCAAACTATGACAGTGTCCTCAATTGATCCCTTGTCACAAAGCTCACGCACTGATGCAATGTGTGACTCAATCATACAGACACTTCTCTTGTGATCTGAAAGAATATATATTGCACAAAGAAAAAGCTTACGTCTATTGATGGATGCCGATACGCAAACTTGTTCCAAATTAATCCCGTGGGTAATGTTCACAAGCGAACTAGAATGTTGCTGTATAACAGCGATTAGAACACCTCCAAAGGTGGATTTCGCACTGTTGTTTTTATTCCTATCGCAACGGAATTCATTATAGGAACTACCGAAAATTTGAAGAGACTCGCTCCGATCATCAAGACCAGTTTCTGTCATAATAATGACATCGAAGTTGCAATCACGTACAGCAAGAAAATCAGCATCAATTCTTTCGCAAGCCGCGTACGTTATGGTAATAAAGCCACATACCGTTGAGGTGATCATGTGAAACAGAGGGAACTTGTGTCTGCAAATGGGTAAACTCTTTCAACGTATGTGTAGCATCAGACCTAGCTTCGGGAAGACATATATGCTCTTTATTTTTACCTGATGAATCAGGGTTGACACTAGTTTTCAAATGATTTCCCGAGACTGTAGTTGGTGGACCAGGTAGGTTGGCGAGGGTGAACTGCAACGTCTGTAATTGTGAGGTTTCTCTCAACGTGATTGCAGTATCAATCCTAGCTTCGTGAAGACATATACTCTCAAGTCTTTTACCCGGCGATCCAGGGTCGGCACTGATGTTCTTTCCGGACAGCTTCAGGCTCCGTTTACCAATAGATCAGGAGTACCGCAGGGTAATTGCTACGAGTAATCAATCCTCGATCTAGCCATCTTCAGGCGCCTTAAATAAAGTGGACAATCCAAACTCCACGCAGTGTGATTTACATTCGTTTTTTCGATGCCAGACTGTGCTGTTGCATTCATCCAATTCCACAGTTCACACACTTCGAGTTAGCGGCGTCGCAGTCTTTGGCTTTGTGGCCCTCGGCACATTTTGGGCAAAATACTGGCTTGGAGCAGGCCTGTACTTTGTGGACATATTCGGAGCAATTGTAGCATCGGAAAACATCGACGTCTTCGAAGATCCGGCAGCGGTCCCAGCCAATGTTGACACGTTGAAGTTGTAGGTGTTGGCATGACTTTCCAATATTATTACAAAGGGATTGTTCTTCACATGTTCTCGCATTCTTCCGAGATTCCAGTGATTTTGATTCTGGGTTTGAGCGGTTTTTGAATCTCGATGTATTATTTCTCGGAGAGCAACTCTTTGGAACTGGACACCAGTTTTAGAGCGAGTTCGCTAGAATCACATCTAACTGCTACCGCGCCATTATCCTTAAATCTCATATCTTTGACAGAGAATGTAGTCGGATCGAAGTTAATTCGGATGTCTTTTTCGTTATTTCAGCTATTTGAGAAGTTTTAGGCTTGAAAATAATCGTTTGTTCGATCTTTCGCACAGTTTTGGCTTCGGTAGTGACGTTTTATTTTCACACTCAGTAAAAGCTGGCGGAAGTTATATAACCTGCACAGCGTCGTGCTCGTTATTACAGACAATTCTTCGACGCTTAAAGACCACCTTCTTCAATTGTGGGAAAATCGAATGAGCTGAGTTTACTAGCAGAACGTGAGAGGAATGAGAACAAATACACAAGAATTCCATCTAGCGCTTTCTTCTAGTGATTACGACGTCATTGTCCTAACGGAAACCTGGCTGCGCGAAGACATATTAAACGCTGAACTCTCGTCGAACTACGTAATTTACCATTGCGACCCCAACCCAACAACCAGTCATCTGTGCCGAGGCGGTGGCGTTCTAATAGCGGCAAAAGACAACCTGTCAGGTTCGCAGCTAAGTTTGTCATCTATTTTTTTGAGACCCAAACAAATATTTGTTTTTTTTTATTTTTTGTCTTCATCTGACCTATAATGGTCTTAATGAAGTTATGGAGAAGAAAAAGCCCATCTGAAGATGGATCTCCTAATGAGCGTATAATCCTCACTACGTTTTGGTACACACATTGTTAACAAAATTTCACATTACATTACATTTATCTTAACTAAATAACAATCAGTCCTAAAATAATTCTTCATGTTTATCTTATATGCTAAGTAAGTCGTCTAAGTCTAATCTTTAAAAACATCACTGGATACAGAAAAGTCGAAATGTTCATAAAGACAATTAAATACATTGCACATTTCGTTAATGCGCTTGTTCTGGCCACATTCAGTACATTGAAAGTCAAGTCTTAAAAGGTCCCGCGATCTCAAATATCTGGGGGGTACGCTAATATTAACTGGAGTTAATAAATCTGGGGCATCTAACTTGCTAGTTAGAAGCTTTCCAATAAAAATTACTCTAGGTATATTTCTTCTATTGGTAAGGGTATCCATGTCGAGCAAATGGCAGCGATCGACATTGGGTTTATCTATGGTAAAGATTTGAGAGCATAGCGAATGAATCTAGCTTGTGCTGCTTCAATTCTATTTGTCCAAACACCCGTGTAAGGAGTCCAGACGATAGCTGACGCTTCAAGAATAGAACGAACAAGACAAAAGGGCAGAGATCGCAAACAGTACGGATCGGTAAATTCTTTTTTTCCAATGATGAAACTAAGGTTTCTATTTGCTTGGGATATAATGTTCGAATAATGATCATTGAAGATCAGCTGTGAATCCAGAAACACGCCAAAGTCCCTTACAACTGACACTCTTTCGAGTGATTACCCTGAGATCTTATAACTTCAAGAGATGGGATTTTTTCTGCAGCTAAATGAGACATAGCATATACTGGATACACTGAGAGTTCAAAGGTTTCGAGTACACTAATAATAGAAAGCATTTAAGTATTGCTGTAGTGTGATCCGATCTTCTATGGAACGTATGATGAGAAAAAGTTTCAGATCGTCAGCGTAGATTAGTTTGCATCCCGGTGGTAAGATAAAGCATACGTCATTGAAATACAAGGAACAAAGTAAGGGTCTGAGATTACTTCCCTGGGGAACTCCCGACATGTTGATGAAGCTATATTACTCATGGTTTCCTAATTTTACTGATAAGGATCGATCAACGAGATATGACTTGAGCCACTCCGTGAAGTTTCGAGAGGCACCAAGCCGCTCAATCTTCGCCAGCAGAAGAGAGTGAGCGAGGCGATCAAATACCGCTTTAAGATATAGCATCTACTTGGGCTCCAGATTCTATTTGTTTAATACAGTGCAAGGTGAACTTACTAATTCGTAGTTCTGGATCTAGCCGGGAAGAAGCCATGTTGTTCTGATGATATGTTCGTTTTAGTCGCTCTGAATAGGACATTTCCCACTAAAATCTCGAATAGTTTCGATCCTGCGCAAAGAGAGGTGATGCCGCGGTAGTTCGCCACATATTGCTTATCAACTTTTTTAAAAACCCATTTCTTCCAACACAGCAGAAACACTGCTTGTGAAAGCTATTGATTGAAAATTAATTGCAACGGAGTACATAGTGTGCTTGCACATTTCTTCAGGATTATAGCAGAAATCCCAGCTGATGTTGATGACTTCATTTTTCCAATGGCAGCAAGAATAACTTCATCGGAAAAACTAATGTTACTGAACCTTCCGGCAGTCGCGCTAGGGAACTGAGTGCACGTTGCTCTGAAAATCTAGCGAAATCGTCTTAGGGCACCAGCGGGACATAAGCGCGACTTCCGGAGGGTTAAATTAAACACATCGCAGGGAACATTGCGAAGACCGCATTCAATTTCAATTGGGGAGGCCGAAATACACTTGAAAAATGCTTTGCAAACAGATCGCAGATTTCACATTTGTTTTCTTTTATTTGGAAAATTGAGTGATCCCTGGTAAATTTACACTATGTTTATGACACAGTATTATAGTGTTACATAATTCTATAGACTTTTATAGATAATATAGCTTCACACTGGTCTGGCGGGCACGGTACTGGTTTCATAAGCCAGTCATCGTATGTTCTCGAATCCCAACCAGTAAGGGTTCTTAGTATCAGTACGATCATAAAACTAGCCGTGCAATGTCTTGTATACCACAGAATGTAGTTCCACGGCTTTATTTTGCTTGGTTTCACTTGAAAGTTATTCAAAAAATAGCGCGGACTATTTCCTAATAGAAATAAAATAGGCTCAACACCCTATAAACAGCATTATTCTTCCCACTTGCCACCGTTTGTGTCGGATTATGCAAACATCGAACGTGAAAACATTTTGTGTTCGTAGGTACTGTGCTCTCAGACCTTCCAGAGTGGTTGAGTACAATGTGTGACATTTGAGAACTGTTTGTCGTGGTGACCTTCGCTGTTGGTGACCACTACTTGCTGCCGTAGGGAGTGCATAAATAAACCCATCAAGAAACAAGCTTCCCAATCCGGTTCGGTTATGCAGTCGTAGTTTTTTTTGTTTTTATTTTCGATTCGCAAATCAAGCCGCCCAAAGCGTCTGCGTGGCTAGAAATGGGTGTCATATGTGTTTTCCTCGCTGGTCGACAGAATATGTGTACGCACCGGCATACTACGAAAACTTCGAGCAGTGCGGGTGACATCATCGAAATCCAGAAATTATTTTCTGATCAGTTTCTGTTTGGTCACTTTCGGTAACTTTCATGCCACCGCTAAAAGACCAGATGATTGCATGCCCGGTTTAGTCTTCAGTATGGCGACGTACGTAGCGTTGTTTCGTTTATGCTACAATTTCCCAAATGAGACAAAACTTGGGGTTAGACCAAATTTTGTGCACCAACTTGGAGGTAATTAGGTAAGTACACACCAACATCAAATTGATGCTAGTTAGACAATGAAATCTTTGTCCATTAATTTAATTATCTCGATCATCAGGAAGATCGAATTAATCAATAACTACAGGCAACATTCGCTTCTTTCAAGTATTGACAACTGCAGCTGGTTAAATCCATCATCAACTTATTGAACAAGAGAAAAAATTGATATCATTTAGCTGAGCCAATGCAAGGGACCGCTTGCAGTTCTCAGGTGAACTTTCTCTTTTTACTTTCCTTAGAAACCTGTAACCTGTGAAGAGATAGGTACTTGGGAAAGGTAATATCAGCCAAACGGCGAAGCAAAGTAGGAGAAAAACAGACAAACCTTCGCCATCTATTAAGTCTATTGGCAGCCGTTGTCAACATCGTTTCAAAGTAGACTGCTCTGCTGACGAGAGTGGGACAAACTCGGCGAGGCCAAGCGCTAAACGGTCGCGTCGGTCGGTCGGATGCAGACTGCGACCTGCATCAACAAGGCAGTGAGGAAAGCGAAATGAATCGTCTAAATCACCATAAATCCGTCGTAGAGACTTGTATTACTTTCTTATGTTCAAGTCAACCGATCACTTGCGCATGCCTTGCGACGAGACATGTTCACTTTCGATTCGGCAAAAGATGTACGGTGATATGTGACACTGCACCGGAGACGTGATATTTCTGGGACGGGCGCCCACATTTTCTGATAAGCATCCCATGTTTCGCAAATGTTTTGTCAGCTAGACCAAACGGGAGATAACCTTATCTGCAACTTAACCGGATTTCGTCATAAGATATTATATTCTGGTGTCGTTTTTCTTATCCACTTTTACGACCAACTGGAAGCTGGTTTAACTATATAAATCATATCATAAATTAAGTAGAAATATCAAAATCCTGTCGTTAGCCATAGTTTCTGCCTCTCTCAGAAAAGAAAATTTATGTAATCGCTTCAAAACTGGATTTTACATCCTCCTAGGACCGGAAGGTATACAGCGTCCTGTAAAAAATCAAGACCATCTGAAAAATATCGACTGTTAAACTTTTTTCTAGCATATTCGCCAGGTAAAAATTTTAGTGGCCCGAGATTTTGGGAGCCCGCACTGAGGATGGATATAAATCCATACTAAAACCTGTATTCGAAAAAAGGTATATACAATTATTCGAAACTCTATGGTGCGCTGCTAAAATTGCATTGGCAGGAATTTGAATTGAAAGTCGTTTATAGTTCATAGTTTATATTGACAATTCTTTCGGAATCGAACATTAGATTATATCACAGGCGATCAAAACGTTCAATGAGCATCAGACAACCAAGTGGAATGATACAGGGTGCGCCATCTGGATGTATCCTATTTCAACATTGTACAACTCCGCCGTTTTCCAGCCGATTTTGACAGATAAACACAATTTTGAAACGTCATTTAGTGCCATTGTAGCTATGAGTCGATTTACATCAAAAGAACGCGCTGAAATCATAGACATTGTGCTCCAAAACAATCATCGGTCCTTATTTTTTTCAATGAGGGAGAGACCATCGACGGCGCACGCTACCGTTGGATTTTCGCGCACTTTGTGTGTCCACAAATGTGGAAAAAAGTTCTGAAAAACTTCTATTTTTACCTTGCCACACTGCAGCCTTTATAACCAAATTCTTGCAGAGCAGATTCCCAGGACGCGTTGTCTCAAAAAATAGTGATTTGGAATGGCCTCCTCGTTCTCCGGATTTAACGGTACCAGACTTTTTCTGTGGGGTTACTTGAAAAAAACTTTATTCTAGCAAACCTAACAACTTTGACGAACTCAAAACTAATATACGAACTGAAATTGCTGCGATTAAGCCCGAAATGCTGTCTAATGTCATGCAAAATGCCTGCAAAAGAGCTAGTTTTTTTGCATTAAATTGTATTCCAAGCCTGTTTTACAATAAATAGCATAAAATATCCTAAAAAAACTTGTTTATTTGTGAAAATCGGCTGAAAATGGCGGAGTTGTTCATTGTTGAAAAAGATACATCCAGCTGGCGCACCCTGAAGTAGCAAGAAACGCGACACAGCAAGGCAAGAATGGCATTGAACCAATTTAAGCATCGTTCCAAAATTTCGATTAAATTTTCGATTTATTTTGATCTATTGATATGTTTCGAACTAATCGTATACAAAGTTTGAAAAGGACCAACAAGTCTCTATCTGTAAAGCGTTCTGTGAATGTGGCCAAATGATTCAATTTTTCATCACATTTGGGGTCGTCAAACCTATCGAAACAAAATCCCTCCAAATTCTGCTTTATGGGGTGTCATCAAGGCACTGTTATGGTCGGATGAAGCATCTTCCATTATGCCCGGACCGGCTTAGACTGGCACGGAACCAAAAATGTTTTTGAACTTTTTGAACTTTTAAATATGAACTAGAACACCACAAAATTGCAAAAAGAAACGACCCATTTCTTTTTGTCACTATCAACACTCGGAATACCAAGGGGTTAAAAAATGGGAACGCTTACTTTGACCGGTCATATTTCAGCTGTCTTGTCTTTAATACGTCGATAAAACGATAATACGTCGCATTAAAAAAATAAAAGAATAAAGTTGTCTACCGTAAGTTGTCGAAAAAAGAGTTAAACAAAGTCAGCGAGAAATAAATGGGGACGCTACTTTGACTTGCCATATCTTAGCTGTTTGTTCACCGACTTCAAATTTTTACATTGGATAGGTACATCTTTTACAAAAAACAGTAATCACAAAATAATGAAACCCAAATTTGTATATCCGAAGTTATTGTAAAAACAGTAACTGAACGTCAGTACAGACAAAATGAGCTTTTCTGTTCAAACAATCGTATCTGGGCCGTTTGACAATAAATTTTAATTTTCCTTGCACTAAAGAAATCCTTAGAGCTTCTAGATTTGTAATGTACGCAACAGATAGTAGATTTTCAAAAAATACTATAATTTTTCGAGGTTGATTTTCACAATGCGCGTGGCACACGGTTGTTTAAATTTGTTTGCGCCTTTTTTAGTTTTACGGTTTGAAATGTAACATGTTTACTCGAAAGTTCTACATATTACATATGTATGGGTTATTCCACGTCAGATTTACAACCAAAATTTTAATTCCTTCCAAAATTACAATCAATTACAATAGATTCATACATTAGAAGGTATAGGCCATCCCTTCGAATTTGGTGATATTTGCCAACTAAATGAAATTTCTGTACTTCTACGCATTTTTGCTATGTGAACAAAAGGGGTTTTTTAAATATCGTTAGCCCCGGTAAATTTTGTGGTAAAAAAATCACGTCTAGTTGATACGATTCATCAGGACAAAACAGAGATGGATAGTTATGCTTCCCTAAAAATGTCAAAAGTGGACCAAGACTGTACACGGTGTCTTTTTTTAACAACTTTATGCAAAAAAATTCAGCATCTCTGAAACTTCAGGATATGAAAGAATGGGCTTTCCCCTTTCATTTGAAACCAACATCAAAATAATCCGTCGGGGGTCTAGAGCAACTTTTTTTTTAAGTTTTTTTTCGTGAAACCATAGATTTTACAATAGAACTAGCTCATATTTCTATCCCTAGATGGTGCTTTAGACTTTCGAAGAACACTTAAAGTGAGAATCTGATAGACATTTTAATTGTCTACAACTTTGTTAACAACTAAAAACCGATTTGAAATTATCCGGAAAAGTTGTTTTATATCTTAACGAAGTCTAAGTCTAAGTTAGTTTCACAGAAACCCTAGTGGTTTGTAAGTCAATTCACACGCACTTTTTTCATTTGCCAAATACCTGTGTTTAGTTGAACAGTGCATTCAGCGGAATTTGAGGGCTTGGAAAGTCTCATCTTTTAGCTGAAAATTATAATTCCAGATTCCACCTGATATAGGGCACCAGTAATATTTTTGGGATGAAAAGTCTTAGATAAGTGTTGACCAAACTAGTATGATATTAATATTCTTTTCCAAGAGTGATTTCTCCCGCAGAAACAGCTTTTTCAATGATGTATGCCTTCTTTTTCTTTTTTTCAATTCTTCTCGGGGATGACTGATAACTATTCTTGCATGAACCTTCTACTTTGTTAGAATCTGCGTATAAAATTCACTTGTCCTGAACTTCAACCTTTATATTTGAACAAACTCAATGGAACTGTTAACACCATTGCAATATTTCGCGAATTTCATTGCAATGCTTGGTTAAAAACGCTGATTATCTTTTTCAAAATTAACTCAATGTGACAAACAGTTAACAAAAAACTTTGAGTTTTTGGATCAAGATAATTATTTTCTTATTCGATTTTCGGATTGGAATATATATAAGGTACTCAAATCATATTTTGTTTTCAAAAGTAATACATTTCGCATATTCTAGAATCAATTGATTAACGATTTGGGGAGTGGGCGTAGCGTATTGGTAAATCGATTGCCTTGTACGCAGCGCACCTGGGTTCGGGTCCCGACCCCGCACATAGGGTTAGAAATTTTTCCTAAGAGATTTTTCTAACCCGAAGAGGCGAATGACCTTAAGGTTAAAACCTCTATAATTGAAATAAAAAAAAAAAAAAAAATTAACGATTTCTCGCATAATTGATAGGAAATGGCCGTAAAATCCAACTGCCACAATATACTTTGCGGAAAAATTTGAATGAATCGTTTCACGCTAACCACTAATTTGGACAGTTACTTCTGTGGTTTGCGTTCAATTATAAACTGTGTGTCCCAACATTTCGTCTTGAACAGAATTATAATAGCTGACTTAAACGATCTTAACCTACATTATGCGACGTATGGTCCTTTCTAAAACATAAACGTAAGCAAACCCTTATAACCAAGCAATACCTTCCGATGAACGGTAGTTCCTTCGAACCTATCGGGAAATATTACAAACTTGAACCAAAAGCACAAATAGTTTTCTGTCTCTGTCAAACATCCTAATTTTCAGAAGGTCAATAGGAATTGTCAACGAAGAAGTTGTAATGAATCCCGTCAAATATTTTCATGTCACTAAACCCAATTATTTTTTTGGTAGTTAAATAAGTGGGAGAAAATATATTTCCAAACCACTAGGCCTCGTGTGAAACTATCTTAGATATAACTTCGTTAGAATCTTAAACAACTTTTCCGAGTGATTTTAGATCAATTTTTAGTTGTCAACAAACTTGTAGACAATTAAATTTTCTATCAAATTCTCACATTTAGTGTTATTCGAATGTCTAAAGCACCATCTAGGGACAGAAATATGAACTAGTTCGAGTAGTAAAAGCATAATTATTACGAAAAATGCTTAAAAAAAAGTTGCTCTGGACCCCCCGACGGATCATTTTGATCTTAGTTTCAAATGAAAGGGGAACGTCCATTCTTTCATATTCCGAAGTTTCAGAGATGCTGAATTTTTTTGCATAAAGTTGTTCTAATAAATACACCGTGTGTATCGTAAATTTTACATTTTATTTTTCCAGGAGAGCTGCAAGGGTTGCTAATTTTACCAAATCTGCAAACTGCGTGCAGATCTGATATTTTTTGGCAAATTTCGAAATTGCATATTTTTTCGAGATTTCTCTAGAACGGTAAACTTTTAACTTGGCGATAAAATTTCCTTATCCTTATCTGTTAAAGAAAGGTTATGACGTCGTCATCCATCACCGTGTAACAGGATTGGATGAGCAATCACGTGCATTTTTCCTGGCAGGAGTATTGGCAATGGATCTTTCTCATTCCGATTTAGTGCCTAGTGTCCAGAATGTTGCATGGGTTTTGGGACAACATTGACTGACACTTTGAATTATCTAACAACAACTGGTGGTGTGATACTTGACAGATGTAAATAATATACTTTGAGCTAATTTTACTCATTTTTTCAAACTTTTTACTCACACTATACAGATAAATGATTCGACATTTAAAACCGATTCTACCGGAATATTTAAACCTTATCAATTCGACTTCGTCTCATCAGAATCCGACACTAACTTAGTGACAGGAAATTCCATAACTCAGCGGTTCTCAACCTTTTTCGTACCACGGACCCCTTAGAAATTGCCCTGGGTTGCTGCGTACCCAAACGGATAAACATCGATTTTGTATGCTATCAATATGTTATTTTCAGTGTGTTAGGAAGCAAGACTTGAAATTCCAATCCGCACTCGGAAAATATATTTTTCTTTGTGGATCCCCTGCAATGACTTCGCGGCCCCCTAGGGGTCCGCGGACCCCAGATTGAGAATCACTGCCATAACTAATTTAGTTATAGGTGCTTTTCACGCGCAAGATGGTTTTAGACAATTTTCTCCTTAATGGAGAAAACATAGTTTTTACCTAAATTGTTCTCCACTAAGGATAAATATGACATAGTGCGTCCTGCATTGGCTTGCTAAGCCAAACCAAATGTTTCGATTTCATTAGTTCTCATCAGCTTAAAATAAGCTCATTTTCTTACGGGACATCACGCTTGACTAGGAGTTTGCTCAGGAGCACAAATCGTGTCTTCGTTTTTTGGAGCCAGCGTCAATCCGACACTAGCTTAGTCCTGTCACTAAGTTAGTGTCGGATTCTGATGAAACGAAGCCGAAACGCAAATTCCCTAACTTGCCAGAAAATCAGTTGTCTTGAATTCTGTTGCAATTTTTTTCACTAAGTTTGAGTAAACTTATCCCAAAATTGTACTATAATAGTATAAAAGATAAATTTTTGGAGCAAGTGAGATCGAGAATTTTTGTTCAGTTTACACGAATTTTTAATACGTTTGATACCGATACCGATCCGACCCATTCTAAAACCTCAACAGCATGGTAGTCATTATTGCACGCATGATAGTTGGTTTTCGAGTACACGATCACTTTGTTTAGTTTTTGGTTCTTTTTAAACTATAGGTAGTCGGCTACCGAGAGTATCCTATTTTTTCTAAACAAAAGCAATTTGAACTCATCACAGCCGACCGTGGGAGTATTGCTTAGAAAAGCTAATCTTATCTGCATAATGGTCCGAATCACTATTTATTGCGAAAGTATTCACACATTTTTAGCTAGTTCTTCTCTATGATATACTACCGAGTGATAATACGTTATACAGACCAAGAGTTCTTAGCTCAAGATGTTGTAAATAAAGGAAAGTATTTCCTATTTTCCATACCGGATTGTTTGTGAAATACACATATACGAACGATAATATCGAACATTGAAGGAAAATACAAAGGATCGTTAACGTGATGCACGGGCTTGTAAGCAAAACCGTAATTTGAAATTAGATTCATAAAACCAGACGCGGCGAATTTTTAGTACGTATTGACCCGTGATCATCGATACTAGTCAGATTAAGGTTTTATTTGGGCTAATTTCCGAACTACTATTTATTAAGAAAAAAAATTTAATCGAAGCTTCTATACAAACCGAACCGAAAGATTCACTCTGCAAGACGGATACTCTAACAGCTTCACGCGCGCGTCGATCGTCCCCCTTCCCTGTCAGTATACGACAAAAGTTTCTAGCCGATCTTCACTAATGCCACTCTCGCTCGAAACGAAACTGAGACAGACTCCAATCCGTCAACCTGTCGAAGTGAAGGAACTGACAGAGGTTGGGGATAGAACCCGGCCCAGTCCCGAGTTTAAGGAAAAACGGCAAAAAGCGGCCTGTACCCCGGTTGGCACCGCTGGGAGGTGAAAGATAGGAGTTATGTATCAGAGGTGAATGGCGACAGCGATTGGCCTCATGTTGCACGATAATGCAGCTTTGCCAACCTATGCAATTGAATCTCCATTTGATTGCTTATTTTCCGGCGTATCCATACACAATGCCAACTTTCCCCGGGGCCGAGGTTAGTTTGCGGGTTTTCCAAGTCACACATTTTTGTCTATAAAACAAAGACAACGCAACAAACACTCTGATAAAATTCAAGGATGTTGCCGACAGTCTGCCCTTTTATGTAACGTGTTCTATTTTGCAAGATCTACTTAAATCATTGCGATAAAATATGAGAACTGGAAACACCGCCAACAACCCCCGATCTTCGCAACGTTTGTTTTGCATCAGGAAACATAAAAACAAACAAACAAATAAACAATTGATCATGAAAAAGCAACCGAGAAATTACAATTTTTGAGATAGCCTCCCATGGATCACTTATTATGAATCTGAATTTGTTGTAATTTCAAAATATACAGGCCTCATTTTGCGCATTTTTGCGGCACAGAATTTATAAGCATGTTTTTGAAAATATCATTATGGACACGCCGTGTAACTCATAAATCTTTTTACAATTTAGTTACCTAATCAACTTCATGTTTAGTTTGGTGATTTCTACTAGTTTTGGAAAACATTTCTGCTATCTAATTTGAAGGACTGCTATTGTTGACGTGTAAAAAAACCTTTTAACGACCATTAAATGGGTCTACTTAAAAATAATCGAAAAAATGAGTTATGGGATTTCAAAACTGAGAACTGAATTTTTGACACAGTTTTGTATGGCGTGGTGTCCTTGCGCAGTGCTACTTTCATTTACCTTCCGGAAACAGAACGTTATTTGATGAATAACCTTAAATATTCGAGACCATTTTTTTATATCTACTGTACGAACCTAGTACTGGTCGCTATCAGCTGGACACTACTCTGTTATATGGCATGGGTCATTTCACGAAACAAACATGGATTCATGAAGAATATGCCAAGTTATGTGAAATTGTTGACGTGAAAGGATTAGGACCAGGCCCAAAACTGTATACTTTATGAAGTATATCATGAAAGTGGAATCATATCTTTTAGTTTGGTGAACTATTTCATAAGCACGAATTGTGACTTGTAACTGATATGGGACCATTCATAAATAACGTAACGAAAGAATTGTTAAAAATTTACTCCCCCTCCTCCATGTAACAAGTTGTCACACATTCTTTATGCCCTCTCCCATATTACGTAACAAAATTATAAAAAAAATTCTTCTGTAAAACATGTTATCTAATATTCTAGCTTCCCCCTCTCCCATATGTCACAACATGTCACATTTTGTTATAGCCACCCCCTCCTTCTAAATGCGTTACGTAAATTATGAATGATCCCTATCAGTTCGCGATGTAAATCATTCCGAATTTAGTGAAATATTTGACAAGAAAATTTGTTTTATTATAATTTAATAAAACATCATAAACGTTACAATCAGAGAAATAAGTAAGTAAAAGTATACGCATTTTTCAATCGATTTTAAAACAATCGTCAATTATTGAGAGATTTTAGACCATTGCTTTCATCATTCGGCGTAAGAACTATTAAAACATCTCTGTTCGTACATTAAATTAGATTATTTGCTTCGCTCATTATAAAAGGGCAAGCATTTTTTGTTTACATAATAAATCGCTCCACGATACATACTCGATGCCCACCGGTCTATAGTAGTTTCGAAAAGGTCAAACGGCAAACATCGGCAAAAAATTGCGATTCAACGGTCGGGGCTTTGGTTTTCACCCATTGATGATCCGGAAGAAAATTGCCGCTTAGTGATTGTAGTTGCTCACCGCTCTGGGTGTGCTTATGTTGTTTCGAAGAAAGATACAAAAACAGAGCATAATTGCTTCACTTTTGTTTATTTCTTTAGCGCATTCCCCGCTTTTACAATCTTCGCCCACCGGTGCCTACCTTGGCGATTCATTACGGCGTCCGGCGTATGGTTTCACGGCATGCGTAGAGATTGCATGATTTCGCGGTTGTATGCTTTGTTAGTCGAGGTCGTGAGGAAAGTTTTGGGCCTATCGGAAGTACTATTATCTGTCGAATTTCTACTTGGGTGCTGTGCGATGTAATAATAGTCATGCACAATGGCAAACAGGTTTGAAATACCGGCGGTAGGCGCTTACATCTGGTCAATAAAACGTTGATCTCCGGACAGGTTAAAGTAAATGGCCATTACATTTGACTGTATACTTCTAAATTATTTTTACACTGCATCAATTAAAACATATAAAATACATATACTGTATACCTCGCACATATATTTTTAAGTGAAATCAGCTATCACGTCGAATTTTATATTGCAAACTTTGGCATGATTAATAAAAGTGAATGATTCTTGATACCACCACCTGCATGTTTCGAATGAGGTAATTAGAATAAATTGAGTTGCTTAATCCATTAACTTGCTTCGCTTATGAGAAATTGTGTGGTTTAGTCTATATATGATTCGAAAAGGCCAAAAAATCACCTTAGGGGAAAGAATGTGTGTATCGCAACTGTTAAACCAGGTGCAATGGCGCAACAATAATTAAGTTTGAAAAAAGTTCGGAAGAACAGCGCTGTCAGCTTTAAAAAAAATCTGAAAGGAATCTCATTTGTTCGCCCTTCATTACATTATCATCTATTTTAGTCGGAACTCATGATTAATGCATCAGCTATAAAAGTTGAGCGAGTTAATTTCATATTGTCTGGATATTTTATGCACTCGTTGCTCCAATCAACACTGCTCTGTAGAACAGTATGCAGCAGAAAAACTCCCCATTATATTTTTTCCAAATGGAACATAACTCCAAGACTAAGGTTCTATTAGATGAGGTACCTAATTTTCCCTTTCAATTTGGAAAATCTTTAAAGCGTGAAGGCCTTCAAGTTATTTTTTTATATCACAAAGTCCCAGTCAGGCCTTTGCGTCGGTCGGTTGATGTAATCTGACCATGACCAGAACGAAGTTTTGCAGTTTGTTTTTATACACTCCTCCCCAAATACTATAAACGTAATGCGGATGAGCGATGACCGGTCATAGTGATGATGATTAAGGTTTTCCATTGCTATAGCCGATTCACTTTGAGTTTGGTTCGCTAACTGCCACATATTTTATCTTATTGCGTGGAACGGCTTTTTATTATTATATCATAGTTATGTATGAAATAGCATTGGAATTATGTGTTGCTACAAAAAGATATTGTTTAGTTTATAAACACCATATTCCCGGTTAAATAATTCGATTTCTTTTCTTTGCAGGTCCATCGATGAGTCAGATTGTCAGTTTGTAAATTCATGTAAGTTCACTAAACTTCAACCCACGTACGGAATAATCAATTGCAGTCACTACATGTAGATATCACAGCTAAACACTTTCTTCATCGTCTGTTTGTCCCATAACAAATAACGCCTCGAGCTATTAAAACCTTGTCCTGCTGGCATGTTCAACATAATTTGTATGCAACTGTCGTCACAGCAAAGCACCCTTGCCACGACCGGAATGTACTTAAAGAGATTATCTCCAGCATTTCACCTCGCCATCAAACACCACGTGTCATTCGGCTGAATCGTTTGATCAGCGTGCGCTAAACAAAAGACAACAATAAGAAGCCCCCTCCCCTTCAGTAAGTTAGTAACAGCTATTTTCCCTTCCAAACGTCACCAAGACCTCCGCAGCGGAAGACTATTGATTTAAACAATTAGCATACGTTTGCGCACATCATGACTTTCACGTTTTGTTCCCCCAATGAGGTACGTGCTCAATGGGGTCCGAATCATCAGGAAACCCGCACCGACCAGGAAGATGCCCCCAAGGGTTGAGTTTTAAATTACAACTCACGTTACAATTACACCCCACTCTGTTTATCGGTTGCTACTGGCCGCCAGGCCGATACTTTCTAAAACTAGCCTGTTCACCAGCTTTTGTGAAAGGGTTAACCAATCTTTTACCTATCGAACCGTCCGAGGCGACGACGACAACTGGTGTTAGTCAATTTGGGAGACGAAACATGAATATACGCCACAGAAGGCCAATTCAAGTCTCGAATTATTCGCTGACCTGGGAAAGATCAAACGAGTAGACTGTAATGATTGAGCTAACGAGATCAATATAATTGTTTCTTTTTCATGTAGATTAGTTTGAACAGAGTTTTTTACATTATTCGGACACCCTGGACTAAGCTCAACGAGAAGGGAGAGGGGGTCAGCAAGAACGACTGCCGCGGGGAATTGGAAATTAATCTGTCCGAGATGGTTTAAAGATATTAAAACTAGGAAAATTGTAATGTTTTTATATAAATTTGCATAATTTCGTTATGAACGCGAGATTTATAGAAATAAGAAGAGCACTTAAATCGTTGTGAATTCTTTAATTTTGTCGTGACTAACAACTTAATTTTCAATCTAGGGGACTCTTATCAAAATTTCGAAAAAAACGTCGTGTAAGCGTTAGAACGTTTATATCTTTTTTTGTATTGAATAAAGCCAATCAATTTCTGCGCCATAATAAATTTTGGAGCATATATACCGCGAGTGTACTGAACACATGCATTTGTCTCGAAAACAGCTGGTAAGAAATGTGACTTAAACAAACGAGTTTTGATCGTTCTAACATTTTAATAATATAATTGCTTTCTCCTGCGATGTACGTAGGATTTTATTTGTTGATAGCATTTTTGAACAGGCGATTTTTTGTCGATTTTTATAATTAACAAATTAACAAATGTATAGAACTTGCTAAAACTTTGAAGATCTTTTCCGAGTCCCGGAGGGCGTAGTCTTATGTACCAATCGACCCAGTTCAACGATATAGGACAATGTCGGTGTGTGTTTGTATGTGTGCGTTTTTTATGGTAAAGTTTAACAAGCCTCAAAAGTCTGGCCTGTAGTGTATTGGCACTGTGTGGGACTCACGACTCACGTTCGTGCCTAACCACTAAAAACACTCCTTACTCTTCACGCACTTCCTTCATCAACGTATTACCTCGTGGGGGGTTCGTTGTGCTTTCGTCGCACCTCTTGCTTCTGCTATATCTCACTTGATTCATAAATGACTCGACCTTTGAGCTTTGATTTAACTCTCGACTCTTCTCTTGCTTCTTGTCTCCATCTATTACGTCGCCGTTTACCTCTCGTCCGCATGAGCTGTTTGGGTACTGATTCTTTGAAGCATTTAGCTCATGTTTCCGTGTCTTATCACGATCTACTTGGATAGTCCTCGACGGTTAAGTCACCCTACTCCGACCGATAGTTCTCCGACGAAGGAATTTCACCCGACACCAATACCCGCTACCATGAGCAATTTAGCTCCCAGCTTTATCGAGATCAATTCGGATATTATCCTACTCTGAATGAGAGTTCCCCGGCAACGGATTTTCTTTCGGCGTCTGTGTTTGTTTCGTGAGTCAATTTGCTCCCCTATTCGAGACGATTAGACGGGTAGTCCACGGTGGCGAATCTACTTTACCGTTAATTTCCCGATGGTAGATTGCTTCCGATACCGGTGTTCGTTTCCGTGCGCCATTTAGCTCCCCGGTTCGTGCACTCGGTCTAGTCCCGGGCGGTGGACCTAGTGTACTCAACGGTCCGTTCAGTAGATGCCCGGACAAAACTGCGTCAAACGGAAGTTCGCCTTTCCATGCTTCTTATGTACCCAAGCAGACATATTTGGGATGAACCGGTGGGTCCACCTTCCTTTCTTCGCGTTGTCCAACTCTTGCTGCCACTTAGCCAACGAGTGCGCTCGGACAAGTCTCCTTGCATTACGTGTATTTCTCCGCTGGTAGCATTTCACGTCCTCAGCCAGAGTGATGCATCCCGGCAATTACGCATACCGCCTCCGACGATATCGTTCTGTGCGCAATCGTGACCCGAACAGCCATTAGGCGAAACGTGCTTGTCAACTTCGTCAGGTTCCAAATGCAGCCTAAACCGGTACGCTATACCTCAGTATTGCGGATGTGACACCCGCCAGTAGACGTCTCGTCCTGCCTCTTGCTCCTCCGTTATTGGGCATGATCCTTACCAATGCTTTAGTTGTCTTCGCAGCCTTCTTACATACATAGTCGACATGGCTGTTGTAATTTAACCGATCGTCGACCATCACACCCAGGTGCTTCAGCGCAAACATCAATGAGATGGATTGTCCACCGACGCTGATCTCGACACGCTAGATTTTTTTACGGTTACTGACCAGCACTACCTCGGTCTTGTTGTGAGCTAGCTGCAACTTGATATCTGCCATCCAGGTTTCCAGGAAGCCTATTGTCTCTGCCGTCAACATCTTTACTTCCTCAAGGGTCTCGCCTGTTATCGTCAGGACAACATCATCTGCAAATCCGACTCTCCTGGGCAGTTCCAGTGTTAACACTCTGTTGTACATTATATTCCATTCCGAGTATGCAGCACTGGGATACTCCCGCCGTGATCCTAATCGACCTCTGTCCCATGTTCGTTTCGTAGACCAGTACTCGGTGCTGGAAGTAAATTTTCAGAACCTTGCGCAAGTAATCCGGTACCCGCATTCTGTGTAGAGCTACTGCGATCGCCTCCCAGTTAGCACTGTTGAACGCGTTTTTCACGTCTATCGTTAACACGGCGCAGTAGCGATTTCTCCTTCTCTTTTGCTTCAATGCTTACTCCGCGCTCGCTATGACTGTGCGGATGACGTACACTGTCGATATCCCTTTTCGGAACCCGAACTGCCTCTGCGATAGTCCGTTCTTACTTTCAGCGTAGGTCGTCCAGGTGGTTTCCCTGGTTTTGGCATTTCTGTAGGACTATCCTGAACATGTCCGGATACGCCAGAATCGCGGTCTTCACTGCCACGTTGGGGATACCATCCGGTCCGGGAGCTTTTTTCACTTTCAGCTCTTTTGCCACTATGAGGAGCTCGTCGTTGGAAACTCTATTGTCACCAGTATTTCCACCGTCTGCATCAACGTAGGGTGTAGGTGGCCATGCGGTTGGGTCGCGCTTCGGGAATTTTCAGTTTGTCGGCGCACATTTCGACTGGCGTCATTGGACTTTTGATCCTGGCCATAACGACTCGGTAAGCATTGCCCCAAGGGTTAGCATCTACTTCTCTGCACAGTTCCCTGTAGCACGTAGACTAGCTTAGCACTATCTCGCGTTTAAAAGCGGCCCTTGCCGCCCGGAATGTTACTTTACACGCTTCTCTGACTGCCTCAGATCTTGCTCTCTGAACACGTCTTCTGGCTTTTAGGCAGACAGCCCGGAGGATACTGAGCCTTTCGTTCCACTAGTACGCCGGACGCCGGTAGTCTTCGGCTCCATTTTCCTCGGCATTGTTACATCACATGCCCTCGCTACTGTTTCCGACAGCTCATTGTCACTCGAAATTGGAATGACGCTGTCGCTTCTACAAAAAGGTCCTTGTCGAAGTCTTTTATTTTCCACTTTCGCTCACCAGTCTTACTCTCGGCGTTATCGTACAATTTCGCCGACCAACGGTATAGTAGATCGCTTTGTGGTCACTATGTGTGTACTGCTCACTAACTCGAAAATTCATGTTATCCATCAGCGAAGGACTGCAGAATGTTATTTCGATGATGGATTCTCGACCGTCTTTACGGAATGTGGTAGCGGAACTTTCGTTGCACAGTCTCACATCCAACTTCGCCAAGGCTTCCAACAAGCTGTTATCTCTTACGTTGCAACGCGTTGGTCAGCCTGCTACACCCAAAACGAATCTTTGGGAGCAGAAATGCATCTGTTTTTTTCGCTTTCGAACTGTGAGCGAAAAGCTCCCAAATGATGCGATAGTGTTCAATCAACCTCATACTTGTGCAATACAATATCGTACCCCATAGCTACACGGTGTTGGCTACACAGTGCAGAGATAACATGACTAATACATACCAACGTCCCCATGCTGTCCCCTTTGTGACCGCTTCTGCAATGATGAGAGGTTTATATAGCTCATTCGAACGACTACTCATCATGTGTCGTTATGACCTAGGCTGTAAACAGGTTTTTGGCGAATAGATGTTTGTCGGTTCCAGTCCTGATGCTTACCAGATAATCTTTTTTTCTATTAAGGCTTAGTGCCCAACACATACATACAAACGGAATATTAAAAAAGCGGGAAAATGGTGGTACGAAGCAAAATGCGTCAATGACGATGCTGCAATACCGGCGACGGGCAGCCAAACGATATTATCTCACTCATCATTGGTGTGAAGCTTATATATGCTATTTTACCATTATAAACGAATGTATGCCGTCATAGTACGGGTAGTAAAGAGGTGTTTTAACGAATAGTTGGCTCTCATCTAGATATCTGATAGCAGGGTTTTTACTAGAAGTTTCAGGTCATGAGCTATTTATAGCCGCGGAGAAAAGATTGAAACAAAAAAAAGCAGTGCAAGCAGCAGTAATGATGAGATTGCGTGTGAAAGGGTCGGGTGGGGAGGATGTAAGGTGTAGAAGAAAGATACGAAACCAATCTTTCCACACTTTTCTAAACTTTCTCCCTTCAACTCCTTGCTCTCTCTTGAGTACTATGGCTCTTAATATTGAAAAATATACTTCACCTTCCAGTCCCTTGCTAATTAAATACCGTAACAACAGTTTACGAAGAACGAGAATTTATATTTTTTCTCGAATAAGACATGTTCACAAATTAAATTCATGGTTTCCACGATAATTTGCGTACTTGAAGCATTTTGGGAATGCGCAAACGTACATTGCAGTGGTGGATCCAGGGGGAGGGTCCTGGGGGTACGGACCCCCCCCCCCTGTATCCGCCCCTGGTACATTGAGTGCGACTCATCACCATATATCATACATTTGGAATCAAAATGATAATTTTTAGTTCCATATCTTAAACCCTTGACATCTACGACAATGCGTATGGTTTTGAACATTCCCCATGTCGTCTGTAATGCTCCCACATTACACGTACGTGGATCATAAATCGTGTCTTTTCTAATATTTTCTCAAATATTTTTTTCTGGGTAATTCCAGAGCGGGGTGGCGTGTTATTGCCGTCATAAATATAACTTGTCAAGGAGTAAAGCCAAATAAATATTTCAATTCGTTGGATATTGCATCCAAACTGTGACCTTGGGGTAACCCTTTCAATCCTCAAAAGGTCTATCTGTCTTGAAATCATAAAAATAAAATAATATAGATCATCATTGTTATCGGTGGTGGAGCACTTGGCATTACGCACAATGCATGGAAACTTATATATTTCATCAGGTTGTCATTCGGGAAAATTATCGAATGAGTTGATTGATACAATCAATTGAATTTTCGGGTGAAAAAGTTACCCCTTTTCGTTTCATTTTTATATTTGGCACAGTACGGCCTTTCTGGGATGACCTAAATATATTAGAAAAATCATATTTTTCATATATATTTATCTAAATTGAACAGTTCATGTAAATAGATTAAGCCTCGAAGAAGACTGAGTAGACAATGTAGGCTTGAGAAAGACTGATTGTCGAAAAAATATAGGTAGACTAGTATATGAAGCCTTCAAAAAGACTGTTGTACTTAAAGAACTTAAGGTAAACCAGAAGCCATCATGTTTTATTCCCGGATCGAACGTAGCTTCAAACCGAACTTCTTATTAGTAATTGGTTTTTAGCAAGGTTCCCCATGTTTCACATTTTTCTCATGTTGTACCTCATACACAAATTAAAAATAGTGTTTCGTTTGGCGATTCAAGTTCGGTATTATTGTTTTATTTACAACTGACCAGGAAGCTACATTCTCACAACAGCTCGCAACACTACCATTCTGGTGATGTAATGTAATGACAGCATAGTTTTCACTGTTAGTGCTGAATTTATCATCGGTGATAGCTGATCACGAGAGATTATCAATTGCCAATTAATACTGCTGAACTTGTGTGTGTCTAGATATCATACGACAAAAATTATGCAAATTCCCAAATGGGAAAATTTTGGACGATGCCAAATTTTTTTTTTGTGCATAAGGACACATACCTTACATAAAGTACGGTTTTTGTTTTAGTGTTTCGGATTCTCCTCGTCAGTAACTAGCACCAACTGGGTGTCTAGTTAGACGATGTATCTAAGCTAGTACCCAAATTAGCACTAGTTAGACACTAAAATCCAAAAAGTCACACGTCTTGCGTGAACACTAAACAACTGGCTTATACCGAGTGATGTCTCGATAGTAAGCACAGAAGTTCTGTTTGCCGACGAAGAATATGAACCGAAACTGTCTTATGGTTTGAAGACCCAAACGCCTGAGATTATGCAAATTCCCAAATGGGAAAATTTTGGACGATGCCCAATTTTTTTTTTTGTGCATAAGGACACATACCTTACATAAAGTACGGTTTTTGTTTTAGTGTTTCGGATTCTCCTCGTCAGTAACTAGCACCAACTGGGTGTCTAGTTAGACGATGTATCTAAGCTAGTACCCAAATTAGCACTAGTTAGACACTAAAATCCAAAAAGTCACACGTCTTGCGTGAACACTAAACAACTGGCTTATACCGAGTGATGTCTCGATAGTAAGCACAGAAGTTCTGTTTGCCGACGAAGAATATGAACCGAAACTGTCTTATGGTTTGAAGACCCAAACGCCTGAGATTATGCAAATTCCCAAATGGGAAAATTTTGGACGATGCCCAATTTTTTTTTTTTGTGCATAAGGACACATACCTTACATAAAGTACGGTTTTTGTTTTAGTGTTTCGGATTCTCCTCGTCAGTAACTAGCACCAACTGGGTGTCTAGTTAGACGATGTATCTAAGCTAGTACCCAAATTAGCACTAGTTAGACACTAAAATCCAAAAAGTCACACGTCTTGCGTGAACACTAAACAACTGGCTTATACCGAGTGATGTCTCGATAGTAAGCACAGAAGTTCTGTTTGCCGACGAAGAATATGAACCGAAACTGTCTTATGGTTTGAAGACCCAAACGCCTGAGATTATGCAAATTCCCAAATGGGAAAATTTTGGACGAAGCCAAATTTTTTTTTTGTGCATAAGGACACATACCTTACATAAAGTACGGTTTTTGTTTTAGTGTTTCGGATTCTCCTCGTCAGTAACTAGCACCAACTGGGTGTCTAGTTAGACGATGTATCTAAGCTAGTACCCAAATTAGCACTAGTTAGACACTAAAATCCAAAAAGTCACACGTCTTGCGTGAACACTAAACAACTGGCTTATACCGAGTGATGTCTCGATAGTAAGCACAGAAGTTCTGTTTGCCGACGAAGAATATGAACCGAAACTGTCTTATGGTTTGAAGACCCAAACGCCTGAGATTATGCAAATTCCCAAATGGGAAAATTTTGGACGATGCCAAATTTTTTTTTGTGCATAAGGACACATACCTTACATAAAGTACGGTTTTTGTTTTAGTGTTTCGGATTCTCCTCGTCAGTAACTAGCACCAACTGGGTGTCTAGTTAGACGATGTATCTAAGCTAGTACCCAAATTAGCACTAGTTAGACACTAAAATCCAAAAAGTCACACGTCTTGCGTGAACACTAAACAACTGGCTTATACCGAGTGATGTCTCGATAGTAAGCACAGAAGTTCTGTTTGCCGACGAAGAATATGAACCGAAACTGTCTTATGGTTTGAAGACCCAAACGCCTGAGATTATGCAAATTCCCAAATGGGAAAATTTTGGACGATGCCAAATTTTTTTTTGTGCATAAGGACACATACCTTACATAAAGTACGGTTTTTGTTTTAGTGTTTCGGATTCTCCTCGTCAGTAACTAGCACCAACTGGGTGTCTAGTTAGACGATGTATCTAAGCTAGTACCCAAATTAGCACTAGTTAGACACTAAAATCCAAAAAGTCACACGTCTTGCGTGAACACTAAACAACTGGCTTATACCGAGTGATGTCTCGATAGTAAGCACAGAAGTTCTGTTTGCCGACGAAGAATATGAACCGAAACTGTCTTATGGTTTGAAGACCCAAACGCCTGAGATTATGCAAATTCCCAAATGGGAAAATTTTGGACGATGCCCAATTTTTTTTTTTTTTGTGCATAAGGACACATACCTTACATAAAGTACGGTTTTTGTTTTAGTGTTTCGGATTCTCCTCGTCAGTAACTAGCACCAACTGGGTGTCTAGTTAGACGATGTATCTAAGCTAGTACCCAAATTAGCACTAGTTAGACATTAAAATCCAAAAAGTCACACGTCTTGCGTGAACACTAAACAACTGGCTTATACCGAGTGATGTCTCGATAGTAAGCACAGAAGTTCTGTTTGCCGACGAAGAATATGAACCGAAACTGTCTTATGGTTTGAAGACCCAAACGCCTGAGATTATGCAAATTCCCGAATGGGAAAATTTTGGACGATGCCAAATTTTTTTTTGTGCATAAGGACACATACCTTACATAAAGTACGGTTTTTGTTTTAGTGTTTCGGATTCTCCTCGTCAGTAACTAGCACCAACTGGGTGTCTAGTTAGACGATGTATCTAAGCTAGTACCCAAATTAGCACTAGTTAGACACTAAAATCCAAAAAGTCACACGTCTTGCGTGAACACTAAACAACTGGCTTATACCGAGTGATGTCTCGATAGTAAGCACAGAAGTTCTGTTTGCCGACGAAGAATATGAACCGAAACTGTCTTATGGTTTGAAGACCCAAACGCCTGAGATTATGCAAATTCCCAAATGGGAAAATTTTGGACGATGCCAAATTTTTTTTTTGTGCATAAGGACACATACCTTACATAAAGTACGGTTTTTGTTTTAGTGTTTCGGATTCTCCTCGTCAGTTGGCATCGTCCAAAATTTTCCCATTTGGGAATTTGCATAATCTCAGGCGTTTGGGTCTTCAAACCATAAGACAGTTTCGGTTCATATTCTTCGTCGGCAAACAGAACTTCTGTGCTTACTATCGAGACATCACTCGGTATAAGCCAGTTGTTTAGTGTTCACGCAAGACGTGTGACTGTTTGGATTTTAGTGTCTAACTAGTGCTAATTTGGGTACTAGCTTAGATACATCGTCTAACTAGACACCCAGTTGGTGCTAGTTACTGACGAGGAGAATCCGAAACACTAAAACAAAAACCGACAAAAATTGTTTTAGTTAACTCTACCATTTCCTCTTCCAGTTTTGGTGATGAAGGGTTAGTTCCTAGTTGAAATATCATTTCCTCAATATATGTTGAAACAACAAAATAGTTGTATTTTAATTTACGACCTGAGAAAATACCGCGAACAATTAAAAATGGGGTTAGCCGCGAAATGTATTCTATATAGCTACTGTTCTAAGAAAGTCAGGCAGCAGCGTAAAACAAATACCCAAAACACACCAAAATGCGACGACGGAAAATCTTAGTTCCTGGTGTAAATAATTGACTGTTAATTAGATTGACATTGCGTAAATCTTTTAGAGAATTCGTCGTCGCCGTCGCATCTAGTCGGTGTAGTACCACGCTGAGACGGAAGCACAACAGCGGGTTTAACTCGATCCATTCAAAGCATGAATCAATTTCCCCCAGAAATGAAACAGTCCATTGCACCATCAGGCTTGAGATGGAACAGAAAATAAAAGGAAAGCAAAATACTTGAAGTAGGTACGGTTGAGGGTCGATCGTCGCAAGAGCGCGGATCGTATCGTAATTGACAAATGAAATAAATATGCATGAAGCCGAAGAAAATTGTGCATGAAATTGATATCGAACTATTGTAATTCAAGTATTGATGCGTATCTTGTCTCTTATTTATCCGTTCATTCGCCAAGTCAGGAAGCGTTATCTTCATATAAATAGGGCGATATTCCTATTTCGATGCTACATATTAAGAAGGATACCACACTAATTCGTTAGTTATTCGACTCACAATCCATAAATAGCCCATAAAGAGGTATAAATTCCAGCAACTGGACAATCGAACTGATCCAAAACCGAAACACAGAAATAGAACCAAATGACTTAACTCAAAACCCACTGAGCCCTTCTCTTTTGCGGTCATTGACAATGGTTAGGCTTAGACAGAGTAGAACGGGGTGAGGCAGTCTACCACTTTCAAGTTGCGCTGCGAATTATCAAAATGGGCGCCCTTCTAACGGGGTGCCGGCCTTATTGGTCCGAATCACATATATGTTCCAGAAAATGATATAAAACTGATCATGGGGACGCATACGCCCAGATCGGAAGGGAAGAATTTCTTCATCCAGTAATTGAAAGGGAGTGCCTCCACTCAACCAACAAAGACAACGGCCTAAGCTTGACAAAGCTCGCCGCAGCCAGAGGTAGCTACTTCCCAATATTTTTTGCCGTGCAAGACGAAATATGCATTCTTCGCTGTCCAGCCCTATTCTACTCTACTAGGTAGATACCGAGAGGAAACAATAAAATACAAGTGTTATTTCACTTGGTTTTGCGAGAACCGTAGTGAAAGGTAAAAGTGAAATGTCAGAGGCCCTAACGGATTTCTTTTGGCTGAGTGTAGAGGAGTAGTTCTTGTCCGTCCATTCGTCCAAGTGTTCGTTTTATTCGGTTTTAGTTCAGTTTGGGTTTTTATCGTGTGCTTCTCATTGTTTGTCTTTGAATTGGTTTTGTACGTAGATAAAGTGTTTCCTGGTTTTAGACAAAAAGCTATAAATAATATCTATCTGCTGCTCTTTTAATGAGTATCTTCATTACCACCTTCGCTTGCCGATTTGGCCCGTAGAAACAGTTATTGCAAAGTAATTAAGAGGACCGCGTTCAACTAGGTCAGGGTGTAAGTCTCCGATCCAACTCGACTCAAAATCAACTGCCGGGAATGATCATTTTACCATTTCATGCCCATGTTGTTTATAACCAAAACTTTTTAAGCAGCTACGACTATTCATTTATGTACGATTTGGCATGAAAAACAAGTAAAGCTAACGGGTGTTCAAAAAAAAAATGAGAATTTTTTCAATCATGTAGTTTAAAAACAAAACAAACATTTTTAAAGAATTCAGTATTTTTTATTAAAAACATAATGTTTATTCTTCAAAAAACGTCAAAGAATATTGGAGAAGGAGCTATGGTCAGCCGTACGACGCAACTTAGTCGCGATGCTATCACATGAGCGCTGGGGCACTGACGTCCATCTTCCGGATACAATTTCGAAAAAATCCGGCACTGGGGCAAGTTGGTCGGGTTCATTTCTTTCGGCACGTACGATATCTTTTTTTGCTCAATATACTCCAGCGTTTTCTTGGCGTAATGGGAAGACGCCTTGTTCGGACCGAAGACGTACTTCGCATCCGCATGATGCTCCTTTAAGAACGGCAGAAGAATTTTTTCAAGACACTCCTCCTGGTACACTTGCTGATTGATGGCCAGACCGATCGGCTTGAACCACGGCTTTGAAATCCCTCTGTCCGATATGGCGATGTAGAACATAACATTTTTTTTCAAATTTTTGCTTAAACTTATATTTTAAGTGTGCAACGTGTTGCTGGAATAGTAGCTGTTATTTCCTGGAATGTGGGTCCTCGAGAGCGGAAAACAACTTTCGTCGTCCAGCACGACGTTCCGCGGTAGTTCTTCGACTTCCACCGGCACTGCGATTTCACGATGGCTATCTACTCGTCCGTGTACTCAGGGGACCGAGTCTTCTTCCGACAGATGATGTCCATCTTAGGGTTCCGTCTATATTGTCGAACAGCTTTTTCAACACTTCCTTCTTCTTCTTCTTCTTCGTCATTATCTTCGCCAGACGGCCGCTACCGGCCTTACGCTCAATGTTCAGGGATGCCAGGATCCGGTGAACTGTACTCACGGACACGTTTTGATCTCGTAAGTGGTCTACCGTAATTTTTTTTTCCACGATGACTATGCGTAAACTCACCGTATAACACGCTTGCGGAGTACTTGCATTGTTTCGACGCCATCTTCGATTGAGCTGACAGCACCAGAGCGAAGCGAAAAGAAACATGCCACCAGAGTCGAAAAATGTTTTTTTTTCGTTTACCAAAATCAGGCGAAAATGATGAGAGAGCGATGCTACTCTCTAAAGCACCAGAACTATGCGAAAACGAAAATGAGACAACGGTTTTCGCTTCGAGATTGAGAGCAAAATTAGTCCCTTCGATATGGAACCTAATGCTGGGCGAACGAAAATAGGGGAGCCCGGGGCTATTTGGCGGTATTTCTCGAATGATTATATGTTTCGATAGCGCGTGAAAAGAGCTTTCAGTATCCGTATTAGGATGGGGCATTGTTATATGGAAAAACGTAATCATAACCATATCAACCGAGTACAGCACATTTTCGCTTCCTTTTGGGGTCCCAAAATAACTGTGCAAAATTTGTAGTCGATTGGTTTTGACCCGGCGAAGCGTATGGAAATTAGTATGGGAACTTTTTTGCCTTTTTCAATCTACAGACCACAATTCTTCCTACAGTATGCCAACAATTAAATAGAAGTATATTCCAGGATATGCTGAACAATTTTGCCGAAGGATGTATAGTTGTAGAATGACTAAATCAAGTTATAGCTGTTCAAAGATCGAATTAAATGCCAAAAATCATGTTTTTTGCCAACACTGCGAGTGCATCAATGATATTTCATATAGCGTACCAAAATAGCACCATATATTTTGGATTTAACACATTGGTATGTTTGAATGAATTATTCAAAAACCTTAGCTCAATTTTATGGGCGTAGGTAGTTGAGAAAAAGAGTGTAGTGGGGGGGGGGGATGCTTCAACATACAAAAATTCGAACTGAAATATTGTCGAGATGGAATGTTCAGATGAATTATTTTAAAACATTCGCACAATGTCCTATGCATAATAGTACCGATGAAACGATACGTACTGTATCCCTCTGCATTGAATTATATCAATAGAAGTAAAGTTACAGACTGTATCAGCTGACGTCGAGTTGATATGTCAGAGACTACTTACTTACCACTTAGATCAATGGTAGTTGCATTGATTACATTTCAGTTTAATTCGCACTATGATTTGATAGGATGCTCTTTTCGAGGCTGTTTGATCGCCTGAAGCAAAAATTGCTGTTGAACTGGGGAACTCTGGTGGATTGTGCGTATGTTTAAAAATAATTCAGCTGAACATTCTTACTCGACAATATTGCAGTTATTTCAGTTTGAATTTCTATATATTGAAGACCACCCCTCGCCGGTCACTCCGCCCTATTTCTCAACTACCTAGGCCCATGTAATTGAGCTAAGGGTTTTGAATAATTCATCCAAAAGAACCAATGTGGTAAATCCCAAATATATGATGTTATGTTGGTCTTGGTATGTTATATGAATTAATATGAATTGGCATACTCGCAATGTTGGCAAAAAACATGATTTTTGGAAAATAATTTGATCTATCGAACTTTGAACAGCTATAACTTGTTTTAAAGATATTCTAACACCACACATCCTTCGGCAAAGTTGTTCAGCATATCTTGGACTACACTTCTATTCAATTGTTGGCATACTGCAGGAAGAATTGCAGTCTATAAAATTGAAAATGCAAAAAAGTAGGTTTTCCCATACTAATTTCCATACAAATTTCAAACGCAATGCGCTACGCCGGGTCAAAACCAATCGACTCCAAATTTTGCACAGTTATTTGGGACCCCAAAAGGAACCAAAAAAGTGCTGCGCTGAAAAAAACGATCATTTTGCCCCACCCTAATAACCAGTGCTCCTAGTCTGATTTTTGTCTTCTGTTGCTCGTTGGCAATCCACATCGAACCAGTTTCCTCGTGTGTTTTCCGATAGTCATGTGACTGCTGAACTGATGGCCTTATGAACTTGCTGCTACGTTGTGATCAGGCAACCTCTTGACGATCGTTCCCCAAAACTTTTTGTCCTAAAGGCGGAATTATATATCTCATGTCTTCCAAGAAATAAGAAATTTAAACATATATTTTTTGGTATTCACTATTAAACTAAGATTACACTTGTAGCGTGCTCTAAAATTTCAATTTTTACTTGGGTAGGAACAGGCTTAAAATCTTCCAGCCTTTTCTTTGATTTTCTGCTGGTAGTAGTCGTGCTTAGGCAGAGTTACTACGAATGGCTCATATTTACCATGTTTCACGGCAACAGCAAAGTCGTCCCTCTTTACCATGAGAACCGATAGTTTTCCTATCTTTATATTCCAAATCCTTTCATAACTAATTTTTTATACCCTTTCCTACTTAGTAATTTCTAGCTAATATGACCTCGTTAACATGAAAAAAAATAGAAGTAGAATAAGTTGTTATCCAAAGAAATAACATCTATTTAGTTCCAAAAGTTTTTCTAGGATTATATTACTGTTCAATTTAGTAAATCGAATGTCTTACACGCAATTCTCCCTATGCTCGCACATTTTTCAACTCGAAAAATGAGGCCTAGCCCTATTGTTAAAATTGGTATAATCATTACAAAAAGATCTGTAAATCTTTCATGGATATGTTGGTTCCAGCGGAAATAATTTACAATTTCAAATCTTTGGAGTATTTTCGTTAAAGGTTGACTCGGCTCGAGGAAAATCTTATTTGTAGCACGGCCTGAGTTCCCCTGTAGTTAAGTAAACGTAGCATCTTTAAACTTCCAAACGCGGTCTCAAACATTAATCAACCGCTCGCGCGATCATGAAACGGTCACGTCCGGAAGTCTTACCTCGGTCCTACCAGTCTGGACTAATGTCTTCAGTCGAACCAATCAAAAAAGTGACGCTCATATTCACTAAACAACACCATGGTGACATGACCTGGAACTCTAGTGATATGGAGAAACGAACTCTCTTCTACCATCTGTACCATACACTGAAAATTAAGCATCAGCCCGCGATCAAACAAGAATACACACTACATCATTATAAAATCGAAATTATACACGCAAAGTCACATACACGTGACAAACACATTAATGCTTGAGCCCTGCGCGACCATCCACGGCACCTACACCCGCGATCTCGTAAACATGATAGCATCCCGGTGATAAAGTGAACCTAAAAACTCCCGCGGTCACACGATCATGAATCGGTCACTTCCGAATGTTTCTATCCTTGATATCAGCAGACTAGGTTCATGCATTCAATTGGATCAATTAAAGAAAAGAAAGCTCTCATATCCACTGGACACCACGTTACATGGCGACATGACCGAGGATTCTAGTGATTTGGGGTAACTTACTCCCTGTCAGAATGTGAATTGCACACCGAAAACTAACTATCAGAATGAAGGTCCGCGTGACTATCCAAGAACGCACGCGTGTATATGAATGGCCACACAGTTACGAAATCCAGTTTTGTACACGCGAAGTCACATGAACGCGAGCACACGTGACAAACACGTTAACATACGAACGCTTAAGCCCTTCGCGATTAACAACGCACACCTACGTTCGCGATCGCGCAAACTTAATAACACCCCGATAATAAGGAGAACGTTTTAGCACTTACGAAGTTTCAAACGCGAACCTACAAACGTCTGTTTTCGCGCGCTCATGAATCGGTCACGCCTGGAAACCATTACTCACTATCCTAATAACTTAGGTCCATACATTCAGTAGGACCGATAAAAAAATAAAGCTCATATCCACTAGACAACACGTTCCATGGCGACATCACCGGGAACTCTAGTGATATGGAAGATCTCATTCTCTTTTAGCATCTTAGTCGTACACCAAAAATAACACGCGAATATGCGAAGGGCACACGGTTATAAAATAGAATTTATACACGCGAAGTTACATACATGTTAGAACAGGCAACATACAAACGCACACGTGATCGAACACGTTAACGTACAAAGGCTCGAGCTCTTCGCGATGATACACGCGATCGCGAGTCCCTACGCCCGCACATACCTGAACCGTACAATGAATATCACATTCAGAATCACGGCCCGCTACAATTGGCCTGTTTTAGTGGGCGACATTGCCTGTTTCGTCTGCAAATTGTAGTATGTGATTCTGACGGGTAGCCCTTCCGAGTACCTAGCTCTACAGCTCCACTCTCGAAAAAAAGAAAAAATTATAATGTTTTCTTTGTAAAATATCAATATTTTTGAAAGCATCGATTACAAATCTAAATGTTATTCTTAATATTTAACTCCTGTCAAAACCGTTTATAAAAAAACAAACAGAATAGAATTTCATCAAGTGTGAGCAGAGTTATATAAATACTAATGAAACGAACAAGGAATGATACAAAAACTTATTTATCATGAATATTCGGTCATGTGAAAACAATTGCATTGAATGACAGATCATATTCTAAAAACAAGATAAGCTTCACTCCTGGAAAACCCCTGACACTTATCTGGTAAAAGTGCATTCGTTATAATAAAGCAGATCATCTTCTTCAGAGGGCTCTAAAACAGGTTGGCACGTAGCCAGAGGGGGGGCTAGAGGGCTAAAGCCCCCCCCGAAATTTTTCAAAAATAAATTTAAAAAACCGGTGACTTTTAACAAAACTTGTTGCTTATTTGGTTTGAACAAATTATTGAGAAAAAGTTAAAGAAGGCTATTTCTAACCACCGAAGGCAATGGTCACGAAATTCAGTGTGCTTTATGCTTTTGCTCGAGCCAGTGCGAAGCGAACAACAAAAAAGTAACTTTTATATTGTGTGCCTTGTCTGAAAAATACAAGAGACTGTTACTTTAATTGTAGCTGTAATAATCTGTCGAGATTAGTGATTAGCAGAAGCAAGAATTGGTGCTCCAGCCAAATGCGGTGATTATAAAATTATTGATCATTCGCATCCTGAAGGTGTAAATAGAGATTAGACTTTCGGAAACCGGCTCTATCCAGTTCTACCATGGCAGGCATTTAGCACTCAACAAATCAGTGCAGACGAAACCATTCATTTCGCACAACTTAAAGCACAAGGTTGTGTGTGACAATGCTATAATTAAGATCCTTCTGTATATGGACTATGAGAAAATGAATGTTCCGCTACAAGATCGGATACCGCTTACTCGCAGATTAATGTCACATTTGGGAGAAATGGAATCTATTTGGAAGGGCAATTATTGAGGGCGAAAAGCAAGGAAGATATTCGCGAACATAAAAGCAGCAACTACGATGATGACACGGAAATGTACAATAGCGAGATAGAAATGAACTACTCCCCCCCAAGACATAGTTGGTGAGGAAAAAAATATTTCCTCGCCTCGTAAACAGGTTTCCACGTGCAATGGCTAAGCGCTTGCGCGAGATCTGTAGGACAACCACATAAACTCGTTATATTATTTTTATTGTTTACATAAGTCGTAGAGAAACTGCAAGAGCCTTATTCATCTCTGATCTTCTGTCAGGACGCATCGATTCTCCAGATTTACTAGAGCGAGTTAACATCCAAGCAAGGTCCAGAACGTTACGCGGAAACGTTCTTCTGAGAGTGCCGTTTCGACGAACTATTCAAACAGCTAATGCCGCTATCACGGGACTACAACGCCTCTTCAATCGTGTGTCGCACTTGTTCGACTTTCATTTGTCTCGAATATCATTGAGAAATCGATTCCTGCAGTTTTTTAGATGTAATTAGTTTAAGTTTCCATCATTGGGGCCGAGTACGGCCTGTTGATGTGCGTGATAAATAAATAAATAAATAAATAAAAAAAGGAAATATATAAAAGACCCACGACCCAGTTTGTTATTTTTAAAGTTTTTGAATTGCACACAATTTTGAATTTCTGTATTAGGTCAGTGCACACTGTACACTCTGTTCTCTGTACACTACTCTGCGCTACACAAAAAGTATTTCAATTTATCTGAGAACGATTGAGCCGAGAATAGAATTTTCATTTCGCGTCATTTTAACGCAATACCATTTTTATTAACGCTTCATTTCATTGTTACGAGTAATTCGTTCCGTACTAATACACTGTTAATCCTTAAATCCGTGATATCTTCGACAAACGTGCAAAAAAAATTCTTTTAAAAGTGGACCGGGCAAAAAGTGGTAAAATAATAGGCAATCACGAAGAGGGACTAAAATGTTGGGACTGATTGAATCTATAAGTCAATAAGTTGGGATAACAGTTTCGATTTCATGTCTTAAGTATGTGACAGTCTTTCGTTCCGTTTTTGCTCGTCATGGAATAAAATGAGAGAGATAATCTTAAATAAGAGAGCTAAGAGAGGAAAAAATCAACCAATCTAAATCGACTCAAGATCACTCTTCTATCTTTACTATACACTCAACACGAGTTCTTTCCGAATTGCGCTCTGATCTTCTCATTTCGTCTTCGTTGCGTTAGGTGCAACAACTTTAATTGAAACTTTTTCCCAAATAGTGATAAAAAACATGTAATCAGACAAACATTACAACTTTCTTCAAGAAATCATACATCTCTTCCAATCTTGATGATGATTGAAAAAAATCAAGAGCTAATTATTTTTATTCACAAACAAACCTATTACTAAACAGATTAGTGTTCATATTTGTTTAATGAATTGGCAAAGAGTTTTGCAAAAGTTTTACAGGAAACGGATAATTTGCTGTAATTTAAAACAGACAACTCTAAAAGAAAGCCTCGGCAAATTAGGTGCAAGTGCGATGTGTTCTCTTCCATGTGTCGGAAGCAAGTGATGCTGAAATTATTATCTATGTTTATAGTCTCTAGTTATTTTGGTGGTGTAATCAATGTTATATTTACCAAATTTTATGTAAATTAGAAGCATTGAGTAATCAGTGCTAAGTAATTTTCCTTCGATTTGTGAATAGATTCTGAGCAGTTTCGCTCAGTAGATTAAATTCTGGGTAGTTTCCATTAGTAGATTAAATCATTGAAATATATATTTGACATTGTCCAAAACCCCACGAATTCCGAAATAAAACCTTCAAATAAATAAATAAAACCAAAATGTTCAAATATAATATTTACTTAATCTAGGTAATCTTCTCAAGTTACAACGGTTTTGCAAGATTGTCAAAAGTCAATAGAGCTAAGGCATTCTTGCTTTGTAGTGAAATCAGTAGTTTTTGCACTCACTTTACATTTTGACTTTTACTATAGTTTTAGGGATCTAGGAAAATCAGTCTACGATATTTTTAATTCATAAGTACAATGATATAAAAAGTACCTAAAAAGAATCAACTTAAATAGATAAAAAGATAGTTATTCTGAGTTGCCTGATAATGTTGTCGAAGATAGTCTTTAACCCATTACCTATGAGAGTCAAATGAAAAAACATGTGTTTTTTTCAGGATTGTTTTGATTACGACATGATCAGTATCATTTAAATTGAAAATTTCATAAAGTCGAGTTAACGCAAACTTCGGATGAAGTCAAAGAGCTAGTAATAGTAGAAAGAAACCTGATCATGAAAATAGGAGTTGAACCTATTTTCTGCATCTACAAATCGCCTGCCTTATCAGAAGATTTGAAGCAAATTTCGACATTCACTTTGTTCGGACATTCTTTGCAACGGTAAACTTTGATTTCACACTGATATATTCCTATTCATGGGGACAACCTTGACGTTGGTTTCGTTCTTCTGATTAGCAAATGCGTGTAAAGTTTCATGAGACGGGTTTTTGGATATTTTTCTACTCATTCCAATTTAGCGTCTTCTACAAATTGTAAAGGTGTATCGAATGTGTAGCATTTTCAAGCAGCGTAGCATGCAGCGTAGCATTTTCAAGCAGCCCTTAATACTTTGAGCTCTTGACTATTCATTTTTGTAACTAGAGAAATTTCTAACTTGTAAATCAAAAATAATCAAATTTAATTCGTCGATGCACTATAGCCTTTCTTGTAACAGGCAACATATTATTAGAGTTTTTAGTGTCTATTGTCTTATTTTTGGAATTGTTTTCACTAAGAACTTTTCATAATTACGTTCAGTTTCCAGTGATTGTTTCAAGTCATCAGAATTAATACATTTATGCAATAATTTTTAAGCCCCTCCCGAAACAAAATCCTGGCTACGGGCCTGGGTTAAACAACTATCTTTGACAAATAATGGTTCTGCAAATATTAGCTCATCTGTACCGAGACTCATTAGTCACCGGAAAATCGTGTCATATAACCATTCAAGCAAAATAAAATTAATTTTTCGCTTGATTGATAAGGGTAAGCAAACGAGAGGAACAGTCTCCGGTGAACAACGAGAATAAAACTCGGTACAGTATTTTTAGTATCGCAGTTGTTTTATAGCCACACATGGGGAAATAAATATATGTCATGCTGGAAGAAACGTCGTCCCGCCAGTCCCAATAGCGTGCTGCGCACTGTAACCTACATACGAGGTAATATACATATCTAGCGTGTATTCAGTCACCATCGCTTTCCTGTAATGTAAACTGTGCGGCTTTGGCCTACTGGCAGACAGGGAAGCTATGACTAGATACATTACAGGCATGCTGTGCACTATCAGATGGATGGATTATCAATTAAGTTGAAAATGAATTGTGGAAACATGCATCCAGTGTGGTTTTGCACGATTGATCCACATTGTAGGGTAGACTTGGGTACAGCTTAAATAGAGATAAGATTAGTAACAGTTTTTCTTTTTGATAACACTATTATACTAAGTTTCGAACAACCGGATGCCCTAACCCAGTTTAAAGGATCTCAATTATTTTGAGGCAGAACAGTTGATTCAAGCGATATATTTTGTTGCAAAATGTTTGGCCTATGAGGTTATTGATATAAGCTCGTTTTGACGTAGGATTTACGTGTTTCTTTACTATAGATGTCATTTCAATATTTTCAAAACGGAAGCGTTACGTGCACTTTGAACCCTTATAATTTTCTTCCTACTAAACGAATTGGCTAATCTTGTTTCTCAAATCGAAAGAAAAACGTTCAATTTGCTGCCGATACCATGTTTGCTATGTAAAGCTTGTTTAAATAGTTAAAAAAATACTTTAAATGCGAATCAATATAAATGCTTGAACCAATAAATATATGTGCCACAGATATACTCAAAGCCAGACGTGTGTAAAATAGACCTGCGCGCTCCGCGCCATGCCGCCGCCGCCGGTAGTTTTTAACGTACACCAACGCCGAACGGTAGACGGGCGGCGCGCCGCCGATGCATTTTTCCCACGCCGACAATCCGCGAACTCGAAAATTGTTGTCAACAAATCTAGCAACATTATCTATGTACCGAATATACGACGTTAACTGATTCAAGTTTTATCACATCTTGATCATTATTTGGTATTAGTGGTTATCATTTGGATTACAAAATCAAAATAGTCTTGATATTTTCTCGATAACCATTACACGACGCTCGGAATATTATTCATGGATCCATTATTGCTTCGTGAACTGGATACGATTCCGAGCATATAAGTTAAAATTCACCATTCGTGAGCGTGAAATAGTCCACAAATTCAAAAAACACCTCGACTATAGATATAGTTAATGAAATTTGCGGTTTTGTGCTTGATTCCAAGTATGCTAGTCACGATTCACCAGTCGAGCTCGTGAAAAAGTTCATGGTATAATAGTTCACGAAGTAATTAATTTTCTGCATGATCTTAATATATTTACGTAAACAATTTCAAGGAACTCAGACTATTCATGGATTCGAGAACTGTTTCTTGTGCGCTTCCGAATGCCACCCTGCTCTGTGGTCTTGAAATTTCTACGTTGTCTATTGTGTACAACTGCTGTCTAATAGGTGCGAGCATTAGATACAATGATTTCATTTTTTGTTAAGATTCAGTGTAATGTTCGCAATAAAATGAAACCGCACATAGCACCAAAAATACATTACATAGCCACAATTCATGTCCATAAAATAATTAAGAAAACTCTTAGACACGTTACTCTGTGTAAAAAATCCGACGGTAAGCTCAACACTATAATATCACGATACCATGAAGAGAACTTGTGGTCTATTTTAGTTGATAAAGTTAATAAAAATTAGTGTATCCTCAAATTATTAACTAGAATCATAAAAATAGTAAACGTACTCAGACACAACCACAATAACTTTACTAAACATTAGAGTATAACGCCATTTTCGTTTCTTTTTTCGTGTGCACAAGTTTTGTGAAAACACAAAAATTGTTTTCAATACAAAGTTCATTGATTAAATCGTGACCTTCATTTTTTTCTCAAAAAAATGTTGGGCAGAATGATCTTGATTTTTCGCGACGCTGGTGCGGTGAAGTGGCGATGCAGAGGGTAAGATTTCTGGTCTCACAAATTAACCGTCGTGGGGAAAGTTTTTGAGTGTCAGTTGCACCAGCCCGGTATCACAGACAAATAGACACAATACGAGATGAATTTTCATCATAGTTTTTGACACTTCGCTAGTCTGTGTATAAAGTGTCTGTAATTTTGGCACAGAGCTAAATGCGTTATTAATAGCGTTCTTGCTTGACCCCGGAACTGAGTCAGGTTCTAACCCCAACCGCTGTCAGCTTATACATTTTGGGTTAAAGCTGACTCAGTTTCGCTTCAAGCAAAAGCGACATTAGTTTCTGCACCAACCCGAAAATGTTACCGCCTTTTTAATCTCATGCAAACCAAAACAAACAAAATGGACCGGAAATGCGAAATGCATTCTTGTCGTAGTGCCCAAGGCAGAGTTGTTCCAAATCATTTCATAGGTTACAACAGGATGCCGATCAGTAATTAATTGATTCGGTGTATCGAATCTAACCGGAACTGATAGAGGAATTGGCGGGGGCAGGAGCTGCGAAAACTAAAGATGCGCTCAGACCATTGTCAATCAGACATGTTTAGTGAACCGTTTCAACCGAACAGGAGGTAAAACATCAAGTCGTGGAATTATTATGAATGATATTAACTGTATATTTGAGTTTCGCAGATGCAGATCTGTATGATACCAGCACATCGAGCATACTTTGCACTCAAGATAGGAACAAATCGTCCGTTGAGAGCAAATATGGTGCCACGGAATCGTATGCCTTATTATCGGGGCGATTTTGTACTTACAAGAAGTAAAAGTAGAAGACAGCCTGGAAAATGAAGTAGTGTGATAAGTGTCCTTACACGATCATTAAAAGTGACATTTCTGCGCAGTAATGCCATTATTAAGGCCTGGTGTTATGGTACCTGATATCTACAGGATTCTAAAAGAGCGACGGTACAGAATACTAATAGAAACAGAAAACAATGAAACGATAACAGGAATTGATTTCCTCAAACAAAACAAAAACTATTTTACCATTGCTTAATTTTTTAAATAAAGAACAATAAATGATTATGATGGGAGGTAAATATGCAGTCGTTCCTCTGCATTCTTGAAATTTGCCCATTGCAACCATTATTCCATGGGAAGTCGATTTTTCTACTTCTCTCTTTAAATTTGACAACTGTAAAAATAATCCCGCCTTCAATTTATGATTTGGCTAGCAGGGTGAGCACTGTTAGAGCTTCGGTTGAAAAAAAATCATTTGACATGGTTGCAAGAATCGCCTTTTGTGCAATGTATTCAACAGAAGTCGCTAGTATACCGTGGGCGATGACTTTTTTCAGAATTCTCTTCAAGCTGTCAGGTCAGTTTGTATGTGGCTGTATGCTGCAAAGTCCGTTACAAAAGAAACCGAAAATTTGGGAAAGGAATTGTACTGCCCAGAATTCTTTTAGTTACATTAGCATCAGTATTCGCACGCCGACATACGCCGGCGCGCCACCGTAGACTGGGTCCAACGGCGGCCACCAACTCCGCCGCCGCCGGCCAAAAATATCGCTTACGCCGCCGATCAAAAATACATCGGCGCACATCTGTAAAACAAAGAGCAGAACACACGTGCGAGGTAGGCGTGCCGCCCTTTGAGAAGTTGCATCAGAATAAGTTGTTCCGTATGAGTTAGTAACGAATTCTGTTTCCGAATCATTTGCTTTTGCCGTACTAGTTACAAAACCTATTCTGAAAGTTTAGCGGTGGTGAATTGACTTGTTATTCTGTTTATATCAGCCTTTTTCAGGGTCAAATATGAAGTAAAGAATAATTTTCATGCTCGTTGAACTGTAGATTATCAATTAAGTCACAGCTAATGGATGTTTTTATAGAATTATTTTTATCGTAATTTATTGTAATCGTATCCGTATCGGAATTTGTTACATAAGGGTTGATAATATTACCCAACAGATCATACAAAAATCTATTTATTTCATTCAATACAGCTGCAATAATTGACGTTAAAAAACAATTCGGAATCTTAAACTGCCAAATGTTTAGAAACGGTCGAAGTTTTCTCCTACAATTGTTGTTTTATTGTTGTTGTTATTTCCCAAAAACTAGGGGTAAATAATGTCTAGAACATTACATTAATCGTGCTACTAGTTCTAGGACAATGCCATATTCAATAGGCAAACAAATTTGAAAATACATAATTCAAATTAAGGGGGTCCTCTAATTATTATTTAATTTAGGTACTTTTTGCACAATTTTTTTAAACTTCAAAAAACTAATTATTTTTTTGAAGAAGTAGAATGACTTAGATATGTGCACTATGCTGCAAAATGTTTATTGAGGTTTCAAAAAAAAAATTCGAGTGTAAGGTGTGAAAAATTACGTCCAAAATGTCGGCTTCAGCAAAAGGTGTGTTGAAAGCCGACCTCATCTGCAGGCACGATACAGGTCGCAATTCGTCATCTACAAGCAGAAAACCAAAACGATCTTTAAGATTACATTCCATAGAGGCGCCCCAACCTAAAACACTTGAAAAAATCGTTATAGATACAAAATGGCGGCCACTTGAAAAAAAAATATCGTTTTTTCGCATTTTTTTTCCCTTTAGCCTGCTGTAAAAAATCGTTAATAATCAAAATATGAATTCCGATTTCATAGGTCACAGCGCCAGAGAATGTTTCCTTCTTTTAGCAGGGCAAAACGCGAAGTTGATTTATTGAATAGTTCAAAAACGAGAATGCCCGCAGATTCAAAAAATCTTGTTTCGAGAAAACGCGTGTCAAAATTTGGAAACATCGTTTCGTGTATAATTTAAGTTACTCGATCTATTTGTCTAAGAATAAATGAATTTATAGGTTTCTAAGGTCACTAAACACGATTTTGAGGTTAAATTTGGAAAATTAAAAATTCAATGAAACTTTTTATATATGGGTTTTTTGGGTCTCTGAGCACGAATTTGAGGTCAAATTGATAAATTCAAAATGGCGGATCCAATAGGGCGGACTAAAAAAGTTAAATATTTATTATTATCAATGAAACTTTGAAAATGAAGATATTTGGGGTCGCTGAACACGAATTTGAGGCGAAAAAATATAAATGTCGCACCCATTATGGCGGCAAACAGCAATCTTGAACAATGATAGCTTCCATGTCCTCGGCTGTTTTCAGTTTTTTCGCTGATGTGCCGAGGAATTCCGTATCCGTTTCGGCAGTAAATTCACTTCCCTTGAACCGAACTTTTTTTCTTCCTCGAAGAACGCCCAGTACCCCCACGACCATCTTTGTGCAGTGCTCCCATTTTTCTTCGAAAACCCTACTTTGCTTTCACGAGATCACTAAATTTGTTGGTTGGGCCATACCGGCAACATGTAAACACACCAATAAACACTACTGTCGCCTATAGAATTAATGGGCACTACCAGAGCTACCTTTGGTCGGTATAGTAACTTGTTTTAGATCGCGCGGCGAACTAGTTTCTGAGCGTCCGTTAACGGGTCCCTTTAACTTGCTATGGTGGAGCTTTTTGCTGCCTTTACTGTTCTATTTTCTCTGTGACATTAATATAAATTCCTATTCACAGTGTATTTTCTAGACAGACTATTTAAAACCAGATCATAATAATACTTCAACATTATATCATAATATTTCTATTAAAAATAAACCAAATAATTCGGTAATAGGATATTACATATAAATTGTCTCATCTTTCGTCAACAAAATGTCTTTCCATTCGAACCATAAGAATACAGTTACGATATATTACGCATTTTCGTTTTGCTATTTTGTTTTTCAACAATCTTAGTGAATTGTTTTAATCGGGTATGAATTAAACTTCAGTACCGTTGATCATCGCTATATATGACCATCTATATAAGAACCCGCTTTGCTATCCAGACTAATTTTCATCGCACCTATTATTCTACGACAGCGTCAGGTTACTGCTGTATGGTCCAGTATCCGGTGCAGCCCGATATCAATCGCCAAGCCTGGTACCCATCGAGAAACTATAACAGCGCGGAGCATAAATTGTTAATTCCTGTTGCATGCTATCATCCAGCTGCACTGTGCATATATCTGTGCAGCAAACAGTCGGGCGAAAGGGGGGTATCGCAGGTATACATATTAAAGTGCATTCGAAACTGAAAGTGCTGGCTGAGGTAGGATAAAAAACACTAAACAACAAAAACGAATTGGTCGGCAACGTCGACACTTTAGGTGGAGGCGTGGTGAGCACCAACAGTTGAAAGTGAAATTTTCAACTCTCAGGGAATGACCATTAGACGAGCCGCCAACACGAAATAACAAGCAGTTTTCCCTTTTCTTCGGGCTGATCACCGTTCGTCCCTGGTGTTCTTTTTGCCTGATAGCGTAACCTAATTTAGAAAGTGTGGAAAAGTTGTCGGTAATCGGAGGGCCACCGCGATACATAGTTGCTTGCTAATATGTATGCAGACGTTTATTCTACATCGCATGTTCAATGAACTCGAAACATTTATCGAGGTTAAAGATAAAGTGCGATGTAATTCGCGTATGCTGCAGCTGAGACCAGCGGGCCCGCAAGAATATTATAGGTGCATTAATGCATACAGGTGCCTTTTTCACGCTTGGGTGCCAACCTAAATCCACTTGTTTCGAATGGCAAGAGTGGGAGAATGAATGCAATCAACCAGTTTCCGCAATCATAAATCCTAATAACTTATCGATGCACTTCGTCCACGAGCAGCCAATCATGGATCGTGGAATATCCAACGGCAAATAATGCATCTCTTACATAATAGAGATCACTAAAGTCGATGAAGTCACACCAAAGAACTGTTGTTAGTTGCCCGGGGCGGCATCAATTAAAGCTTCTTTTGCGAGATCTCATGTCTGTCGGCATGCATAATGTAGTTTTGGCGAGCCAAGCGGTACGTGAAGCTGGGAAGAGACGCGCATTAGAGGAACTGGAACAAATTGCTGTAGATGATGTTAGCACATCTAGTCTAGTGTATAATCGCACCATTGTGCTGTGGAGAGTGAGAGTCTTTAGCGACAAAAACAGTAAGTGTTTCCTCTCAGAATACGATGATGTTCTGTGTTTCATTAACCCGCTGCACCCTTTTTTCGTGTCAGTGAAACCTTTCCAGATTGCTCCACCTTTGAACATCTGATTTCCGCTCGATCTGAGTTGGCGAATTTGGAATTTGCACTGGTAGGAATTCATTTTCTTTGAATCCGAGAATTAAAAAATTGAAAAACCCTAACACAAAAATGTAAAAAAATACAGCTTGGTCCGGTCTTAAACAAATTAAAAATGATAAACCTGAACATAACCCGAATAGGCGTCGTCTTGAAACCACTCGAGGCCCATAGAAATCATTGAACTATGAGGCCGCTATAATTAAAGATTGAAGATTCTTAGCATCAATTCTTTTTGAACAGAACCGTATGCCTCAGTTAGAAACATTAAACGGGAAAAACTTGTTAATTTAGGCGCTGTGTGAACTGTGTGAATTTAGTGCAACTGGACTGGTGATAATTTGGCGTTAACCCTTTCGTGCCCAACTTTTGTCTTGTGCATATAGGGGTCCAAAACTATTTTTCCTTGAAAATAGGGGAAACAAGGAACACGAAAGTACTTTTTTCATAAAGGTAGGTGGAGCCATCGCAGTGCTTGAAGCTGCTCAAGTTTTTCCTTCCAATGCTCAATACAATTTTCCTAGAATTTTTACAATTGTATAATTACGTGGAAATGTAGTCTAAGACAGTCTAAATTGAAAAGTTCTATCAGTTTTCAATAATATTACAAAATAACGAAGTGGTGCGTCTGGCGATATGACCCGATAAAATTACCACTCATAATCAACACACACACAGTCGGTGATAATCGAAATAAAACAATAGTGTAACGGATGATCGTTAGTCGCCGGCGGTGGCTAAATTGCACTGATTTTGCGTATTTTATTTTGTGCTTCTATTATCAGAAAATATCACAGATGAAGATATACTGATTTCCGTTGTGTCGTCAATTTTGAGGCGAGGGGACGACTATATAAAGCGCTCTGCACCACCACGAAGATATATCAAAATTTCATTTTTCGTCGTTATCGTAAACTGTTTCTGGCAGCACTGTTCCATCAGAATCCATTCAGACTAATTGTAATAATTTAGTTCTAGAGCTAAAATTTGTAACTGTTAATGCTCAAATGAAAGGTAATAGTCACATTTATCGGCCTTACTTGTTTTTGGGAACAATTCTTGCTTAAACCAAAAGATATAGCTGTTTAAAAACAGGTTTAATCCACCTATCAGTGAGATGAGACATTTCTTACACTTATCACTGTTGTAATATTCATTAGTTTGCCGAACACACTCAAAATTGACAAGCTACTAGATGTGAGATAGGCATAGTTCCGAGTCCTGCACGAATAAAACTTCGAATAAGCTGAATAGATTAAATAAAAAATAATAAAGCAAATAAAAATTTAAAATGATGATGAAGCAAAAAAATTAAAAAAAGTTATACATAAAATGGATAGAATCAAATTAATAAAATAAATCAAATTAGCTCAAATGAAAATTAGACAATATTGAAAAAGTTTTGAAATGAAGAGAATAATTAAATTGTTTCAAGCTAAACAACTGTCATCCAATAATAAAAAGAACTGACTAAACCGAATTAATAGAATGAAGAAACTGAATAAAATATATACACTCGGAAAAGTTAACAATTTAACAAACTGATGAAATGAAATGAAATAAATAATATGAATAAAACCAAAAAAAAAATGAATTAATGAGACAATATGAATAATATGGATATAATTAATCGTTTCATGCCTAATATTTTTCTAGCACATATACGATTCCAAAACCGTTTTTCTTAAAAGTGTTTTGATCAAGATAGTTGCTTATGAGAAGCTGCTCAATTTTTATATGCCGATCCTTAATACACATCTCCTGCAAAGTTTTCAATAGATCGATCGGGCAGAAAAGATAGCCGAAAGCAGTCCACATTGGTAAAATTTATCAGTTTTCAATAATATTTGAAGACAACGAAGATATATCAAAATGTAATTTTTCACCGATAACTGAAAATATCTGGCAGCACTGCTCCAGTGAAATCCAATCAGAACAATTGCAATGACTTCAGTTCTACGGGTATTTATTGTAACTATTAGCGCTCAAATAAACGGTGATTGTCACAATTGTTAGTTTTACTTTTTGTGAGGAAATCTTGTCTAACCCCAAAGTTATAGCTGTTGGAAAACGTGGTTGTTCATAAATAACAGGGTATGCAGAGGGTTAATAAAATCAATAAAATGAATAAAATAAACAAAATGAAGAAAGTGATAAGATGAACAAATATATTTTTTTCTATATATTTTATCATGATTATCTGGTGCAAGACTAACTTTTTGTTTCCGGCATCGGGAATCAACGGTAAGAATTACAGATTCTGACGGATGCATTATGTTGCCGGGCGGTCTTCCTCGAGCCAACAGGGCACTTGAGAATTGTTTCGTTCGGAATTCTCGTGCAGGAGATATGAGTTTATGAGTCCTACAGAAAACAATACCATGACAAAGGAATGGTTCAAACTATCAGAATAAGTATTTAAATTCATCGAAATGCCAGTGGCCATTAAAAGTGTCCCTGGACTGCTTTTGAGACACGAACATTCTTGAAATTATATATTTTTTCGTAAATAAATATGCACATTGATCATGAAATATTGGGGTTTTCAGTACAACTCAGTATCAGTTGAGGAATTCCACGAAGATCCGTCCGAAAATCTTTAAAATCGTGAACGACCATCTTAGATTCCAATGAAACTTTACACGTTTTACCGTCATGCAAGACTAAATATTTTCCACAGGTAATAAGATTATTTTGACTCAAGAGCAACTTTTCAAAAGGGTGTAAACGTTTCAACGTGTATGAATTTCAATTTTTTTTTGTTCGATTACTGTATTTTATACAGCAAAACTATCTGAGAACGAGTTACAGGGAATGAATACTTCTGTCTGAAAAAAATATACACTTAAAAAAAATTTTGTGTCATTTTTCAAAAAAACAAAAATTTATGATAAAAATTTAAATTGCGAAAAAACCCATTTTTTTAATTTTTTATATTTTGTTACCAAAAACCTAAAGAGAAAAGAAACATTTTGAATGTGATTGCATGATAGAGAAAAAATCGGTAAAAATTTTTTCCTAACAATAACTTCGTACATGTTTTTAAATTTCATACTAATAGACATACAAAATTGTAATTCTATTACAGAATATAATTCTAAGCACCATTTAAAATCAAAATGCATTTAACAAAAATATTCCAAAATGCGATAGTTTTCGAGATATTTGAAATTTTGCTGCTTCAAAAACAATTAATTCGTGTAATTATGCTCTTTTTAAAAGTTATTCGCGTTACCCCATCAAAAAATGTCAAAAATTTAATGTTTATCGTTTTAAAGACGTAAAAGCAACTTTTTTAGTGTATTTAGATCCTGGAGAAGCTTTCAATAAAAAAGTTTTCCTAACAACAACTTTTGACATTTTTTTATAATTCTTACTATTTGCAGTCAAAAATACAATTTTCTTTTTGAATATGATTCTGAACGCCATTTTAAATCGAAATGCTCTTAACAAAAATTTTCTAAAATGTAGTAGTTCTCGAGATATTTTAACTTTTGTTTTAACAACACAATTATTTTGTTTTATTTCGACCTTTTCATAAGTTAGTCGCGTTTCTCCATCAACAATAATAGGTTTTTCAAAAGGCCCGTAAACTTTCCTGCAACTTTCTCTTTGACATCAAGGCGATATTGTAAACCATTTGAAAGTTACATGAAAGCAACCAAAATATATTTCAACCATAGGGTCTGTTGATTAAACTATACAGCTGAATCATATGTTGGTTAGCTCGGGGGTCTTTGGGCGCCATTTTTCCCGGATCTAATTTGTGGATATTTTTGGAATTTGATCCGTTATTTTTCATAAAAGTGCATTCCAATACAATGAATCTGCATTTTTAATAATATCAAACCAAAACAGGTGTTTTTAATTTTCAAATGACACATTTGAGCATAAAAAAAAGGCACGTGGGATGTCCCTTTTCAACATTTTTGTCTTCAAACAACCATATTATTGAAATACCCAACGATTTTCGTAATTATAGTATGTACAAACACTCAGTATAGAATTGAATTAAATTGAAGTTTATGTAGTTTTCGGTTTTTTGTCATATGGCTCTTCTTAGTGCAACGTTTCGAAGGAATAGCCCCTCATCTTCAGAGGAAAGCAGGGTTTGAACATAAATTAGTTATAGTTTTCTCATAATACAAATATTTTACAAATTTTGCGAGGACACAAATATTTTCTTTTTCAAGTAAGTAGAATGTAATATTTAGTTTTTTTCGCAAGTGGCTCTGTTCTACACTAAAATGGAAAAGTATTTATAGGGAAACAGAAGACATAAATAGGTTTGTTGGACAAATACATCGCAAGATTAAATTAACTTGGATACTAACAAATATTTCAGATTAGTTGAAGATCTTATGACACATCTTAGAAATGGATTTGAAAATAATAGGATAGATCTGAGTCGTGACAGTTGCTGCGAACACGATTGGTGAGAGATCGGGGGTGGGGAGGGGCGACAAATGAGGAATGGTTAATGATGGTTAGTGCTGTGACATTATTTTTGTGTTTAGGGCAAAATTTTGATTCCTTGCATCTTTATTCTACATAATGCAACTGATAATGTTTACGCCATAATTAGTATAACATAAATCTAGCAAAAGAAGATAAACTTTCACTAGAATTTTGTTATTCATAAACACAGTTGCTCTCGGTAATGCTACGAGTATAATAAGAATATGAATTATGTTAGAAATATATTCTCTATCCAGTGCAATCATTATCTCATTTTTTTAAATTCTTAGTCCGGTCTGACCTAACACCGACCCAATGTTGTAGATGTAGATATAACTACGTATATTCTTACCATAAATATTGTTAAAATTTTAAATTATATCCCCATTTCAGTCGTTTGTTGAATACTAAGAACATCTCTAATTCGTCTTGCAAGAGTGTTACATGTGATAGTGCATACCACTCGTCTTGTAACTCGCTCTGTTATTTCCTATTATAAGAGAGTAATATCAAATATTTTTGAAAACATCATAAAACGATATTTCTCTTGTTGTCGTCGGATTGATACTAGAAGTTGAGGATTTCAAGGTAAACTATAGAAAAGAGTCTCTAGTCAAGTCGTAGATCTTTACAGTCAAAATTTTCGAGGATTTGGGTCATAAATTATTCATAAATCTTAGGCTTAGATTTCTTTTTATATTAAAATTTTTCCGAAGTTTCCAATTTTAATTTCTGGTTTTTGGGTAGGATTCGGGAATTCAAAATTTAAAATTTAGATTTCGAATTATTCAATTTGAAAATACTCGAGTTGGCTTTTTTTAATTCAAAATTTAAAAAATGCCGAATACGAGCTAAACTCGTCTTTTTTTAATTTTAAACTTCTTGAACCCGAGAACATTGAACAGCCCTCTTTGAACTCGTGGAGAAGCTAATTCTGCCGATTTAGATGAATCGTGATCACTTTTGGTCCTTCTGATAACGAAAGGGTTAATTACTACCAAAGATTAAGTCACCAGTGCCATCTATATGCATAGGAACATTTTATCTATGTGTAGAATATTCGAATGTGAAGGGTGCTTTCAACTTTTTTCTTCATGTGGGATTTTCTGGCAACTGAGTTGACACTGCGATTCTAATACTTATTTTAATTACTTCAGTTTTCATGCAAAAAGCTATGCCTGAATTAATTTTCCAAATTTTGGAATAATAAATCAAAATGACCGTTCGGTCAAGTAAACTTTTCGCAGGTTGTAGCCAAAGCATTATCGTTTCAGACGTGGCCCCTGTTTGGTTAAATGGGTATGTAAACAAACAAAACTGCCCATTCAATATGAGGAGAAACTGTGTTACGCGGTTCGTACGAGAATGGTATCTGGGACTCAGTTGTCTTCATAGAGGATGCTGGTAACGTCAACATCCCTGCCGAGAAATATCGATGGCTGGTTGCTTCTAAATGTTGTTCCACAAGACTTTGGTTTAAACAAGATTGTTAACAATCCATACGCTGCGCATTAAAGCATAAGAGTCCCATACGCATTTTTGTTAAAAATGTGTTATCTTTTGGATTGCATTTTGATTCACCTGTAGTTGACAATGCACCAACAAGGTTTGCTTAAAAAATATTAAGAAAAATACCCAAACATGGTTGTCATAAGAGTCAATGAAAATGTAAATCTTGAGCAGCGTATTTTTCGAGTTGCTGTTTTTTCAGTATAGGATTAACATGCATTAACAGGTAGTACGAGCATTGCAACAATTAATTTGGTAGACGAAATCCGTAATGTCGGGTGGCTGCCTAGTTCTTGCGATTTGACGTCTTTGGAATTGTTTTGTGGTGTTAAGTCAAGCCGATTCTCTTCAACGGCGAACAGCAAACAACTGATGAGCTAAAGGTCAACATTGAGTGCGTTATTCATAAAATTTCTCCAGTCGATCTCATGGCCAAAATTGGAGCGATTAAATGGTTTTTGCAAAGCGGTTGTAATTTTTCTAAATTATTTTAAAATATTAACTTGCAAGCCTTACGCTATCAAAATAAACAAAAAAATTGTTGTAAACGTTTTGCAATTTCATTGCTTTTGTTTCCTTAGTCTTAAATTTACCGAATATATTTGATTTTGAAAAAAAATTATGAAAAACACCCGTTTTTCATATTTTTTTTCACGTTTTTCTCGAAATGTGCTAAATGGCGTTTGTCATAAGATAGCACAATAGCGACGAATATGGTATGTATTTATCGACAGTTTTTTGTCGCATTGATATTAAAATGTAAAAGAAATTCCGAAAAGTTGTAATTTTTCAGTTTACCTTTTTTCATTTTTTTTTCTTTCGACTGATGTAGTCAGACTTTTTTTTTATTTTTTAACGACATTCAATTAGCATGACATTACTAAGCAGGGAAAATTAAGTAAATTTAAAGCCACAGTGCTCAGGTGAGAGCAAGGATGTGTAATATACAGATCGGAAAACTAGAAGTGGCAGGGTCATTACCATAACGTACAATTTGCTGCTTCATCCTTCATCGCTTGAAAAGTCGAATTATACCTTTCGCTGTTGCAATTAGTTGGGTAACTCTTCGAAAGTATCTCAATGAGACTATTGACACCCACCTGTTAATGCTGAACCCATGGTATTCGTTTTGCATTTAAAATAAGCTGTGTGAATTAGCAAGTAATTCAAATTCAATGCAACACTCCTTGCATAAAGCGATTGTATCCTCGTTGAGTTACGAAATCCGGCGCTGTATAGTCAGTCTGCATGCAGCTAGAAGGCTAGAAGTGTGAATCATTGCATCATACGTATGAGTTTCGCGCTGATATTGAGACTTACTGAAGTATTTAAATATAAACTTACTGGGCGTTTCCTGGGCTACTATGATCCTATGATACACAGAACTCAATAATTTTCTCATGTATTTCCTAAGCAAAGGATCTTAGTTTGAAATTTTTTTAAAATGGCGCGGTTTTCTAATATGGTTCTTAAGAACAATAGAAAACAACAACAAAGTTGTACTGTACGAATTTGGTTGTTTTTTGACAAATTGATGGCGAAGGGAAACGAAAGAAATCAAAATTGAAAGGCGGATATATATTCTAGAGTGAATCAGTTATAAACTTAGCACAGAACACTTTCCATCTTGTCTGTCGAACGCTAGTCTTCCGTCTAAGTTTCGTTTCGGTAGACTTTGCAGACGATTTTTTAACAATGAACAGGACAATTGCACGACTAGTGCTAGGATCCTACTGACTACTAAAAATTCTTCGTGGCTGAAGATCGAAAACAGGGTGGGTTACTTATGAAACCAACGCCTCACCCTCTGAACTGCCAGATCAAGCTTAATAGTTAAAGGCCATTTAATGCACGAAGTTTCTGTTTTGGGTGTTCAGCAACAGTCAAAATCTAAGGCTTGATGTGATGTGAGTGGACTTCCGAGGCCTGGCTCAAAATCACATTACAAGCTGTCTTGTTATGTCTTAGCATAGAACAACTATAATAGGATTTCTTGTCAAATGCGAGACATAATTCGAAAAAGTGTTTGTAAATCATCGGCGGCGGCGCACGCCTCTAAAAGAATTCCTTTGCAAAAAAAATATTAAACAAAAATAAAAAAATCAAATACTCTGGAAATTAGCACGAATACAAGAATGGATAAAATGTAAGAAGCATGCAAAGCAAGAAAACAAAATGATTATGAATAAAAGAATATAGCAAACGATATACTAGCCGAAATGTAGTATCGATGTTGATGTATTTTCGATAGTAATTCAACTCAGGCTTGAACTCACCCATAGCTTGAAAAATGATGTTTTGCATCTTTTATTGAAAAGCCACGAATTCGGTGATATTCATCAGGAGTAGAAGAAAGGACAATTCTTTAACTGAGCGTAAGGGCGCTGGAATAAACGTCATAGCTATCTAATGCCATTACGGGATTTTATGCGTATATAAAACTTTTGATTGATTCAGTAATGTTTGCTTTAATTGCTTAAGTAAAACAAACAGCTCAGCCCCGCTATCCAAAATCACCCTGCGGAAACGTCGATCGAAGGGAAATATAAAGATTTTTTTTTGTATTAATAAAAATAAATATTTATATAGCAACCCCCCCTCCCCCCCCCCCATCCTCCTTCAGAAAAAATTGTGCTGTGACATAATTTTTTAAAACTGAATCTCATGAAATTTGAAAAAGTACAAGCCATTAGCATCTTGCATAGTCTGAAAGTTTGTAGTCAAAAAGATTTACGAAGAGCTATAAATCTCCAAAAAGTATCTGCAATTTCTCGTCAATTGTCTCCATGTAACTCCAAGTACCATTCTTCATCTGTCAAGAGCCCGTCCTACTCTCACAATTGCTTTCAATTAGAGTTTGTAGCATCTCGAATAACCTTAATTAATTAGTAAGCCGTTGTCATAGGTCACTCTGATTACTCATCAATTCTAATCATAGCTCTCCATCCCTTTTTATCTTATTTGCAGATCACAGTGCCTTGTTCGCAGCTACCATTTACAACTACACAGTCGACCGTTTTCCCCCGCGATGGGATGCGACTGTGAATCATGCATAGCAAAATCGCTACTGTCAGTGTTCAACTTTGTGTTCTTCGTAAGTATTTACATTAACTGAGGACTGAGAGGTACTATACCATTTGCACACCAAGTGCTGCTTACTGCACCACAACTTTATTGGAACGATACACCGCCACTGATAGTGTCTCGATGCGTGACCCCAAACACCATCGACTCTTTATATTATCGGAAGATTTTATTAATTTCTACTTCTTCCATCTCTAGGTTCTCGGCTCGATTGTTCTTGGTGTGGGAATATGGCTTGTGGCAGACAAATCATCGTTCGTAGCACTACTGAAAATGGTTGAAAGTGACCAACTGGAGGTAAGCGTAATTTGTGTTATTATTTCCGAATTTTCCGAATTTTCTTGCTGCTATGATAAGTTTGTAATTTGCACAAATAGATGTACGTGTTGTGGATCGCTACACTACATTTCAATATTAAATAAAAATCATACTTCCGTATATGTCTTGATTTTATAATATTCAATTATGTTGTGCACACTTAATCCCGAACCTAACAACAACGATGACTTAACATGCAAAAGTGGGTGTGCAATTTGCGGGCAGCACGCTGACCTTCAGGTCAAAGACCTGAACTCCCCGGTGGCCAAGCTTTACAAAGCAGCATGCACCAACCAATTTGCATACCTAATCATGAAAATGCTATTTTACTTCCAACTGCATTCGTCCAGGAACGCGCAAGCGACAAAAACTTTAAGTACTCGCGCCTGAGGGCTATCGTTTGTAAAATATCAGATGCAATAATCACATTCTTCGCTATTTGAAACTCGGCCGCCCATGTAAAATGTAGGAAAAGGTTCTTGCTCAACAACATTGACAACAGTTGAGTGACGATCAAGTCTCAGTTGTGAAGGTAATATTCTCAAAGCACTCCAATTATGATTAGGGAAAATACTCCTTCTTAGCACTTCACAGAAACGAATATGAAATATAAGAAAAGTAATACTAGTTAATGAAGTACAGTAAAATCCTTTTTAATGCGGAGAATATGCACCACAAAACATTGAAAACTACACTAAAGATCCACTAAAATTGTTGGTAAGGTCAAAATTCTGGAAAACGATAAACTCCGTTACCACTTAAGAACTGTGAAAAATGAAACCTGACTGTATATAACTCCTCAATCCTAAATAATAAATGGTCTTCCAAAGGGTTCGTGGGTAGCCTCCTAACCACCCGGTATCGCGTCGACGGTCGCTGTTCGTTGCATTCATAAATAGGTCGAGTCCAATGGGGCAAGAGTTCACAATTCATTACAGTCTAACGGTATCGAGATCAGGCGTAGGGTTATATATTCAGAACCAGCTGGATGTAGAAAGGTTATTATGTCGTTTTTGGTTGGCGTTGAAACTGGCTCTGTATATCTCCATCAAAATGAAATCTGAACTACTGTGTAATACCACCATCTCGTTTAAATTTGGGTTCGTACTTATGAAGCATAGAAGTCAAAACGTGGACTCTTCTTTTACATTTCTCCGTGAAGGTGCACTTTTGATTTTTCACCTAATAGTATGCTGATGTAAAATCATTTTCTTTAATTATGATCTTTTTAATATGCTATTATTATTAGAGAGTTAGCAATAATAAATTTAGCGTAGGCGGCGCGCAGCTTTCTCTATTAAGGGTGCTAGTATATCAATTATTCTTAATACTTGATTGCCGTAATTTTATTTTCTTTCGAAAGTTGTCCTACTGGAGCTTTAGAGCTAGGGTTCCCGTCAGAATCACTCGCTACATTTGCAGACGAGACGGGTAATTTCACCCACTAAAGCACTGCTTAAGTCCAATTGCAGCAATGTGATTAATTGTATGATATATGCGGGCTTAGGGACTTCACGATCGCGTGTATAATCGCGACGGGCTCGAGCATTTGTGCGTTAACGTGTTCAATCGCGTGGGCGTGTACTAGTGTGTATGTAACTTTGCATGTATAAATTCGCTTTTATAGCCGTGTGTCCATTCACGGCTTAGATGCTAGAAGAGCGTGAGTTCTTCCATATCACTAATATTCCCGGTCATATCGCCGTGTTGTCTAGTGGATATAAGCGTTATTTTTTCTGATTGGTCTAGTCTGCTAGGGCCGGGAGTAGGTACTTCCAGACGTAACCGATTCATGATGGCGCAAACACGGACTTTTGTAGGTTCACTCTTCAAACCACGTTTGTAAATTTATAAGTGCTAAAACGTTCGCTTAGTCACCGGGGTGTTTTCATGTTTACAAGATCACGGGCGTAGGTGTGTATAGATTTTTTTATTTATTTATTTCTAAATCTTCCGTATTTACCGTACAGACATATTTTTGTCTTGAATGTATCTAATTAATGACTTATATCTATTCTTGGCACGTTAAAATCGAACACATAACAAATCTCGCAAAATTTGCGGCAACATCTGTCGATTGTGTTATTGTCACCATACACAGTTTGGTGAATGGAGATCCATAACATAGTGGGATTACGTAGAGTACGGGGAGGCACAGACAAACTAATACTGGACAGAAGATGTGGGCTGTCGATGTTGCCCGACAGCAAGTCGAATACTAAAATTCTCTGCAGAAAGATGCGCCAAGGTCTCCAAGCAATATACATCTGTCCGTGTATGGCGGTAATCTGACGGGATCGTTCCATGGAAGTTTCCTGAGAGCGAATCACACGAAACATCTGTGTGTACGCTCTAATCGTTCACTTTGAACGGCACGATATGGCGCCCACACTTGCACCGCGTACTTCAAAACACTTCTGATCAGGGCACAGTAAAGAGACTTTAGTGCGTAGAAATCGTTGAAGTCTGCAGTGCTGCGTTTTAGAAAGACTAGCATCCCACTATAGAGTCAAGAACCGTAACTATGGTACGAAAAACTTTAAAATTATCAGCGAACATCCAGATTTTCACGACAGCAAAGATCATTAATGAATAAAAAAAAATGAGAGGACATAGATGACTGCCTTGCGGGACGCAGCAATTAGTCAGCCAAGCTGGAAATCCTAGTCGCTGTAGTTTCCGAATTGCGATGTTGTGAGGTACTTTGTCAAAAGCCCTCGAAAACTCGGTATAAATTGAATCCACCTGCTGGCGATTCTCGATGACAGGAAACGACAAAGAAGTATAAGCCATTAGATTAGATGTAGTAGATCGTTTCATGACAAATCCTTGCTTATATTCCGAGATTAAGTGGGAAGCAGCTGCATACATAACATTGTAGACTAACTTTTCGAGGACTTTAGCAAGACAGTTTAGTAGTGAGATACCTCTATAGTTCGCGACGTTGTGAATGTTTCCAGCTTTATAAATAGGAACGATGGCTGCTTCTTTCCATGCAGCAGGAAAAAATCTTTCAGTTAGCGAACGATTAAAGATGAAGCACACCGGAAGAGTTAGCGCTTGGGCGCAGCTTGTTATCAACAGGAGCGATAGGCGATCCGGACCAGATCATTTTGACGTATCAACGGCAGCCAGAGCTTTCAAGACGACGGCCTCACTAAGAACCAGACGAGGTAGATTTATGTTGTACGATGGCAGCGTTGCTAAATACTCTTCCGAAGGGGCAATGCATTCACTGTTGAACACACCACGAAAGAAATTAGCGAATAGATTCACGGCCTCAGCTGGGGAGGAGGATGAGCTGTTCCCTAAAAAAACGTCAGTTGGTGTATTGCCAAAACGAAGGACCAAAACGTTGCTGGGTGGTCACGGGGACTACTTTGCACTCGATTTATGTACTCGCGAAAAACGCCATTTCTGGCAGTTTCATATTGCTGTTTTCGTAGAGTGTTTCGTAAGCGGCGAATTTCAGCGTTCCACCACGGGTGCTTGTGGCCCATCCTCTTCTTGGTGCGTTTCACTGGAACATTGTGGCGGAGTATTCCATGGACAACGCTGCAGAAAAAGCCTCGTCTAGCTCATTGCAGCACATTAAGTCACTCCAGTCGACAGCAGCAATCAATGCGGAGATTTCGTCAAGGTTGCAACGATTAAAATCAAAGTTAAGGTCGTCAATCGACTGGAAAACTCTTCTCCTTCATTAGTGCGTACATCTAACCGCAGTACAAAAGGTTTGTGGTGAGGGTCGATTTTCAGTAAAGCGCTCGGAGGTTCAAGTAGCTCAACTACATCGATGTTGTTTACGAACGCAAGATCGAGTATCCTTCCGTTCACGTTCGTAAAAAAGGCCCATAAGCCCTCTCGGTCTCTTCGATGACCCACTATCGAGGCATTTTTCAATAACCTACTTAAAGCAATTGTCTGTAAGAGATTCTTTAGCACTGATGCACGAAATGATGATGTCTGCAATATCGTCAAATCCATCAAGGAAAAATCTTGAGAGAAATGAAACATACGAAATTGAAACAAAATTACACATTCTATATTCATGGCGAAAAGCCAATTTAATCCTCCTAGCAGTCAGATGAGACATTTTTCACACATATCACTGTTGGATCATTCATTAGTTAGCAGAACTCATACCAAGTAGGCACCCAACTAGAGGTGGGCTGAACACAGTTTCGAGTCCTACACGAATAATATGAAAATAATCAGAAAATCCAATGAAACAAGTAAATTTTATAAAAATATGAAGCAAACAAATGAAAAAAGGATTAAAATTCAAAAAATAAACGGAATATTTAATATAAATGAAATTAATAAAATACATAAATAACATTAGTTTAGCTTATTAAATTGGGCAAAACAAGTTATGAAATGAATAGAATATAGTAAATTGATTCAAACTAACAAATTGGATGAAATGAATAAAATGAATGGCTGAACAGAATTACTAAAATTAATAAAATAGAACAACTGATGCACTGAAAAACATTATTAATATAAATCAGATGCATCAAATTAGTAAAATGAATTAAATGAATAAATAAAATATATAAAATGGAGAAAATTAATAAAATCAATAAAATGAATAAATTAAAAAATAAACAAAATTAATAGAATTGATACATGAATAAAAGAAGGAAAAAAATAAACAGAATCAAATGGATTAAATGATTTAAATAAAAAAATATTCAATACATAAAAGTTATAAAAGTAATAGAATAAATGAAAGGGAATCAAATTGATAATTTTAAAAAATAGGCAGATTATTACAATGTAGAAGATGAAATTATTAAAACAAGAACAGTGAATAATATAAGTTAAATGAGTGATTTTATTAAAACACATAAAATGAATAAACCAGTGGTTTTCAACCGGGGGTGAATTTAGGGGTAAATAAAATTACTGTAGGGGTGAACATTATTGCTTTCATCCGATTGCAAATGTTATGGTAAAAACGTGTTTAATCCACCTAACAGTGTGATGAGACATTTCTTATAACTCTTATCACTCTCTTCGGATATTATATCGTTTAAGAACATTTAGAACTTGATGCTTCGCGATGTTTTTGATAACACATACTACATGGGATAGTGGCAGGACTCAGAGAATCGCTCAAATCAGCATAGAACAACATCAGTGCTAGAAATCTCAAACCAAATCAATGGGAAAGCGAAAAAATGGCCCATAAAATAGACATACCAACGAATTATTGTTAATGCTATGTTAATAAAATATCTATATTGTGGTTGGAAAACTGGATTTTCCTAAAAGCGAATTTTTTTTTGAATCGATTTGAAGTTTATATTTTACTCAAATTTCCAACGCGACTGAGAACTAAGAAATCAACGCTTTTTCTTGAAAAGGGCGATACTAACAGTAATACCATTCAAAAAAAATCAACAGTGAATATTTCCAGACTTGGTTTTATTTCATATTTAAGAACTATTGTGTTTTTTGACATCCTAGATTGCATGATTCAGTGATCGAAACCCAAAACTTCATAAAGTATTTGAAATTATCAAATTAAAATTTGTTTTTGCTATTGAAATTTACAAAATGATAGTATCGCCCCTTTGGCGATTGTTTACTTTTTCGGTCCCACCTATCAGCATTGAAGTATCGTTCTTACGTTTTTTTTTACAATAACTACCGTTCTACACCACCGATTTCGTCCGGGTTTTTTTTCAATAGCGATCATTGTTACTATTTACAGCTGGTATCAGCTTGATAATCCTAAAAAAATACGAAAATGACAGTTTCGCTTCTAAACTGCTAGCAAAAAAAGTATCGCCCTGTTTGTTTGCATGGAGCGTGGAGGGCGAAACTTTAAATAAACAAACAAAAATACACTTTCGCCCGTTGTATTTTTTGCTGTAGTTTAAGAAAGCAATATCGTAGAATCAAATTTTTTAGGTTAATTTGTTGCATTTCAAAGCCCTCATTCGCATGTAAGAAAAAAGCCCTATGTTTACATTTGTAAGTATCGCCTTTTTCACAAAAAAGCGTTGAAATGAAATCACAGCTCCTGATATCACGCTATCTCTGAAGTACATGCGTGCATAGTTTCAAATTTTACTTCGACATCGACTTTTTCTAAAGGTGACTTCCCAGTAGTATTGTTGATTTGAATTATTATCGCTAATCCCAATGCCAATGAACAAATAAAAACCTCATGAAAACGAACCGTTTGGGAAAATCATCATCATTACTGGAATTTTCATTTTCACGAAACTTTTCGATAACCTTCCGTCACTTGCGTTAATGCACTGGGTGCACAGTAGGGTAACAGGAAAAAATGACCCCTATCGGCCCACCTCTGCGTCGATTCCTAGTCCCACCAGGAGTACTTGCACCAAATTTGAAGCAAATCGGACAAGTCTAACTACCGGACCAACGGGCCTGAAATTTGTATGGGAATTTTCAACAATTTACATGGAGAAAACCCACCAGCATGCATTTTCGCCGCTAGGTGGCACTGTATGCATCGTATTATCACTGTAAGTGAAAATAAGAAGGATAATTGAATTGTCTACAACTTAGTCCAAGACTGCAAGTAAATCCGACTTTGTTAAAAGAAGTTATTAAACTTTTAACGAAGTGATGTCTGAGTCAGTTTTGCATGGGGCCTAATAGTGCATGGTTGTGTATCAGTACTCGATTCACACGAACTAAACATTTTTGTGAAATAATCGTTAGGTTTAGCTCAATGGTATTTTCAGAAGAATTATAGTAAATAATACGAGTCATGCTGTGATTAGAAAATTTTAGTTCCACCTGTTACCGCATAGAGGGCGCCAACACTAACTTTTCAACGGAGAAAGATATAAATTTGGTGTCTTCTACAAAGTTATAGAACAGGCATTTTTCAGTATTTCTTCTGAACATCTTGATACTCTATCTCTCTTCTATGAAAAGTTAGTAGTGGCGCCCTCTATGCGGTCACAGGTGGAACTAAAATTTTCTAACCAAAACATAACTCGTATTATTTACTATAATTCTTGTAAACATACTATTCGGCTAAATCTAACCATTATTTCACAAAAATATATAGTTCGCGGGACTCGAGTACTGATACACAACCATGCACTGCTAGGCCCCATGCAAAACTGACTCAGACATCACTTCGTTAAAAGTTTAATAACTTCTTTTAACATAGCCGGATTTACTAGCAGTCTTCGACAAAGTTGTAGATAATTAAAATATCTTTCTTATTTTCACTTACAGTGATAATACGATGTATACAGTGCCACCTAGCGGCGAAAATATGAGCTAGTGAGTCTTCTCTATGTAAATTGTTGAAAAATCCAATATAAACTTCAGGCATGTTGGTCCGGTAGTTAGACTTGTCCGATTTGCTTCAAATTTGGTACAAGTACTCCTGGTGGGACTAGGAATCGACTCAGGGGTGAGTTTTCAAAAATTCATCATTTTTCTGGGCAGTCTAGTGCACAGTGCTCTAAAAATCTAGCGAAATCGTCTTAGGGCACCAGCGGGTCTGTAAAGAATACTAAAAATTAATTTCTATTCCATAATTTTCGGTTCAGCAATTCGAGAGATCGTGCTCACCGCAAGCCATGAAAAATAGACTACGTTGTGAAGCGATGGTCACTATTTATTAAAAAATCACGGTTAAATAAAAAATAAAACTATTAAAAAATTTCAAATAGTTTATAATTTTCACAAACTTATTAGGAAAAATTGTTTAATAAGCTTTCGTAATACTGTGTAGGAAAAAAGCTGAAAATTTGAAAATAAATCTGAGGATTATGATTGATTACAGAACTCTGGAATTTTCTATTGGAATGTTTTCAGGCAGGAATTTGATATTGATGCTATTAGACAACTGTGAAATCAAGACCAATAGATCAGTTACATATCAGGACCCCATTCCGACAATTTATCAAAAGTCCTCATGATGTTTACAACAACAGGTTATCAATCTACGGATCAGATAATGTTATTGTAATATTGAATTAAATCAGTTTGCATCAATAAATTTTCAACTCCAATCCAATTTTTTTTGGTGTGGTGGGGGGGGGCTGTATGGCGTTAAACCCCAAAACCTTCTCTTGGCTACGCCGTTGCTTGGAGTTATTTATTTCGCTTTTCATTTTCCGAAAGGTTTCAGATCGATCCGATGGTCATAAGTTAGAAAAATTGCAGTCAGAAGGTTCGCACAAATGAACATTTTTGCACTGATAAGTTATCAAGTTCCTTCCAGACAACTTGGAAGTGTTCGGTGATTATTTCTAGCGGTTGTAGATAGAAAAATGAAATGCAAAATTCGATTTATCGAAATAATGTTTGGCTTATTTCAATGGATTATTACTATATTGAACAATAAATAGGCGACGAAGAGTAATCCTCAAACAACAAGCCATAACTTTTAAAGTATTCAAAATAGATATTTGAAGTCTTCAGTAAAGTTATTCGCAAAAGTAAGAGCTACAAATTTGCTGAAGGCATCATTTCGTTATAATCACTTCCAAGAAAATTTGTGAAAATATCTCACTCATAGGGGGATTAATCAGCAAAAGCACAATACCAAAAGAAAGAGCATATTACCTCCATTAAATTCTCCGAAGATACTATTGACCTAAAATAAGCCGTTTTGGCGTTAATAATAGATTACATGTTTTTAGTCATATTTCTGGCAATGGGAAATGATAAAAATCTTTCGTCCGCATTTAATGTTAAATATCCCTTTTAATAATAGTCCGATTTCAACAATCTATAGCTTGTTCGAAAGGTATTCGTTGAAGCTGTCTAAAAACATATAAATTGTTCATCTATATTGTCAATTCCGGCAGATAATTTAAAAAACTGCAAAAAACGCCATTTTTACGCATTCAAACATTCATATCTTAAAAACTAAACATCAGAATCAAAAACAAATTAATAGCGTTCATACTGTTTTTTAGTTCTTTCATTTAAAATTGGTTTGGATAAGATCGGTTCAGCCATTGCTGAGAAACACGAATGAGAATTTGTCCGTTACATACACACACACACACAGACACACACACACACACAGACATTGTCCCAAATCGTCGAGCTGAGTCGATTGGTATATAAGACTCGGCCCTCCGGGCCTCGGAAAAAATCTTGAAAGTTTGAGCGAATTCTATACATTTCTTTTATAAGAAATGTAAAAATTTTCAGAAAGGGGTGTATCGTGAAGATCAATATTCGGAAAGGGGACCATGGAACGAAAAAGTTATAAAACCACTGGAATAAACTAACCAAACTGAATTCAAAAAATTAAACGAACATTATAAAATGAACAGAATGAATAAAACGAACGCTAAAAGAAATAAAAGATTCAAATGAAATGATCATATATTTATAGTTTGGCAAATATTCAAAATGAATAAAATAAATCAAACGAGTGAAATCGATGAAATTAATGAACGGAAAAAATAAGTATATAAAAAGCATTTAGAAAAATTATTTAAATTAATTAAATGAATAAAACGAATTTGAGAGCTATTGTTTCTATATGTTCTGAAATGTTTGTGAAAATTCAGCTATTTGAAAAATGGTTAATTCTCGACAAATATACGGCTTAAAAGCCAACTGTCAAAATTCTCTTTGAAAGGAAATTCCGGACAAACCGTTTGTAGCTAAACTTAGTTCATAGCAGTTAATGAATGAGAAAACTTTTCTTTTTTGTTTACTACCAACATCTGTGATTGGCGTGTAACGGTTTGTCCGGAATTTCCTTTCAAAGAGAATTTTGACAGCTTGTTTGTCGAGAATTAATATATAATACAATTTCTAATGTTTCCATTCTTTTTCTTTTTCACATTTTATTTTCGTTCTTCTTCTATTGATGGCGTCGTTTAAGACTATCTGGTGTTTCTACTTTATTGATGGACATTACTTAGTTATCAAGGAAATGAAACGTTCAATTTGGTTTGGAATTCTGAGACGTCATTTTGGCCATAAATTTCTGAATAAAGATTTTTGCACAGAATACAATTTTCAGGTCCAGTATTTTAACACGTAATTGGATAAAGTGAACTGAAATAAGGTCATATATTCAGTCTACTTTCTACTTCTGCCCAAGTCAGACGTACAATCGAACCAAGTGAACAACAACTAGCAGCCTCTCGATCTAGTGTGCATTGTCTCGAGAACAAAGGAAACATTCAATTTATTCTTGCCGTCATGAGTAAAGTTGACGAAAAAACTCTGCTCTGACCCAACACAGCGGTCGTTGACTTTAAATTCTGTTCAATACGATTGAGTTTTAATGAAGTGGAATACCTGCTGAAGGTGAAGATGCAGCTTAGGCTCAAGGAGGTTATGTATCTCCAGTATCATCATCTTCGCAATGTAGTACTCATATCATTCAACATGTTAGCCAAAGCTGAACGTTTCGTTTTGCAGAACAACTTGAAGCAAATGGCTGAAAGTGATAAAGTTGGAATTAAGATTCCCGTGTAATAGAATAAGACTATGTAAAGCTACCCCTCCTGATCTAGTTGCAGAATACATGTCGCAATAGGGAGAAGTAGAATCCGTTACACCTGATACGTGGAGAAATTTCTTTCCGGGTACCCCTAACGGTGTTCTTGTGGTGAGGATGCGGATCGAAAGACCTATCCCCTCCCACTTGACTATAAAACTTAAAACCCGCGAAGCTACTATTAATCAAACTACGTTATGCACCCATGAGGGGCAAACTCCTACGTGCAAGTATTGTAATCAGACAGCACACCACGGACAACCTTGCGCGGAAGATACAGAGGAGAAAGCATCTCAACCGATTGCCAACGAATCCACGGAAACCAACCCAAAAAAGAGTTTTCAATACCAATACCCGAACCACAAACGGTTGCAAAATTTGTGGCAGCTGTTCAGTCCATATTAACAACTGCAAAAGCAGCATCCAGCACCCCAAACACCACTGTAAGCAATATCGGCGAAGAAGATAAAAACAATGATGACGGATTTACGCTGGTCACCCGTAAGGGTAATAAGGAGGAAAGAACATCTGATCGCGAGCACCAAGACACCTTTAACAATAGAAGAGAATTAAACGATCCCCATGACGCAGTAGGCGAGCCGCGAAAGAAGGTCTCCGCTTGCAATAAAATGTTGCGCGCACGAGATCCAACGGGTATCCAATAATATCTGCTCTTTTATTTTTATTTTGCACATATTGTAAACACATTTAAGATCCACTGCTCCGTTAAGGCTCAAGTTACCTCAAGGCTTGGTAGTATGCGTAAGAAAAATTGTGTTCAGCTTTGCCACCAGATTATCCATTTAAACCTTTTCAAAACTAAAAGAAGAATATCAGTCGATTTATTAGATCATCACGATTCAATTCATGCAAAATACCTGCTGGAAAAACCATCGGCTTAGCTAAATGGTGCTTTTGAAAAAGTGGCTGTGATTTTTTATCACACTACCACACCGAGCTGGGGTACGCACCACAACTGCGCAATGAAAAAACCACAGCCACTTTTTCAAAAGCACCATTTAGCTAAGCCGATGGTTTTTCCAGCAGGTATTTTGCATGAATTGAATCGTGATGATCTAATAAATCGACTGATATTCTTCTTTTAGAGTTTTAAAAAGGTTTAAATGGATAATCTGGTGGCAAAGCTGAACACGAATTTTCCTACCCACACTACCAAGCGTTCAATTCTAACACATGCTTAAAAAAGGTAACTTGAACCTTAAGCTTACCGCTATGAGCCGTGTCAAATAAACGAAATTAAAAAAAAGAGGTCACATATTTTTACAGCCCCTTAAACAAAGAGTGGCACAGAGAGAATGCGATTCGTGAATTAAACAGGTAGATATTTCAAAGTATTCATTTGCATTGAAGGGATTGTAAAGTGTTTAGACTAAGTTGGCTATTACGTCACGATATAACGAGAACTGGTTATCGGTTTTCATGGCAAAGAGGGACAAGTCTACGATTACCGAGAACCGGTCCTCGGTTTTCATGGTCTTTGCCGTGAGACATGTTGGTAGATGTGAGAGATTCATAGTAATGCTGCCAAAGCTCGACTCCTGCCAGCAGAAGACCTAAGATTAATCCGTAAAACTTTAAGCCTGTTTCTAACAACCCTGCCGTTTTTAGTTTTCAGATCTGTGTATTTCACATCTTTGCTCTCATTTGAGTATTATGGCTCTAAATTTTTATAAGTTTCCCTACTCAGTAATCTCTAGCTAATTGATGTCGTCAAAAAATAAAAAAAAAAAAAATCCACTGTAGTTGTCTGAGGAAAATTGAACTGAGCAAAATTTCTGAACGATTGGCCAAGTGGCACAACAAGTATTTGTCGAGGCGCCTCCGGAGCTTCACTGTCACTCACTCAATTTTCAGTATTTCAGTCATGAAAATTGGAGGAAATATTATTAGAATTTAAGAGCACATCGAAGTTCTCAATCTTGTTTTTCGGCTCATTTCCAAAGATAGTTGCTCGAAAACGGGAAAGCGAAATTCCTTCATTTTTTTATTGCGAAACTCCAGAACACATTTTTGACCTGAAAACTTTTTTAGTGGCGTGGTAAAACTCCTCTTACACTTTTCTTCAACTCCATGAATTTGTCAATGCAAAAAATAGATGGAATGTGATACCAAGGATTGGCGCTCGTACGATCACCGGAAGAGAAAAATTACTAATAGTGTTTTATAGCATATTAAATTATCGTTAGCTTTAATTCCTCTTTTTTTCAAAAATTCAAGAAGGCGAAAAACGTGTTGCACAACGTTTTGGGGCAAATCTCCGTTGATTCTGAAAATTTTTGAAAAAAAAAATTATGAATACTTTATAATATGTATAATAAAATTTTGCTATGCTATGCTATTGAAAAAAATGCAAAATTCCCAAAACATCGCGATCCGTAACTACCTCAAAACATGCTTGAAATTTTTTGTGTAGATTATAATGTTGTGTTGCAGTAATTTATGTAGATTAGTTACAATGCGATCTTAAGGCGGTGATTTGACGGTTTTTCTGGAGTTGAAAGTTTTAGTGTTTGTTTTACAAAATAAATTTCAATAACTGCTAACAGCATTTAATCAAACTATAAAATTAACAATTATTTTCCAACAGTAGCGCTGGTACACTACGTTTTGAGTTACCAGCTGCTTGTTTAGTTAGCCATTATGCGACTGCCAAAGGGTTGAAAGTGAGTACGAATAATAAAGAGCAAAGACGCAATGACATAATTACTATTTGCAACATGATGCTTTTGGTATAATTCGTTAAAAGTCATTGATTTTTTTCGGCCTTATGTTGATACAATTTGCTTATCAGAATTTAGAATGTAAGCCAATATTCACATTCGCCCCACTTTACTACTTTGATTATAGGTGTCATAAATTTTGAATCGGAAAACAGCATCGGGGAATATAACCATTGCAGTTTGAATGGCGAAAAATGTGTGCATGTAAGCACTATTCTCCAGACCCATATTTTCTATTGGTCCGAACTGCACTATTGATATATTTCTAAGCTTCAAACAGCTGTCGAAATTGAACTTTAATAATTGAATAACGTGTGTTTTAGCTTTGATATAAAGTTGAAAAATAATTATAAAATGTGGCAATAAGAAAAACATTTCGTCGTGTTTTTCTTCAAGTCTGACTGACGATACCAGACATTCATCATTTATTTTTGTTTATTACTTATGAACCTTACATCCGCAAACATTCCCAGCTTACATCTGCTCAGTACCCGCGTGTTTCCATCTGAATTGAAGACACTGGTACATGAATAACGAAACATGTATCGTACCATTCGACGTATGTACATAGGTTAGAATTGGAGAGGTGCAGTGGAATTATGAAACCTCCAAACGATTATTCTTTATTTTCCTCGATGCCCTTACATACAGTATCTATGTTTTTTATGTGAGCTATTCAATTTTAAAATTGAAATTGTTTTTTTTTTGTTTTCAATTACAGCACTTCACGCAGCCAGCAGTGATAGAGCAACTCGCGTATTTTTTAATCGCGATAGGGGCAGTGATGTTCTTCCTGAGCTTCCTCGGGTACTGCGGAGCGCTGCGGGAAAGCCAATGTCTACTGACGACAGTAAGTGAATTTAATTTTATATATTTTCTTTCTAATATTTCGTGTGTTTGCTAAATCATTGGGGTTATTGTAGGTACTTTGTAGAAATTTAAAATCAACGTTCAGTGTATTTGTTAGTGTTTCTCAAAAAGCTGTTTTATTCATATGACTTTGCGGTATTCATTTAAAGCTAAAGTAAAGTTATTGTTGAAAAGTTATGAATACTTTTTTTTGCGTTCTTTTTTGGAACACCAATATAACTAGTTGGGGCAAACGAAAGATAATTATTTTTAACTTAATATAACGCATAATTCGAGGCAAAATTAAGCAAAAATGGCAATAGCAATATTTTTTTTAAACTCCACAAAATTAATTTCAAAAAATCAATTTTTGAAATCGTACATAGGGTAATTTTTTTTTTTTTTTTTTTTTATTAATTGCCCACCACACTCCCCCACACCAAAGAACTCATACAAGAGCCCCCTGGTAGTGGACGCAACTTGTCTCAGCCCATGAACAATGGCAACAAAAACAAACAAAACAAATAAAACAAACTGAGCTGAGACAGACATTTATTGATGTGCAATTAGTTTAAGATAATTAACTAAGGTGGAATCCCAGTGGAAATAGATTTCCTGTTAAGGGATCCACATTATAAATTAAATTAAAGTTAAATACTGCTGACGGATGTTTACATTAAATTACAAGACAATATCATTAATTAAATATTTCGTTAAGCCTATGTTTAAAGTACTGTTTCAATCTAGCCTTGAAGATGGTACGATTGTCGATTCTCTGCATGTCAAGTGGAAGTGCATTAAATTTGGTAGGGCCAATAAAAAGAATGCGCTTTTGGCCAAGGTTTGTGGCTGCTCGAATGCGTTGCAAGTTACTATTTCGACGTGTTGAACGAGAATGTGTTAAAGTTGTAAAATGTATATTATGCTGCGCGATGGAGTTATGTAGATTGTCGTGTATGAATAATAATGTTTGTACGTCACATAAGTGGGCTATGGGTAAAATATTGTGGGCACTTTCAGAGTATAACAACAAAGTCGAATATAAAAGTGGTTTATTAAATATAATTTTCAGGGATCTGTTTTGTAGTGTTTGTAGCTTTTTAAGGTGAGAGCTCGCTGCTCGCCCCCATACCGATACTAAGTAGTTAAGTTGTGAATGAATGTATGCAAAGTAGTAGTTCAATAGAGCTCGCTGGGGAACAAACGCTTTAACTCTCCACAAAATACCACAGGAGGATGCCACACGCTTTTCGATAAATTTTATATGGTGTGTCCAGGATAACGTAGGATCTAAGTGTATACCCAAATATTTGAAACAGTCCACATTTTCAATTGTACAATCTCTAAGTTTGGGATGATGATGTGTTGGTAAAGTTTTCCGTATGGATCGGAAGATCATGTACTTAGTTTTGGAAAGGTTTAGTGATAATAAATTTGCTTTGAAATATTGGTCGAGAACACTTAGATCGTTATCGATCGAGTTAATAATAGTATTGACATCATTGTTGGGATAAAACAGAGCTGTGTCATCAGCAAACAGTCTAGGAGTTCCAGTAAGCCTCAAGTTACCTAGGTCATTAATATACAACAGAAATAACAAAGGTCCTATATTACTACCTTGAGGGACACCGATTCCAATGGGAGCAAGGCTACTACGTTCACCATCCACAGATACAAATTGCTTTCTATTCGTCAGGTAACTATGAATAACAGAATGAGCAATGCCCCTGATACCGTAACATTCAAGCTTGGCCAGCAGTATTGTGTGGTCCAAAGTGTCAAATGCTTTTTTAAGGTTTAGGAATAGAGCACCAACAATGTTTTTACGATCCACTTCGCTCATTATTAGATCTACTAATTCAATTATAGCGGTTTGGGTGCTAGAGCCTTGTCTAAACCCATACTGAAATCTATAGAGGACGCTGTGTTTGTTCAAAAATTCTAATAATCTAGCAACAAATAGTTTTTCGAGGATTTTGTTGAAAACGGACAGTGTAGATATAGGACGATAATTATTACAATCACAACAGTTACCTGATTTAAAAACAGGGATGACTTTAGCCACTTTGAGACAGTCAGGGTAATAACCAGATTGAACAATTATGTTGAAACATTGAGAAAGGATTCTAGAAAAAGCGCAAAAATTTCCTTTTAACATATTGACAGGAATGTTATCAGGGCCACTACTCTTCTTATTATCTAGGCTATGTATCAGCATAATTACTTCGTTTGTTGATGAAGGGCGTAAAAATATTGACTCACGGACGCAACGAACATTACTTAAAGGACAAATGTTTGAGGTGGTGGGGATATCATTTGACAGTTTTTGCCCTATACTAGAGAAGAAGACATTAAAAGACTCACAGACTTCTGCATTATTGTTGGTTTTTTTACCATCGACAATTAGATTTATCTGGTCGCTTTTCTTTGCTAAACCAAAAGTGCTTTTTAGATTTTTCCATAGTTTTGAATGTGGTGTGTTAGTAAGAAGGTTCTCATAGAAAGATTTTTTTACCCGTCGTTTTGTGGCATCTACCTTTTTGGATACATGCAATAGCATTTGCTTTAGATGTTGATCGGCGGGATTACTTTTGAGACGTTGAAGGTAATTACTCTTTATTTTTACTAGAGTCCATAAATCCAAAGTCATCCAGGGGCAGTGAGTGCCTTTCACTTTAACTGTTTTAGTTATTGTTTTCGTATGACGTTGAAGTAATGAGTTGTATGTGGATGCGATAGATTGAATAGTAGATTCCGGGTCGACAATGACATCAATACTATTAATGAAGCTGGAAAACTCGTGGTTAAGTTGGCGATGGTTTACAATTTTTTTGGTAAGCAACATTGGTTCCCTATCAGCTGTAATTTTGAAAGTTGTTAAGATCTGAGAGTGGTCACTCAGATTGTTAAATATTGTGTCATTGCGCACTCGATTTACATCGTCCAGTTTGCATAGCACATGATCAAGTATGTTTTCGCTAATTGGTCTGGTAGGAAAAACATTTGTACAAATAAAGTCATAGGATTCCAACAGTATTTTATATCTTCTAACAATATTGTTATTAGCAAGATTAATTGGGACATTTACATCACCTACAATAGCACACGAGTGCTTCGATGGGACTGAACACATCAAATTTTCTAAATAGGCTGAGAAATCATTGAAATCAAAGCTAGGAGGACGGTAAATTCCATGAACATCATAAAACTGTCCTTTGATAAACAGTTCGATGTGAATGTGATGAAATCCTTCTGCGGTATAGTTTTTTACAATTCTATGTTTGATAGTCTAATTGACATACACAGCTAAACCTCCGCTAGAGTGTTGCCTGCACGCGAAAAATGCTTTGAAATGTGGTATTTCATAGAGAGCACAATTGTCGTCTTTTAACCATGTCTCACCAATCACTATAACATCTATGGAAGTTTTACAACTGTCAAGGGTTTGCAAAATTTCATCAAATTTAGAGAGATTGTTTATACCTCTTACGTTCCACTGCAAAATTTTTAGTGTCTGGTTATCATTGTTAATATAATTGTCATTAAAATCGTAAATATGGTCGAAAGAAAAATTTTTGATTGTATTAGCCATTGGATATGCATGAATTCAAGTTTTATGCTGGATTGTTAACTACAATTCTTAATTTCGTTTTCGCTTAGGGGCAGATTGTTGTGGTGAAGAAGAGGCAGATTTTGCACTTTTGTAATTATTTATGATTCGATCAAGGTCATGTTTGCTACCAATTCTTTCAATCTTAGAATGTTCATTCTTTTTTACTAAAATCATTCCTCCACGACCAGGCCATACAAATTTAATGTTAAGAAGTTTTTGGGATTCACGCATTTCTTTTAACAATTCTAATGACAAGGCTGACAGTTCTTCGCGGATCGCGACTTTCATTGCATTTCCGTTTACATTTAGTGCTTCATCAATCGTCGTAGTTAACAATGGGCCAAATTGTTGCTTTTTGTCAAGCGACAATTCTTTCAAATCTGTGTTTTTGAAAACAACTCTAATCGGAATTATAGCATTATTATTTTTATTGTTAGAGTACAATCTGGTCGACGAAACAAGGGAATCAGAGGACAAATTAACACCGGTACATTTAAACGTTTTCAGCACGAGATGAATTTGGGGAGAGATACCGCACATTTCTTAAAATCGATCCTGCATCAAAGTAAACCATTCAATATTTGATAAAATCATTTTTATCAATTGAGACAAGTTTCAAAAATACTGTGAAATGGTTTTGTCATGAAAAAAATGCATCAAATTTCCATGAACATTTAAAAAAACTGTCATTGCGGGAGAGATGCCGCATGTGCGGGTGAGATGCCGCACCATGATCACAGACTGAAAAATGGTGAAAAAAAGTATTTTTAGCTATCGTTGATGTTTTTGTGATTAAGGGTCTACAGCTGAGTTTCATGAAGTTTGATTACACCTATAAATCAGCCAGCACCTTCATTTTTCTAAAGGGGGTAATACCATTTCTAGAAACATTTTTTATTCAACATTTTAAAATATTTTTCTTTTGCAACCTTGTGTAACGGCTAAGTTGGAGTAACTTAATTAAAGGTACTACTTATTTGCATGATTATACGAGCGATATATTGGTAGGGATTCCTTAAAAGCAGTTTTTTGTTGTTTCTTCCAACAATTTATATAACTTTGGTTTGTTCTTGAAAGATTCATTTTAAAAAGCATCAATTCGTGGAAATTTTCATTTTTATCCCAAGATTGACATCACTACAAATCAATGCGTTTACTAAAATTAGCGCCTGAAACTTTAAAGAATAAACCGAAGTAACTAATACTTAGATACATATCACCTGTTTAAATATATAGATAAATAGACTCATATTCCCATATAGGTCATTCCACGCGAAGTGATCAAAAAAGATGCAAACTTGAAATCGACCTTCACGGATTTGAACAAAATTTGGAGGAATTGTTCATCTAGGGCCAATATATAAAAACCCAAATTTTTGTGTCAATTGAACCACCCTTCGGGTCATGGGAGCACCCCCCGTTTTGGCAAATTACCAAAACCCTTGATTTTCTTTTGATCATATATCCGGTTCTATTTACTCTAGAATCAAACCATAAGATGGCTTTTGAAGAAAATTGTTCAAGGAATCTATAAAAAATATTATTTTTCGCCGACAGTGTTGCCAACTATGCATTTTTTTCAGTTAAATATTAAAAGTTAATTTTCCTCTCAATACGTATATTTTAATTTTGAAAATTTTAATGCCATCGCGTTCCTCAGACATTTTTACATAAAAAACACTTATCGTCCCAATATAATATGAGCGCATCCTGAGATATACCGTTTTGAAGGGAAAAACTCCGATTTTCTCATATAAAATCCATTTTTATTGGCTAAAATTGAGAAAATCTTCAAACTGTCATAAAAATCGACCCTGATCTGCTAGAAGCAAACCAAATACGTAGTTTTTCATCATTTCTCGTCTACTTCACGAAAAATTATGTTTGAACTCAGAATACTCAAGTTGGTTTTTTAGTTGCGGTTTTTTCTCTTCAAAACGGTGTATCGCAGGATGCGCTTATACTATATTGGGATGATAAGTGTTTTTTATGTAAAAATGTCTGAGGAACGTGATGGCATTAAAATTTTCAAAATTAAAATATACGTATTGAGAGAAAAATTAACTTTTAATATTTAACTAAAAAAATTGCATAGTTGGCGACACTGTCGGCAAAAAATAATATTTTTTATAGACTCCTTGAACAATTTTCTTCAAAAGCCATCTTGTGGTTTGATTTTAGAGTAAATAGAACCGGCGATATGATCAAAAGAAAATCAAGGGTTTTGGCAATTTGCCAAAACGGGGGGTGCTCCCATGACCCGAGGGGTGGTTCAATTGTCACAAAAATTTGGGTTTTTATATATTGGCCCTAGATGAACAATTCCTCTAAATTTTGTTCAAATCCGTGGAGGTCGATTACACATGCCTTGATCACTTCGCATGGAATGACCCATATGTCACTGTGTTAGGTCCATTCGTTTGTGGATATACCTCATTGATAATCTATACCTGACGCAAATGATCATTTAATGACATTCCGAAGTGAAAAAAATACATTTTAGCTACGTATCCTCCGCCATCGAGTGCGGCATCTCACCCGCAATTTTGATGCGGCGTCTCTCCCAATTGTATGGGAGAGATGCCGCACGACGACATTTTCCTCTGAAATTATGGATGACCGTGCTCATGATCAGAATGCCTTCTAAAAGGGGTCAGCTATTCAACCGATACATGATTTACAAAAAAATCGAACAATTTAAAAAAAATGAAATTTTAAAATGGTACTGAAAAACTTTCGGCACTCCGTGATGCAACTGGACGCACATAATCATTAATAAAATTTTCGTGAGTTAATAATAAGGACTATTTTACATCTCCAGTGTTGTAATTCTTCGAAACTCACAATATCATATAACTGTATGAAAATGACCCTATATACGATATATAGAAAGTGCGGCAAATAATCTAGTTTTGGAGTAAGTAATGCAAGATATAAAAAATATGGCTTTTTCATTTTTTTTTGGTGATCTGTACAGCAAAGTATGATATTTCATATGGCAGCAATGGAATTTAATGTTAAGTGCCCTATTCGAAGATTATATTTTTATGGAAATACTCTCATGATTTCATAACAAAGCTAGTTTAGTAATTGGTCGGTGTTAAATCAGACTCGACTAAGTCGCAAAATATCAAAAAATGGATAAAGAATTTCTTCAACTACATTCGACTTTTGCCAGATTTGAAATATGTAACTATAAACAAGAATTTCCAATTATAACGTAGAGAATGCTGCGATTCAAACTTTTAACCCGTTTTTCTAGAAATCAATATTTTGTCACTTAGTCCGGTCTGACTTAACACCGACCAATTGATGTATAAGAACATATTATGCGCTCTAAAATAATCTTCAACTTGTCTAAGAGATACTGTGTTGTAAAATAAAAAAATCAAAAGTTACATAAATAAAACTGTTTTAAGGAACACCCTAAAGCTAATATTTGGATTTCTCGAGCAATGGAAAGTATAACTAAAATATGTTGTCCTACAACTTCATCGAAGACAGTCAAACTCTATCTCGAACCGTAAAAAGTTCAATTTCAGATCTTGCCAAAATTAGGACCACCCCAGCTTCTGTTATAACGAAAAATTCAACAACTTTCCTAAATTTATAAGGCTGAGTTATTTAGTTTTAACAAAAATTTAAAATTCCTTCTAATTTTACATTCTAGACTACCATATAATCCATGAAACCAGTTCACTACAGCTGGTTTTGTGAATGGCTGTTGTTCATTTTTCCTAATTGACACTGAATTTTTGCAAATTTGCATTGCATTGAAATTTTCGTTAGCTGCACTATTGGTAGTAGTACAACAATTCACAAAGCCAGGTTTTATAGATTTTTTGCAGGTTTGACCTCCTTGGGATGCTTTCTTAGTTCCTGCTTCATAATTGCCCAATATTTTTCGATAGGCTTTTGTTCCGTTGCGTTGGGAGGGGGGTCCATGTCCTTGGGTACGAAAGTGACCCCTTTGGCTTCATACCACTTCAGGATAGCGTTCGAATAGTGGCTCGAAGCTAGATCCGGCCAGAAGATCGTAGCGCTCTCGTATTGCTTCAACAGAGCAAGCAGACGCTTCTGTTGACACTCCTTGAAGTAGATCTCCCCGTTTACAGTCCAGGTAGTCACGAACGACGCACTCCGTTTGCCACATGAGCTGATCGCTTGCCAAATCATGTATCATGGCAAACTTTGAACAGTCCAGGTAGTCACGAACGGCGCGCTCCGTTTGCCACATGAGTAGATCGCTTGCCAAATCGTGTATCATGGCAAACTTTGAAAGTGTCTGCTTCCTTACTTCCTCTAGAACATTAAACTTGTACTGGACGGTGAAGAACAATAGCCCCAGAAGCTGCCGGAAGTCCGCCTTGACGTAAGTCTTATCATCCATGATGAGACAATAAGGCTTCGTCAGCATCTGGGTCTACAGTGTCCTGGCACGTGACTTTCCCATCGCATTCTGCCGTTCTTCACGGTTTGGTGCCTTCTGCACTGTGTACATATGCAGTCCCTCCCGGGCTCTCTGAATGAAAGACTTGAACAGATTAAATTTTTTGGCTACATCCCTGACTGACTATCGTTCAGTGATTAATTCACCTATAAGTGATATACGCAATTTATTTTCTGAACTACACGGAAAACCGATTCATCACAATTTCAAGTAAAAAATTAGTTGAGTTTTTGGTTTCGTCTAGTTAATATTTGGGCGAACTAAATTTTTGTTGCAAACAATAATCCAACGTTGTTGGTTTGATGCTGTCAGTTTCAGTCTGGACACGAACGTTTCATCCTAGCACAAAACTTAAAAAGCTAAAGCACAAAACTTGAAAAGCTACATGAGCTAAAGCTTGAAACGCTTGTCTCAGCTTCTAACGCTTGTTTTAGTCCAGACGCAATTGCATATGCCGTTACACTACCTTTTCAGCCAAGACACAAACGACTAGAATTCAACTAATCTCATTGTTGAATTAAACTGCTTCATCGTAAAATACAACATAGGATATTTCAAACGTTTTGTTTCACCGACCGACGGATGAAAGGTATGGAATTAAATTGTTGAAAAATTCCGTATGTCAGTAATTCACACGTAAATAATATTTACTAAATATAATACAGAGTTATGTTTCTCATAATGTTATCTTTTTATAAACTGCAATCTTAAATGAGACGAAATAGCCAAAGGTATTTAAGGATTGTTGGAAATTGATTGATTTGAATGTTAGAATAAAGGTATATTTTTTTTCTATTTAGTCACAAACACTATCCAGCACTACAAAAAAAACTTCATACTTATTCCACATCTAGTTTGGAATCTCACTCGATGAAAAATAATTATCATATTACATTGGTTAATAATTGAAATGTTGCTATATAATCGACTAAATCCGAAATAGAATGATTTTGACAATTTTCGACAATACTTTCAATTTTCAGTGCACATGTATTGAAAAAAATGTCAATAAAAATCATCCCTTTATTGAAATGTTTTTAAAGAAAAACTAGGTAAAACCAAAATGAGGTCAGTTGAATTTCTGTTTTTTTTGTGTACTGGTTCAGGTAGTTGCGTCCAGGATAAAACAAACTTTCCAAGCTGAGACAACTACCTACGTGCTTAACCGTTATGCCCAGCGTGTATGAACATAGTTGCTGTCGCTACCTTGATGTATTTCAGTAAGGTGTGCATCTTAGCTACTTGCTGTCATTTCGTATGATGTGCGTCTTGAATCAAAATCAATAACAATTTTCAATAACTATTATTTGAGAATCTCTCAAAATTAAGAGAAAATTTAGTTACGTTATTCATTTTTCTGTTGAAATCAACTAATTAGGAAAACAAAAATTTGTTTTGTTATTTTCTTCATCGAATGGCTTTCAGTGTACTTAAGATAGAGATTTTGTGTCTTCGGCAAAGTTGTAGCAAATATTATTACAAAAGAAATTGCTGTAGACACTACATATCTAACTTTAATGGGTTAAAAGATATGGAACATATTGTATGAAAGACCTCTTAAAATTGATTTTTTATGATAACATTTTTAGACATTTTCCTATCTTCTTGGAACCTCCCACAAAGTTGTTTGCGGTATTGAAAGAAATATTTTTGTCAAACAAAATTACTCCTTATCAGTTGAATTTAAAAAGATATTCCAAATTTTGCGATATTTTTGGGGTAATTTCAACCGTAAATAACTCGTTAAGGAGCAAAAAGGAGCAGACAACATCATAACATACTGAAAGTACTAGCTTTTTACTTTCATATAGTGGCCGGATTTTGGTTGAGACACGATTCTTCCCGAGTGTCATGTCCAAAAATTAATTTTGAGCACGAAAATGACGTTTCAAAACACTGTGGATTGTGGTCCTGATCCCTAATAGAACAGCCATTCTGACTGCATTCCTCCTTCCGTTCGATGCTCAGAGTTTAGTAATAACGTAATAACGACTCATCGTTGATTGCACGATTCCGAATTATTTTCCAATTCCCGATGAGGGAGTTGAGGATTTTTCAGGCGATTGCATAAAATCAATTCGCGACATTGCTTTTCGGGTGACCCCATTTTTCAAAAAAAAACTTACAGGGATAAAAGTTTATAGTGTATTGTTTACACTATACACTCTAAACTAACTTTACCTAAATTTTTAAGAGATAATACTGAATGCGTTATTTGCGATGAGGGAGTTGAGGATTTTTCAGGCGATTGCATAAAATCAATTCGCGACATTGCTTTTCGGGTGACCCCATTTTTCCAAAAAAAACTTACAGGGATAAAAGTTTAGAGTGTATTGTTTACACTATACACTCTAAACTAACTCTACCCAAATTTTTAAGAGATAATACTGAATGCGTTATTTGCGATGAGGGAGTTGAGGATTTTTCAGGCGATTGCATAAAATCAATTCGCGACATTGCTTTTCGGGTGACCCCATTTTTCCAAAAAAAAAAACTTACAGGGATAAAAGTTTAGAGTGTATTGTTTACACTATACACTCTAAACTAACTTTACCTAAATTTTTAAGAGATAATACTGAATGCGTTATTTTCGACAGCGTTTTTTCCGTGACGCAATTTGATGTGGAACACCCTTTAGTACCTATCATAGTAAAACATAAGCATTCCTTAACTCAAATTGTCCATTTTTTCGTTAGTAGTGTATATGGAATCGAAATCATAGGCTTTTGAAATTCCTTTATACAATTTTATGAAGGTATCAGCTATAATACATATATCAAATCAAATATCAAATTCGTAATCAGCGACCTCAAAAATCTCCGTGTAATAGTTTTACAGTAAATAAGCTGCAATTTTTAAAAACTTGTCAGCAATTTTGAGTCCGCCAATTTATTTTCCGTAAATTTAATATCCAATTCGTAATCAGCGACCTTGAAATCCCCTCAATACTAAGTTTTAGGCAGATTGGACAACAGTATCCACTTGTGGCCTGCTTTCCGGGATTTTTAAGCACTATTCGCTCTGATACTGGATTATACTCAATTCTTGGGGTCGATTAAATCACCCTCATTAAACTGTTAAGAGCCGTTTGTTAATGCTCTTCGATTTTGATGAAATTGAGATCGAATTCAGTTCAATACTAGATCCTACTTAGACTGAAAGAGTGGTAAAACGGAAATGAAATCTAATACTGTTTAGTTTATCAGAAAGGGTTTTAGGAGGAGTTGAAAATAACTCCCTTAATTGAGAACTTATCTCAAAAATTCGACGTAGGGGTTAGGTATTTTTTACATAGTTCGAAAGAAATCGATTAAGGGGTCATATACAAAGTTGTGGCGAACAAGTGAGCTAAGTTCGTGATTTTTTAAAAAGTATTTTATGCAAATTTTATTTGAAAAAGCGAAAAACAGTTCGTTGGTAGTACTATCGAAGATAGAAAAACCAAGTTGAATTAAAAAAAATATTCAAAGTTGTCGGAGTTATGGCCCATCCCCCGAAGCGAGTTTTTTGGCGTGTTTGCGGTGAACGCTCTACAAACCGAACCGCTCAACTGAAATCCAAGAACTTAAAAGATTATTGAAGAAAAATGTATTGTGGTGTACTTGAACGGATCGGTTTCCCTATAGAAATTTTTTTTCTTGCAAAAAAACAAGTTGACCAAAAAATTAGGTTTTTTGGTGTTCTAAATTTTCAACAAAAAATGATTGCGATGAATCCAAATTTTTTTAATGAAAAAGAATGTAGATACAAAAAATTAGAAAAAAAATTATGAAGATCGGATGAATAATTCTTGAGATATCACGTTCACCGCAACGGTACTTTTCAAAAAATTTCATTCCGAGATAATTGCGTTTAAAGTTTTGTGTTAACTTCATTCGTGGAAGAGCCAGCTCGCTGCAAATGGCTGTAATTTGAACTTTAGTGCTCCGATTTGGATGAAATTTCGCACAGATACTTTCAAAAGCATGTACTTTCAGAATATTCAATATTTTTTCCGATTTTTAGAGTTTCAACTTTGTATATAACCCCTTAAGTAGTTTTTGAACGGCAGTTAAGGGGGTCCTATATAATAATTGTGCAAAAAGTGCCTATTGTTTGATATTTTTTTTGAAAAGTAAAATGTTTATTAAGTTTCATCTATAAAATAAAAACTTTCGAGTGTAAGGTGTCAAAAATGGCGTCCAAAATGGCGGCTCCAACAAAAGGTGTTTTGAAAACCGACCTCATCAGCGGGCACGATACAGGTCGCAATTCGTCGTCTACAAGCAGAAAACCAAAACGATTTTGAAGATTACATTCCGTAGAGGCGCCCCAATAAAAAAAACATGAAAAAATTCGATATAGAAACAAAATGGTGGCCACTTGAAAATAATGTATCGTTTTTTCGCATGATTTTTCCGCTTTGGCCGGCTGTAAAAATCGTTAATGATCAAAATATTGCGATTTTGTAGGTTACACAGTGCCCGAGAATGTTGTCTTCTTTTAGGAAGACAAAGCCCTCAGATTCGAAAAATCTTGTTCCGCGAAAGCTGCCATTTTTGACAACTTACGCTCGAAAATTTTTATTTTATAGATGAAACCTTAATAAACATTTTACAGAATAGCGCACATGTCTAAAATAGCAAAAACAGCTACTGTTGACAGTGTTTCGGTTTTTTATACTAATTATTTCACCTAAGCCCTTATTATTGAACTTGGATTGTGTAGTGCCTATTGCCTTAACATTATCGTTTGGCGTTGTTATACTGCACCGCATTGCCACAAGCCAATTTTCTCCAATCGAATTGAGACCCAATCTAATTATGGCGTAACAAAATCGCAAAACCATACTCAGGTTATGCAGAACACGCCAGAAACCGCTTTAATGCCTACATTAATCTTGAGCACGTGCTTCGAACCACGACCACCAGTCATTGCAAACCAAAATGCCCAAACTCGTTGAGCTGGATTTGTTTTGAGCAATTGCGTTCATATTACCGAAAAAATGTTGTCCGCTGTGAAACTTGAAATTGCAATTCCTGCTCGACATACTACATAAGCTACAAGTATATACAATCTTAAATTAAGCTATTCGTATCTCTATCTTGTCTGCCCCTTAGTACGGACTATTTCTGTTGGTGATATTGATTCTTGAGGTGACTGCATGTGGCCTAGCGGTGGCTTACAAGGACCGTGCCAAAACGGAGACCAAGAACTACTTGCAGACGACAATTTCCAAGTACTACTCGAGCAACGACCGTAACCAGTCCGATGCCGTCACGTTGATGTGGAACTATCTGATGTCCGAGATGCACTGCTGTGGGGTAGAGGACTACCGTGATTTTAGTTTGTCGGACAAGTGGATCGACAGCAAGGGCAACCGCGTCGTTCCGGAGGCATGCTGTGTGCAAACTGCCCTATTTGAGCCACAGGACAAAAACTGTCCCTTCTCGCCTTCGGACAGTAATAGCTACTACAAACAGGTAATGAATGAATTATTTTTATATATGTTATGACTTTTTTTGTTGTTTCTTATAGGGTTGTTATAACGCACTAATTGACTGGATCATGTACAACCGAAACCTGGTCATCATTGTGGCTATCGGGGTTGGCCTGGTGCAGCTGGTTGCGATATTCCTAGCATTTTGTTTATGCAAAGCCATCGAAAAATATCGGGGAATGCGACTATGAGGGAAATCAGTTGTAATTCTCGTCAAGTGTTAGAAACAATCAGAAAAGACATTTCGGATGCAATCAAAAACCAAAATCAAAATTATATGAGGAGAGATATAAGCAAAGCGAGACAGATCACACTACGTTCAAACGATGTTACACTAGGTCCTTAAGATAAGAGTAAACTGTTCGGCCGGAGAAAGGTAGTCGAACGTATAAGTGCACCTTAGGCTAAAGCAGAAGCCGTTTTGTTGGTCGGTACAATCACTTGAGACAAAGTCATTCACAAAAGTAGCAGCTAAGTTTTCGGAAAGCGAAAAAATGCTTTCTATTTCGCAAAACAGATACTTTTACGTTTTTATTCAGCTTGGAATGGCTGTACAATGCTGTAAACTGATATTTTATGTTTTCGCTTTATTGATTACTCGATCATCATAAGCTTTGTAATATGAACTCGACTATTCGGTTTTATAGTTACGATAATCAGTTGTTTTTTGTTTAAATATTAAGAAAATAAATACAATAATTTAATAAGATATACAAATGGAAACTAGCTAAAAATCATTAACTTGAGCTCCCTTCACGATCGCCATGAACTTTGCTTGCCAACCTGTACCGCCAAAATTTTGAGTCTGCTTGTAAACCACTTGCATCACGTTGCTGTCGCTAATGAAAACAGCTGGAGTATCACCACCACAGTGCTGCCGGACTGATCTTCTTTCTTCGCCCTTGACCACTATCAACTGCAAATAATCAGTACTACACGTCGTCTTACTGCCCATGTCAAACACGTCAAATTTAAGGGCAATATACATATTAACTGGCACCGTAACCGTCCAAGTACATTCCATTCTCGTTCGATTATTGTTAGGATATAACGGGCTGCTGAAGAAACCTCCGTAGTTGAAAATTTCTCCCCCACATCCTCGACCTTGATCCGTTGCCACATACGTTGCATCAAATACCGTTGTAACATATTCGGTCTTTGATTGTGGAACGTCAATGCTTATTGAATTTCCAGTCGAGAAAATAGGATTTGGAGTACCATAGTTACACATCATGGCGAGCTGTTTATCCTTGCTCAATCCGTCGAAGACACGAACTCCTTCCTCGTCACAGTTGGTTGCGTAAGTGTAGAACATTCCAATGTATAGAGAAATCGTGTAATTTTTCGGAACCACAATCGTTATAGTGCATGGTTCAGTCCTGGCTAGATAATTTATATTAATGCGTCCCTGCATTCTGGTAAAGTTCTGACTGCAAAACCGACTCTGCTGCACGCTCAAGCGAAAGCCTTTGTTCTCGATCGAGGTATCGCTCTCGAATTTCACATACAGTTTATTAGCGGAAGAATGGTATGTCGCCGGCAGGTTAGTGTTGCCACAGTAGATGTGGTGTGCGTTGGGATTGCGGGTACCCTAGTAAATGCGTAAAAAAATGATTATGGGACCAGCAGTTTATGATGACTACGGCTTACGTGATAGAAAGATGATTTCATGCCATGAGAAGGCTTGCTGCGGAACACCACGTCTTCTCCAAGACCCTCGTATATAAATGATTTAACCTGAAAATACAACCAATGTTACTTCATCAGTTTAGCAAAACCTCCGACACGCAATGTTATAAAACAAAGTATCGAACCAAATTTGTCCACAATTGGTCTCGATGAAAACCTACTTCAGTTAAACATCTTAACGTGATATAATTGATGAAAACTCGAATATCCAAAAGACACAACACAAGGTTACCCCCTTTTGGACGCCAGCTAGTACTGGGGTTACCTCCTTGCTCAACTTTGGCTACTAATAGTAAAAACCGATATAATATACCTAGCAGTGAGATGAGACATTTCATTCGCATATCACTGTTGGATCATTCATTAGTTTGCAAACCATATGCGAACAGTTTCGAGTCCTGAACCTTAAACTGAATAAATTATAGAAAATCAATAAAACAAATGAAATTAGGAAATTAATATGGCAAAAATGAAAAAAAGTTGTCAAGTTCATAAAATAAGTAGAATGATTAATATAAACCAAAATAAAAAAATAAATATATCAAATCAGTTCACCTCACTAAATATAAAATTTGACAATATTAAAAAGTTATTAAAATTATAGCATAAAATTTGTTTCAAACTAACAAATGGAATAAAAAAAGAAATAACGGAACAGAATCAACGAAATGAAGAAACGGAATATAACTCGGAAACTGGGAAAAACCATTAAAAACAATAAAATGAATAAACTAAACGAAATAGTAGTATAAAATGAAGAAAATAAAAAAATAGATGAAGCAAAAAAACACATAAAATAGTGTCTTGTATTGATCAAGTGACACCCCCGAAGTGACATAAAATTAAATCATGTAAGAGTGGGTTTACATGTAAAAATGAGATGCATTTGTTACTTAAAATATTCACTAACATTTTCAAATTATTACCGAAAAAGACAGTTACTTACATTTGCGTCAAAGAATTCCACTCGATCTGGGCATATCTCTTGTTCATCGCTGTAGTCTTGCAGCCGTAGATCCAGGAACTCAATGTTAATCGTTTTACCGAGCGGTACTTCCAGCAACCACAAACACCTGGTATTGGGTGGGTAATTACCAACGTCGTAGTTTGGACTCTTCAGTATCTCAACATGGCCGTCAGACAAGTTATGATAGCCTGCACCACACGAGGACTCCACAAGTGAAACGGTCGCTTCAAACGCCGTTCCCTGCAGTGACGTATCGGTAACCATTCGTACAAACATTGAAGAACTGAAAGTATTTGCGGTCGGTGGAATCGTATGGTTGCAATACTTTCCGATCAGCTCAGAAAACGGCCCCGAGCCATCCCGTATTTCGACAAAGTTATCATTGCAGACTGTTACATTTCTTTTGGTTCCCATATGGAATTGATCAAATGATAACTGTATGCTGAATCCAGCGGGTGCCTTGAATATGTACTGACAGTCCTGAAGTTTGTTGTTATTACTACCCAATGCGTTTAAATTGTAGATTCGTGCATTACGATCTAGTGTTATCTCGTGATCGCAGTCATCCGCGAATATAACTAGTGCAGAAAAACCCCGATGTCCACTTGAAAACTGCTCCGATTTGTAGTATATAGCACCGTGACTGCCTTTGATGCTGACCGCAGGTGCATGAGCTGTCAAATTTCCACAAAGAGCAGCTAGCTTTTGATCGGACGATCGATCGAGGCCTTTGTACACCTCTACACTTTCAAAGTAACACCCGTCAGAATGTTCAATCTCGAAGTCTTCGAACCGAACAACAACTTTTTTCGCTTGCGGAATCGTTATATTCCACACGCAAGTCACCGGATTTCCGTAACCATTGTTTATTGCAGCTTCTGGGCTTTCGATTCGGGTTGATCCTGTTATTAGCCCACCACATTTGTCCAACTGATACTCGAATTTAAATCCACGAGATTCTAACCAACGATCAGATCTAAATATAACAGCCACTCGATTCTTAAACCTTACGCGTCCTGGAGAATCTTGTTTACAGTATGTTCTCACTTTTTCCCATTGGAAAGGTTCATAGTATTCCATTTGTTTGAAAATCGTTATGTTGTCGTAAATGCAGATCGACGTTTGCGGTCCATCTTCTAGCGAAAAGTCCAAAAAGTTTAGTTTTATAAACGCATCTTTTTCATTAGTAACGAAAGTGTAATTACAAGTCATCAGACGATTGTAATTCATAGGATAATTAGGACTGGTCATGACACCTCCTGCTTGATCAACATTGTAAATGCCCCCACAGTTCTGTTCCCATCTGACGGTGAATCCATCTCCTTCAACATTTGCATCAGAACGGAAAATCACTCTCATTGACGAGCCGGTGGAATTGAATGATTTCGGTGCTTCTTTGCCGCATGCACGTCCCAAAGAGACCCAATCGTTTCCAATGCGGTCAAAGAACTCTACATAATCTTTTGTGCAATTCACACTCTTCTCCAAATTGTACCTTCCGATAAAGATTATTCCTATATGATATCCATTGTCAGCACGAATTGTCCAGATGCACTCAGTGTTTGGTTGATATTTGCCGTTGACATTTGGCGATCCAAAAACATCAGAGTTTTTATGCAACGTTCCACCGCATCCAGATACCATTTGAGCTAGTTTAAGCTCAAAGTTCCCGCTAGAATTGTAGTTTTCTGAATGATACTCTACCAATGCGTATCGGCCTTGAGTTGCAATCAATTCAATTCCAGTACCCTTGCAGAAGCGTCCCAAAAGTGGGCTGTTCATGGTTGGACCATTGTATATCAGCAGATACTCCTCGTCGCATGACTGATTAAAACTAAAGCTTGCGAATTCAATATTGATTAAAGAATTCTCCGGATAGTCTACGTACCACGCACAATCCAGTGGACCGTTAACATTCATTAGTTTAGGCCGCGAGATATTTACCAATTCACTTCCAAACATACCACCACAATCGTTGAGTTGATATTGTAGCTTGAACTGAACTTCTCCAAGGAAAATACCTTGTCGAGCTAAGATAGAAACGTCCGGGAAAGGCGATCTGAGCAAGTCGGAAGTCGTTCCGTTGCCGCAATACTTCTTCAAATATGCCATATTATCACCAACACTTGACCTACGCTTGACAAAGATACCTCTAGTGTTCAGCGTACATGCACTTCGGTAGAGTCCAGCTTGCATGTCAGTGAAACGCAACGCCATCGTTCCAACTTTCCGACCAAAAGCTTCAAAATATACTCCCGTTGATCTTTTGTATTCGCAGGTGTAGCTAGTCTGATTAATAGGTGTAGCAATCGTTCCTTGGTTTCCGTCCAAATTACCAACACAAATCGTTGGCTCGTCGCTGCTGAAATGAATTTTGAACCCTCTGTTTCCTGAAGCTACACGAGACCAGATATTCACCATCATGGTGTTGCTACTGGAGTATATAGGTTCCTTGTTGTATCCTCCCATAACGAACTTGATACGAGAAGAGTAATCAAAACCGTGATAGAATCCAAGCCGCTGTAGATAGCTGGCACTAACCGAGGAAAGATCCAAATCGATGAACTCAACTTTTACTCTGCGACCTTCAGGAACGGTTATTCTCCACTCGCAGAATCTTTTGAATCGCAAACTGTTATCTGGATATCCCGGACTCGTAATGTCACCAGAAGCAGCATTAATTTCATATCCGCACTGATTTTCAGTAGCAATATATGACAACTTAAAACCACGATAGATGGTATTTGGATTGAACGTAGTAAATACAATTTTCACATGATTATGAATACTTTGAATAGCCGGGGGAAGTTGAGAGCCACAGAAAGTGCCATGATCTAAATCGGTTGAATTTTCTGCTTGCACAACCGAATAGATTCTGATGTTGTCAACGTTCGTACAGTTTGTATTACCCGGCAAATTGAGATCTTGGAACGTTATGTTCAAAACCGTATTTAACTTGCTGTGTATATAGTACTCGCATACCGTGTTGGAAGGATATGCTCCGATTATCGGGTAGTTCTTGGATTGTATGGTACCTCTTTCGCTGTGAATAGATCCACCGCACTGAGCAAGCGATACCTTCAGCTTGAATCCATTTCCTGGATCGGAATTATCAGTGAAATAGCGGATTCTCAACATATTAGAAGTTGTAAGCCGCGACGGCACAGTATCGGATCCGCAAACCTTTATCAGCAAACTGGAGCTAGAAGTACCACCGTCTCGCAGTTCAACATATTCATTCGAACAACCCGCCGAGTACTTCAAACTGAATCGCTCGAATTCAAACTTCATTGTTTCACCAGATGGCGCCAAAATTGTCCAGATACACTCACTATGTGGGTGAGGTACCTCAGGAAAGTTCGGTGTCGTGATGATCGTGGAATTGGTTTTCTGCAGGACAATCCTACCTCCGCACTGCATACCAATCTCTCGGTAAGCTAGTTTGAATTCGTTAGTAATTACATGTCCGCTATGGTATTTCACGAAACCCCTATTGCTCGAGGTATTCACCATTGCCGGTACTTCAGTACCACAAAATGAACCTAAAAGCGGTGAATATTCATCGATTCCGTTCTTGATAGAAACATAACCGGCGCACCCTTCATTCGGCGTCTTTACGATTGAAATCGATATGAAGCGGAACTCAATTATACGTCCCGGTCGGACTGTGATGTTCCATAGACACATGAAATCGAGTACGCGATTGATAGACTGTTGCGTACTAGCTACCGAGGACACTGAAATTATCCCATTCGGTTCAGTAATCACCCCTCCGCATCGTAGCGAAACAACACCGGTAAACCCAGTTCGATTATTGAAGTAATCTGTTCGAAAGTCGACTTTAAGAAAAGGTTTTCCATCGAATGCCGTTTTCACCTTGAAGCCGAACATACATATTTTTTCTGCACCGAACCATGTAATCATATCTGTTGATGTGGAAATCTCCAGATAGTCTGACATGCACGCGTCTGTTTCTTCCAAATCGACGTAGTTGAGCTGAAGGACGGGATGATGGGTCGAAACGGCCGATTGAAAAATCCAACTACAGTTCAAGTGTGCTCGATAACCCTCGGGATATCCCGGTGAGGTGAGATTATAGCTTGTGACATTTTCGGAAAGCACAATCACTTGATGACCACCGCAGAATTGTTCATCGACACTAGTCGTGGTTGAAACCGTGGATTTCTCCTCCTTTCCAATTTGTTCCCAGTTGAGCAGGAACTTTGACGGTCCACTGGCATCCGTGTGGTCTAAACGAATAAACACTACATTGGATGTGGACTTGAATGGTTCCGGTGGGGTTAGACCACAAAGTTCTTCCTTAAGTGGTTCGGCCGAGTCATCGTAACCGTCATAAATCTGTGAATATAAAAATAAATTGGTATGAATACATGAATGGAGAAAAGTTTACCACAGTTTTGAATAACATTTAAGCTTAACAACATTGAGCTGCTGCGTTGTAACGCACAACAGAAAGGTTTTAGTATTACGGAAATTTTGCCTAGTTCAATCCAATTAGTATAGTGTTACTCGTCTTTTTCCACAATATACAATCTTTTCAAACAGGGTCTCAATCAGACCCCGAAACGAAGAAAGTGAGTTAAATGTTAAATTTGATGTCCAACTCAAGCATTGCCAGTTTAGAATCGGTACGCTTTTTGTCCGTAGTCTTATGCCAGAATTTTTTACATCCTCTGGAAATCCAGTACAAAAATTTACTTTTTCATATAAGTTTGCCGATTATCTGATTTTCATTACAACGAACAATATGAATGGACCGCTAAACATCAACAAATGCTTGAAAACCTGAGACCAAATTTGGCGAGATACCACTATAGTAAGAATGCGCAACAATGATATTACGAAAATGACGTACGGGCGAATGACTTTTAAGGTTAAAGCCCTAAATAAACAAACAATAAACACAGTGGCGGATCCAGGGGGATGGTTCTTGGGGTCCGGATCCCCCCTCCCCCGAAATTTTTTATCTTCCTGAGAAATTTTAAAATAATTTCTATTTTAAATTCATTCCAAATTCAAAAACATTCCAAACCAGATTCGACCACCAAAACTGATTTTAATTAAATGAGGGTATTACATATTACGTATTGTACAATGAACATTTCAAAATCGAAATTTCGGACCCCCTCCGAAATTTTTTCTGGGTCCGCTTCTGAATAAACAACAAAAATGACATAGACGTCATTAGGTTTTACACCAATCAATATAACTCTACAAAATGAGCCTAATGAACTTCGTTTGACAATTTTCGGAGGTTTGTTTACATGAGAGTTCACTCATGATGGCATGAATAAATATGTTTCCTTTGTTCTCGAGACAATACACACTAGATCGAGAGGCTGCTAGAATAGATCGGGTAGAACTAGAAAGTAGACTGCAAATGCACTTATGCAAATGCATGTCTGAATTGAAATACCGATATGTAAATATCTGCATTTTCTCAAACAGGCTGCGTGTAGTGCATGAAGGGCCCCGACATGTCGCTCAAAACCAGTATGGGAGTGTATTAATGCGCAGTTGTCGGAGTAAAATCTGATCAATTTATACAGAAACATTCTGGAGCTTCAGGGAATGCAAAAGCAAGAAGAGAACCTTCTACTGATTGATATTTGTTGACCCAGAACCATTCTGTGGAATCTCATCGAGTGCCCTAAAAATTGAACTGAAAAAGTGAGGAATAACAGCTATTAGAAAATTGGAGTACCATATGACTATTTTTAAAACTATAATTCAAATCTTGGTAAACAACTTTGTGAAAGACGGTAACTAGTTACGAGTTTTCAAAAAATAGTTAAACCATTTTAAAACTCATGGTTCAAACCAATTGCAGAAATTTATTGTTTCTTCCAACACTGCCAGTGCACCCCCAACATCGACATTTTAAACTTTAATAAATGAAAATACTCTCCAGCCCCTGTATAATATTTTTAGTATAAGATAGTACTTCTTCAGCACAAGTTTAGACCACCGAATGAAGAAGTAGTCTTACATGTTTAGGTGCTACTATTCAATGGCTCTATTGTTATCACGTTTGAAATGGTACATCGGTGCATAACTCTTTCGGAAGCATGCATGAATTCATAATACGAGCGTTTATCAGCTTTACATATTTTAAATAATAAATATATAGTGTTATTTAAAACCCATAAAAAACTAACGTTACCAACAGCACATTCAATACTTCCAAGTTTTGCATAAAAATTGATCTTTGGAACTGATTATATAACCTCTTTATGACAACATAAAAAATAGATTAGAAAATACTCAATTTGTTTCAACTCTAAATTCGATCCCAAAGCACAATTTTTCGTCTCAAATAAAAGTATATATTAAGAAGAACTACAATCTGTTAAAAAAGAACATCTGTTACAAAGAGTAAATTGTGATATTTTGTGTTCTGATCATCATATCCCCAACAATCTCAGTATTCTATTTCTCTAAAAAAGATACCAATTGACTTTTGTAACATAATTCACCTGAAAACTCAAAAACTATCATCTGGAGCTATAACATAGCATATAGTATAGCATGTTAACAATAACATGCTCCTACATTTTTAATATGTCCGTCTTAGTCCAGTCCCCCGCCACGCGGGTTCGCGGCAACGCAACGAAGCCTATTTACGCCTTCTTTCCGTTGTTCGAAACCCATCCGCGACGAGGTTGGGCTTGGAATAACTTAGTTACAAATGACGGGTCATTTTTATTTTCTCGTCAGCAAATTACGTACTAAAAGTAGTATGTATATGTGGGAACCTTTTTTATCCATCCATAACAATTCATAAATAAATAAATAAACAAAGTATCTCTTGACGGTTATATTGCGGACTAAATATCCATTTGGATTTTATTTTGCAATGACAAATACTACTGAAAAATCGTTCTTCCATTGGAATTGTAATTTGAACTAATTCGGGCGGCCCATTTGAGCAATTTTGACTCAACTGCAAAAACTGTCAACAGAACCTAAAAATCAACAGCCAGCAGCATTAACGAAAAAGTAATGGCAAAAGACGGCGGATTCACGGATATCCGTGAGATCGAGGACAGAACGACTACATTCTTGAAGAGATATTGTCATTCAAATACGGCTTAAATTATAACTCTAACACATTGGATTAGTAACAATTTCAGCTCACTGTGCATAGGTTCATCTATGTATGGTGAACCCAAAATTCGCAATTGCATTACTACAGGTTAGTAACATATCAAATGATATGAAGTTCCATAATCGGACTCACAAAGATCACACGAGTAATACTCAGCACGCTGAGTAGTAGCCATGTGATAATTGAGTTCGTAATGTCCAGTCAATGCCTTGAGTACTGCAGTTGTGCTTGGAAATTGTCTTTGTTTGAACGCAAGTTTGCAAGCTATTGGAATATTCGGATGCAGCCCAAGAGCGAATCTTGTGCTTTATCATAACTTATTGATAGTGGTAGAACTGGTCCTGGACCAACGAAGTCAGTCGCAGCGCCAGCTCTAGTAGCCAATTCGTCCGCCCATTCATTTGCAGTAATACCGAAATGGTCGGGTACCCATACAAGGTAGATAGCATTTAAAATGCTAAGTTCTTCGAATAATATTTACATCTATATACAACAGATTTGAGTTCTAGTTCAGGGCAGCCTAACTGTCAGAGCAAAATAGTTTCTTTTACCGCAAATTATCTAATGAAGTTCCGATTGCACGCTATACAGAATCGCGAAGATTTCTACATGGAATACACCGCATTATCTACCAAGCGAATGAGATTGGTTTAATCTCATTTCACGACAATAGACACTGGTACCGACTCGGCCCTCCAACCAAGAACCATCCTCTGCAGATGGTTTAACCACTGAGAACTGACATACAAGTAAAGTTTTCAACTTGTGTAAGAAATAAAACTGTCGCTTTGAAATGACAACAGCAAGTAGCAACTTGCCACTGGCCGGCGCTTCGATCAGCCAGCAATCGCTGGGACTTGTGTGCAAACTTGGATACAATGGTGACTCACGCATGCGAACCTGTATGCGATGGTGATTTTTAACGCATTTTCATTTAAATGTTTACACAGGTTTTTCGGGAAAGTTTGTTGCAGCTTATATGTCTGTTCTCTGTGGTTTAACTTTGATTGGATTGGCATCTCCCTTCTGCCACCAAACAAGGCACCCGTAAATTCCGTAAGCTCTTCAACCACTTCACTCAGAGGATCGAAGGGCATTTCTGTATGCTTCGCGAGCCAACTTAAATGCCTCCGACCCGTCCCTACGTCTGCGATTCCAAGCTCTTCTACATAACTTTTTGAGTCGAACAAGTTCGGTATTCCACCTTTCCTCTAGAAACACGCATAACTCGAAACAGATAAGCTCCTTGCTCTGCTACTGTCAAATGTGAAATAAATACAATAAAAACCAAAATCGACGTTCATATTTGTCGCTGAAGTTAAATTCGGCATGTAGAAACTAAGGTCTTTTGAGGTGAATTTTCATTTTATTCTGAAAATAGTGTTACATCATAGTAATTGAGCCTCTTGGAGATATTTTACCGCAATAAGTAGGGATCAGGACAAAATGGCTCAATCGAAATGTTTGAAAATAAAATGTCTTTGGGAGTTAAATGAACAGGTTGTAGTGGGGGCAATATGAACTATCTTACCACTTCAAGTACCAAGCCGCAAAATTGGCCGGAATGCTAACTTCAAGTTGGTATATCTTCACTGTTCTCCAACGGATCCTAAAAGTTTAAAAACCCATGGATAACCCCAAGTTTGTAGATGTTTTTCGATTCAACAGGATTGGAAATTGGTTAATATTACGTCATAAAAATTAATTCTTCCGTGACACGTTTTTTGTCGTCCACAAAATGCCCTGTGTGTATACAATGCTCATGATCCTCTACGCATGTTCATTTTACCCTGCACGCAATAAACATGTCTCATTTTTGGACATGTTGTGAAATCAAAAATATTGTTTGAAAAAATGCGTTTACGCCGAAGAATTTTCACCAAATGTGTACAAAACATGCCTAACAAAAAATATATAAGGTGATTGTAATATCACTTGTTATATCACTTGTTAGTTAGAAAACAATGACTGCTAAACATGTTAATTTTACCACCAGTTCCCCTACAAATTTGTATTACTATTTGTATGTATTATTTGTATTTGTGGTCATTTAAATTGTCACCCAGTATGAGGGTAAACCAATTTCTGCCCCAGTATGTTACAACCCTTTTGAAATTATCAGGTATGGTTCATGATGCGGAAAATCTGCCGAACAATAGACATATTTCTTCTTTATGTTATCAACGGCCATATTGCCCAGAGAAAGATAACAGATTTATCAACCTCCTAGTGGACTACAAAAGTACCTCAAAAGAGCCAGCAGCATTAACGAAAAAGTAATGGAAAAAGACGACGGGTTCACACTCGTTCAATTTAACTACAACGCTTGGATTGGAGGAACTTCTGAGTGCAAGTATCAAGGGTGCATTTACGATGACGACATGGATATGTACGACATCGAGAGTGACATAAATGACCCTATGATGCAGATAGCGAGGAAACAAATATTCCCCGCTGCGGAAAATGATTTTCCCTCGCAATGACAAGTCGTGCGCACGAGTTCTGACGAATAGCCACAATCTTCAGATAATTGTTCACTATAGTTTATCCCTGCCTTAAACCTCGCATTCTGTAATGGTGGTTTCGAATTTGTTACATGGAATGTACTGTCCTAATTGATGACTTACCTCCAGCTGCCCTTCACAAGTATCCAGATATTTAGCATCTATCTCAAAAGCTTTAAATTTCATAGAAATTATTGATCCCACGTCGACAATGATTCTCCATGTATGCACTTCATTTCTAGCATAATCACGCGGGTACATAGGAGATGTAACTACTCCGGTTCGGCCAGTGATTTCGTTGAAGTGATCTACATAACGTCACGTTTGTCAACTTAATTTGAAACAAGTAGATCTAAATTTTGAACTTACCATACGAATACTCCGCAAGGAAACCCTTGGCCACACTTTGGTTGCTTGTTTTAAACTTGATCCAGAAACTGTTGGATGAAGTCAAGTTCAACATTGGATTATCTCCGCAGTAATCCCCAATCAGCTTTCCACTGCCGGAACCTTCTCGCACCTCCAGATAGTCAGTATTGCAATTGTCCGTCTCAAGAATATTCAGCGACTGAATGTAGAGGCGCAATGAATTACCGGGCGATGCCGTTAGCTGCCAGGTACATTCCACGTTCTTCGGGTAAGAATTTGGATAGTTTGGTGAGGCGAATTCTCCCGCGAAAGATGTGAGATCGCCACCACATGCTGAAAATGATAACCTTCTTGTAGAATAAATAGAGATTTAAAGACGATTGTTTGTTACCATTATCCAACACGGTATAACTCGCAACGAATTGGATGCCCAACATATTATACAGATTAAAATCGTCGGAAGTAAGGTGAACAGTCAGTGAATTTCCATTACTAACTATCGCTGGGGGAACTCTGCTGCCACAACCAGTATATCGTACGGGAGAAGATGTATCATCGCCGTCATGGATCGTAAGATTCGCTAAACAATTGCCATCAACCTCTACCACGTTCATGTGCATCACTTGAAGGGTTATATGCTGCGTTAATCCTTGCGCTGTGAGAACCCAAGTGCAATTCTCCGATTTTATTTTAAATGTATTTTCTAATGATATTATACCGGGTTGTGTGACATTGATCCGGGATCCACAGTTCTGTGTGGAATAAAACATAATAAAATTTCAACGATGAAATCAATTAAGTTCACAAATTACTTACCGTTGTATAATTAGCCCGAAAACCTTTAGCTTCGTATAACTCGTTAGATTGGAAAACTACTAACAGTTGATTTCCACTTGATTGTGCAGAAGTAGTGTTGGTATCGCTATCGCAAATGTATATTAGTAGTTTACTAGTCTCGCGTACGGACCCATCGTATACTTGGACGTAATCTTTGGTGCAGTTCGGTGACTTTTCCAGGCCAATATCTTCAATGTGGAACTGAAGCGTGTACCCCGGATTTGTCTGTATCGTCCATTCACAAGACTGATTACTTGGATAGTTTTTCGGGTAATTTGGTGAGTATAGAAAACCTTGATGGGCAGATAAAACTCCACCGCATTCTGTAGAATACACGAATAGTCATTATGATATATGTATTGAAAATAAACATGTACTCACTTGCTGGAATCATTCGGTAGGATGCTGTGAATCCCTTATAAGTATAAGTGCTATCACTGAAGAACTTTACAAACAGCATGTGCCCTGCGCTGGTTAGTTTAACTGGCTCTTTTTGGCTGTGGCAGAACTCCGTAATCACTTGACTGAAATCTTCTGTGTTGGAAACCGAGAACCCGTCGTAGCGACAATTGCTCGATGATTCCATGTTGAAATTGAACACCGTCAACTCAACGACGTAACCGGGAGGCACAGAAATGGTCCAGTGGCACTGAGTATCGACTGGGTATTCGTTAGGATAGTTTGGAGACGAAAACATACCACTAGGTTTCGCGAGAACTCCACCACATCCATTGAGCTGCCACTCCAACCTGAAACCGATGTTTTCACCACTGTTATCCGTTCGGAAGCCTACATGAATGACTGAACCCTTCGAGGTCAACTTGGCCGGCATGGTGTTGCAATACTTCTGGGCAATGGACCGGTCATCGTTTGGCTCGCTGATTTCGACATAATCAAAGTGACAAACGTGAGAATTGTTCTTTTCAAATATCATGCCATTCTCAAGTTCAAAGTGAGAAAATTCAATGTCTATTTTGTTTCCCGGCGGAACACTTATAGTCCAAAGGCAGTCTGCCGAACTAGGGTATTTATTAGGAAAGTTTGGTGATTCGATAACTCCTCCAAATCCAGTGACATTTCGTTTACACAGTATGTTGTATTTAAGATGGAATCCACGACCTTGGTTTGTGTCATCGCTTCTCATTCGGATGAATGCGTGATTGGTTGAAGTATCCAACTGAACAGGGTCAGTGTCAGCCGTACAGAACCTTCCTAGACTTTTGCCGGCTACGTCACGTCCATCAAAAACATCCAAATAGTCGTACCTGCAGTTGGCATGACCTTCGAGGTCCAGATCAGTAAACACGATGTGTATGGCTGATCCCGCGCTAACGCTAATGCGCCAGTTACATTGAGCATTGTTACCATAAGGTTCCGGGTAATGCGGGGATATGATTGATCCTCTGGACGACGTCAGAATACCTCCACAACCTGTTGCTGTTCCATCCCATTCAATTTCAAATCCAGCATAGTTTCTGGATGAGTCCGAATAGAACTTCAAATACAGTTTATTACTGAACGAGATGATTCCATCGAAATCGTCCTCTCCACAATACTTGCCAATCAAGGGAGAACTGGCCGCTCCACCATTACGAATTTCTAATCCATCAAATCTACAACTGCTGTGCTTTTCCATTAGAAAGCTTTTAACGTTCAACCGTATCTGCTGCCCCATGGGAACGGTTATGACCCACTCACAGATCTTGTTGGAGGTGTACTCCTGTGGAAAGCCAGGCGACTTGATCACACCAGTAGTGGTGTAATAGTTTCCACCGCATACTGCAATAAAAATAAGCAACTATTTAGTGCTATCTAGTTTTCCAATGTTTAATACCGAGTGGCAGTATAATAAATGTCTCACTGTTTACGAAAATTTTTTTTTTGAAAGCTTGCCAACGTATTTCATATTATTGTATTGTATTTCATATTATTCTGATATCAAATTGATTCAAAACCTATTGAAATTGTCATACTAAGTATGCAGGGTGATTTTTCCAAAATCCTCTCAATGATTACGAAAACTATCATGTGGGTATCACATATTAAACTCGAATTTATACACTCAAATAGATGAGTTCACCTAACTATAATCGCGTTTAAGTGGATGGTCTGTTTTACAGGATCGAAAAACTTAAAAAAAATTCATTTGCATTAAAAGATAATTTATCTAAGAATATATCACAATTTCAAAACCCAATTCCAAATATTTTCCAAGATATATAGATATATCCCACCTTGTGCAGGAAGGAAACACTTCTATAGCTCTGGTTCAAGAATCATATTTCCATAAAGGAAACTTCTACGTTGGAAAGCTACTTAACCCCGTCTTCGTAGCTTTCAACAGAAATGGCATGACAAATCCACGTCAAATGCCTCGTGCATGCATACTTACGAATAGTTCTATTGACGCTTGTTTCATATACGACCTCATAACTCGCAATATTTGTGCAGTCACAGTCAATACAACTTTATGACATACACAGGAAATACGTATATTGTTCGGCATATTTGCCGCATAATGAACTATCATCTTCTGATGATTTCAAAAGATTTGCATCATACTGTGGCAGAAATGGGTATCCCCTCACTATCGGTGGTGATGCAAATGGCCACCACATAATTTGGGGCAGATCAGGTATCAATTTGAGAGGAACCGAATTGACGAAAAACTTCCACAGTAAAAATCTGACCATACTTAATGTAGGAACAATTTCACGAGCTGGAAGAGAAGATCTGCACTCACGGTATTGCACATGAGTTGGCAAACTGGCTCGTAACAAACGAGCTCACACCGTCGTTACTTGATCATAAGTACACCGTCTTTGATCATTTAAACGCCTCCCTAGATTTCGTCACATATCACAATCCCAAATCTACGAACTGGGGCCTCTACAAAAAGGGTTTGGCGAGGTATTTTCCGACGATCTTCAAGTGATTTGGAAGAGGTCGTAGATAAAACAAACTCCCTCATAGTAGCAGCATATCAAGAGACTTGCCCGCTTCGAATTATGTGTGCTTCTAGAAAATTTATCTGAAACAGCTTGGAATCGCAGACCTTTAAATAGGCTCGCAAAGCATACAGAAATGCCCTTTGATCCTCTGAGCGAAGTGATTGAAAAAGCCTCTGCACAAATGTCTCAAGTCTCAACGAGGCTAGCAGATTAAGTAAGTTACTTTCGAAATCGAAAGGTTCATGTCAGTTCGATTAGAACTGCTAATGGTGAATACTCGTCTGACGAAGATGTAGTGCTTTCCAGGCTGTACGGAGCCATCACTGACGACAGCCCCTGAGTTCTTCAGGTAGTGCTGATTCTTGGGCATTTTCTCGTAGAATTGTGACAACCGAATCGATCAAATGGGCGATTGAAAGTTTTGCTCTGTATAAGTCTTCGAGAAAAGATGGAATCATCTACAAAGAGGATATAAACACTTCAAGCATATTGTGAAAAAAGTACTTACTTGTAGTCTTGCAACAGGATACATTCCATTGGCATGGTGGGAAATAACTGTAAAATTCGTTTAAATACGTGGCCGCGTCACTTATGAGGAGGCAAAAAGTTTTAGACCGATCCGTCTGACCTCCTTCCTTCTCAAATCAGTGGATCGTTTAGTCGACCAGTACATTCGGGATGTTAGCTTGGACGAGCACTCGCTGCATGTAATGAAACATGCATATCAGCAGTGGAAGTCAACTACAACCCTGTTACACAATGTTGTCTACAACATTGAAAAAGCTTCCAAGTTTAGGAGTTCTTCTTGATATTGAAGGTGCTTTTGACAATGTGTCTTTCGAATCCATTTAGTAAGAAGCACGAGGTCATGGAGTACCTTCATATATCACGGATTGGATACACGCAATGCTTAGCAACCGATATCTGTGCTCATCGTTAATACAAATGGAGATAAGGAAACTGAGTGTCTGCGGATTTCCTCAAGATGGTGTGCTGTCACCACTTCTATGGAACCTTGTCGCCGATGACTTGATGAGGAAACTTAATGAGCTTGGGTTTCCGACATATGATTTCGCCGATGATTATCATATAATGATCACCAATATTTGCATTAACACACTTTTTGATATGATGCAACAAGCCTTATGTGTTGTTGAGTAATTGTGTCTTCATGTTGGACTATCAGTTAATCCAAATAAAACATCAATGGTACTTTTCACTCAACGAAGGATTACAAGTGGTGCTCATCCGTTGCAGTTCTTTGACTCTGAAAGTATTGTCGCTGATCAAGGCAAATTATTGACTCAAAACATAACTCACATCGATTTCTGAATCAAGAAAGCTTTCATGGTCTTCGGCCACTTTAGACGGACTTTCGGCTAATTTTGGGGATTCAAACTCTAGTACTTTCAGTGGATCTATACAACAATTGTACAGGTGCATTCTCGAGAATAGCTACTGCTGGAGTGAAAAATCTTTTCTACTAGTACTATTTTTGAGAAAATCTGTAGGGTAAGGTGGGGCAAATCCGACCTAGTAAATGATTTTGGCTGTAAAATGCTCACTTTACATCGGATCAAATCGTTTTATATATCAAATTAAAGATTAGACTTCTGTCATGCCACCATTACGGGCAACTTTCTATGTATAGCGTTTTATTCGTATCTTAAGAAATTTTTGAGATACAAGCATTTTACTAAAAAGTTCATTTTTGCTGTTTTTAAAAATGGTGGGGTAAACCCGACCGCCTGTGTTTTTGGTTGATTTAGTACAGATATTACCCAAATTTTATGTTTTTTCAATGATAAATGTTATTGAATTGTAATACAAAGAAAATGGAATTCAATGTCAAAATCACGAGCAGTAGCACATGAAGATATTCCCATTTGTAATGGAGTAATTGCTCGACGAATACTATATTCATCACGTTTTTGTGACTTTCGTTTGTAATTATAAACCATTGCGCAAAAAATAATAAATTACACTATTTTCCAGCATTTCTGAACTAAATAAGCTGGTAGTCATTTCCAATGTAAAACCTTGTGCTGAATCTGAAAATGAAATCCAAAAAATTTACAGTAGAACAGTTTTCGAGTTACAGTAAAAAAATGAATTTCACCCTTAAAATTAAAAGTGTTCAGGAAAATCCAAATATCTTCGGTTGTAGTGCATCGATATGAAATATTATTATGTTGAATTAAAGATAATTAAATGCACTTACGATTGTTAGAACATTTTGTTTTGGTGCGACTACAGGTTCTGACGTTATTTAAGAATTTATTGAACTTTGACTTAATTTTTCGTCATTTTGTGAAAAAATTAGCAAGATAAAGCAATCCTCAAAATTATATTTTATGGGATATTAAAGCCTACTAATGACCAATGAAAATAAGCTCTTAGTAGTTTAAATCTGATGGAAATTGCGAAAGTTAATAAATTTTTTGTGGGAAGGGGATTTTTGAGTTTCTTTGGGTCAACTTATTGAACCGCCTCGATTCGTATTTTTTCTAGGGTTGGTGTCATAATATATGAGGGATTCTCTGTCAGAAATCTGTTAAACAAGTAAATTGGAGAATTTTGAGAGAATTTAATGTGGGGTAATGTTCGAAATCGTTTATCCAAATGATTCAAGACTTCTTATAACAATAATTTCAGGCTCAGTGGAGTAATGTCATCATAAATTTGACATTAAAAAATACGCATAATATTTACATGTATCATACAGAATCGTATATGTACAAAATACGCTGTAAGCTGCACGCTCCACAACGCCTTGATACACACATTGGAAGCTTATAACAGTGCAAAATGTTAAATTCGGGCACTAGCTTCACGAATGATGACTTATCCACCTATTTCGTCACGTTTTGATGTACTAACAATTTATTAAAACGTCAAGAAGTTTATAATTTGAAATTATATTTGATTCGTATTGGCTTCTACGATGCACCGATTTTACTGTACTGGAACTTCAATATACTACAATATATTCCGTAAAACATCTAAGCGCAATTACAAAATATTCTACGTTCTGCAAATCATTCTGACGTTCAGATTTTGAAATTTTAAACCTAAAATAAGTCTTGTTCGACGCCCCACATAATTTCAAAACACGAACTGCTAGATATTCTAGGAAGGCAAATAAATTAGAAATTTTACAAATTATTAATTTTATAATACTTGACGTAGGTAGTGTCACATATTTCTACGCATTCGTATAGTTTGTATTAACATTGTACAAAACTCGGTTGAGCAGCTAGCGTTTCAAAATACGAATTTTATGACGTATGAGGGTTTAGTTTACAACGAATTTTGTATCATAAGAGTGTTATTTTATGTACACTTGTAAATATGACAGGCAGTATTGCATACCAATCATTCATTGAGCCTGAAATTATTGCTGTCTTGAATCATTTGGATAAACGAATTCGAATATTACCACATTAAATTCTTTCAAAATTCTTCCATTTACTTGTTTAACAGAATTCTGACAGAGGGTCCCTAATATATTTTGAAACAAGCCCTAGAAAAAATTGGAATCGAGACGGTTCTATAAGTTGACCCATAGAAACACAACAAATAACATTTTACAAAAAATCGAATAACTTTCGCAATTTTCATCGGATTTAAACTGACAAGTGCAGCAGGTTTTAAGTTTCCAAGAGAATTAATTTTTAAGAAAATAATTTTTGAGATCGCTTTATCTAGCCGAAAATCTTGATCAAACGCTCATTTTTCTTTAAAAAATGAGGAACAATTAAGAAAAAGTTCAATAAACTCGTCAACAACATCAGAACCAGTAGTCGCACTAAAACAAAATGTTCTAAGGACCGAATGTATATTCTAGTACCTTTAATTCAACATTATACAATGTCATATCGATGCATTAAAACCGAAGATATTTGGATTTTACTGAACGCACTTTTTATTTTAAAGGTACAATTCATTTTTTTTACTGTAACTCGAAAACTGTTCTACTGTAAATTTTTTGGACCTCATTTTCAGCACGCACTTTTACACCAGAAATGGTGTTCGAATATTAAAGTTCAGATTTTTATTTTTATTTTTAAACTAGTGTTATTATAATAAAAAGATGTTTCAATTTGATAAATAAACATTTTCTGAGAAAAAAAAAAGCGGTCGGATTAATCCCACTCTTTAGAAGTCGGATTTGCCCCACCGCATCATTTTTCATTACGATGCAATTAAAAAAAATATGAAAAAAGTTGGACTTAATTCATCTATGCACTTTGTAGGACTTTAATCGAAGAATTTAAATCCTCTTACATTTTTATGCAGAAATATCCTGAAATCAATGATGCACAAAAATCAAATCAAAGGTTGCAAAAACACACTTATTGTCGTTTGAGCATCTCAATATAGACTAATAAAATTCTGTCATGCCACCATTATGATTATTTTCGATATTCTACACGACACCATTGATATTAGTTCGCGTAGTGCTTCCGATTTTCGGGTTTACCCAACGGACGGATTTACCAAAATCTGCACCAATAAAAAAGTTAATACATTCGTTTAACTAGTTGTATAATAATGTTTGGATAATTTAGTCGTTTTATACATCATCCTTTCCAAACTAGTTTTCTTTTTCCGCCATTAATAATTAAATTCTATATGTACAATCGTACTGCTTTGTTTCATTTCCATCTTCTACGTCAATTCCCTCTGCCTAAAGTATATTCCTTTCTTGTATTTTTTTCGTTTATGCCAACTAAGCTGAGGCACTGAACTCTTTTGTATATTCTCAATATTGCTTAACTGTCTGACAAACAAAAATTCCAAAATATCATTTTACAATTTCAGCTCCGGAAATCGGTACCATTCTTTACTTTTCCACAAAATTCTGTAATCTGTACCATCCAGAAACTGCAGCCAAAAAAATCGAAAAATTTGCACTTTTGTAGATAAATCTGTACTTACGGTAACTCTGAGAGGCACTCTTGATCATAAAATCACTGAAGGTATTTGTGTATCATGAAGCACTTTCTTGTGCATTTCGTCTTAAAGTTACTGGGCTTCGGAACAGTAACCCAAAAGCTCGTACAACTAGCCACACAAGACTGTACGCAAACTTAATTACTTTTGCCGGGTAGTGTATGTACACTAGCACTACATGATTGCAGAGATCCGAATCAAACAGATCATGTCCTTCTACACAACGCTGAGGGCGCGAATCTTCTAGGAAATCAAGATCACCAGATACAACATGTTGAAATGTATTATTTCACATATACTCTAGCGCCACGTGGTGACAAAGTTTCAAATTAAAATGATTGTCATGTGCATGGTCATTACCATTTGAATGAAATTTCAAAAGACGCGAACCTTCTAGGTCGTTAGAAAAATGAGATGAAACAAATTGAAGTGCACAACTTCACATGTACGCTAGCGCCATGCAGTGACATAATTCCAACCTAAAATGTTCACCTGCCGAATGCCCTTGACTTAAAGAACAAGTTTCTTAAAGACAGCAATATGTAGATACTCAGCATTTCAAGATTCAGCCTCACCATGAATTCTTATTGAAGCGATTCCAAACTTTTGACGGGTAGTGTATAATCTTTTAACAACTTAGCCTCGGGCAGTTGTTTCGTTATTTACATATAGGCAATCACCAAAAGCTCTAAAACGATTTTTCATGAATTTCAAAAAGTTGTCCACTCAGTGCACTGCAAGACTTCGGGAAGGTTAACAAACCTTGCCTAATTGGTATGTCCAGATGCACTTAGTAGTGTAAAATGAGCTAGTGGATGATGCAAATAATAAACGATGAGTGTCTTTTAGAGACGTTTCAAATGATACTTACATTTTTGGACATCGATGAACATAAATGATAAGCTGAAACCATCCTTTGAGTTTGAACTGTCGGTCTTGAACCGAATAGTAACAATGTTGCCTGCGCTGGTTATCGCCGGTGGCTTGGTCATCCCACAGTATCTTCCCACGAATGCATTGATCTGCGATGAATTGTCATATATTTCCACAAAATCGTACACACAATTACCGCTTTTCTCCAGCTCAAAACTATTCCATGTTAGCTGGATAGCATGCGTTTTAGGAGCCACAATAACCCAGCGACAGTCCGAGTCTGGCAGGTAGCTTCCTCGATCCGACATAGACGGCGACCGGATCGTGGTATCCTCGGATGTTATTACACCTCCACAAGCTACGTCCACGAAAGAGAAGTTGGCCTTGAACCCCCTTCCGCCAATCGATAGATCCGACACGAATCGCATCAACATTACGTTAAGCGTCGAGATAGCTCGCGGCGGTATCTTTGCGCTGCAGTATCGTCCAAGGGATGAGCTGTTGCTGGGTTCGTAACTATCGTAGATTTCCACGTAGTCTAGATCACAGTTTGGATACGTATTACCTTCAATGTCAAAGTCTGAAAAGTCAAGCAAAATAGCCTTGCCAACTGGTGCCTGTATCGTATAGTCACATTGCTGATTGGTAGTATACGCCTTCGGATATCCTGGACTTGTGATTTCTGTATTTGGGTCCGAATATATACCACCACATCGAACTTTATAACTTAATGAAAAACCTCCATGCGATGTGGACCAATCTGTGTGGAACTTGATCAACAGATAGTTAGAAGTCGTTGAAAATGGAGCAGGTATTCGCTCTCCGCAAAACCGTCCCAAAGATGGATCGTCAGATGTTCGTCCATCGAAAATAGTGAGATAATCGAATTTACATGAATCACTTGATTCTAGATGGAATCTGTTGAATTTCACCTCAATTGTACTTCCCTGCGGAATTTGAACTAGATATTCACAATTCAAATTATGCGGATATAAGTTATCTTCGTAGCGTCTTGGGGAACTGATTTCACCTTCTGTTTTCGTAAAAATTCCTCCACACTCAGGAACTCCTTCAATTACCGAATAACTCATTTGAAAACCGGCATCGCTACCGTCTCCATCCGAGTGAAAGTAAACGGTTGCTTCATTGCTGGGAGTAACCAGTGGTTCCGGATGCGAAGTGGTACAGAATTTTGCTAGTACAGGAGACTCATCCTGAAGACCGTCGCTGATTTGAACAAAGTCGTACTCACAGCTATCGTGAATTTCGAGTTTCATTATGAAGAAGTGAAACTGTAAACGTTTTCCCTGGTTCGCAGTAAGATACCATTTACAATCGCGATTTGGTGGATATCTATCGTGAGCACCAGGAGAAGAAATTACTCCGTGACTCTGGACTGTAATCTCCCCGCCACACATCGGATCGATACTATTCCAGTTAAGTTCGAATCCATCGTGTGATGTGCTGTTATCTGATCGGAACCAAAGATAGAGAAAGTTGTGTGTGGATAGCAGGTTACCTCCATTTGGTAAAGCTTCTCCACAAAATCGACCGAGATTGTACGCTGCAGAAGTTTTTCCATCGTGGATCTAATCAATAGTGTCATAAAATAAAAAGTACAATATTGTGAAATGGGAAATCAACGTACCTGTAACCAGTCGAATTTACATTCACCAGTAGATATGGATCCTTCCAGATGAAACTGTGTGAAAGTTACGTTTAAAATTTTTGTGTGATTAGTTTTAATTAGCCAAGCGCATCTAGCATTGTGATTATAGGTTCCATTGTCCAACGGGTACTTTAGAGTTCCGGAGAAAGAGTCTAGAATACCCCCGCAGGCCCGCGAGGTTCCTTGGCATCGCAATCCGGTATAGGCTGCTGTACAATAGCATAAATAACGATCCAAAAATGGAGTGCATGAACCACCATTCAGACAAGGGTTAGGTACACAAGGTGATGTCAATCTGGCGCAATTCGGAGGAGCAGTCCCCTGTGGGCAGCTGCAGGTGTAATTGTGTCCAATAGCAGTACAAGTGCCACCATTCTAGAACAAAAACAAAATTCAATAAAATAGGATGGCAATGGGTTACAATTTAATCAAACCTTGCAAGGGTTAAAGATACATGGATTCATTGGGGACCTTATGCATCCGGATGGTCCATATCCCGATCCATGGTACTCCGGCGGGCATACGCAAGATATAACTCCACTTGAGTAATCAACACATCGAGCTAATGGGTGACACAATCCTGGAGTACATCTACTACTTCTCGCTAGACATGTTTTGCCGTCGCCAGTGTAATCCGGTGGACAGTTTCCACATTTAAACGATCCCTATTTTCGAAAAATTAAAACATTTAATGCTTCTGGTCAAGCATGACAGAATGAGTGACAAACACACCTTCAAATTGATGCAGGTTACTGAAGGAGAAGTACTGCATCCCCCATTGTTTGTTTGACACTCGTCAATGTCTACGCAGTAAAACCCGTTCCCGGTATATCCCGGAGGGCAACCACCACAGATGAACGATCCAGGAAGGTTTATACAACTCACTTCAGGATCTTTGGAACAATGTGGTCTAGATTCGGAACACTCATCAATATCCGTCATACAAGCCGGTGTCACACCATTTGTTTTCCAACCCTGTTCACAGATGCATCTATAGCCAGGTTCTTCCTTAGTCTGAACACAGGTTCCGTGTCCGCAAAGCTCACTACCGGATGACATGCAGTCCTGGGTCCGACTGTTGCAGTGAATTCCTTGCCACCCACCGGCACATATGCAACTGTAACTTCCCGGAGTGTTCTTACAGGTAGCCCCGTTTTGACAGCCTAGATCAGTGCCAGCGAACTCTGCACACTCATTCACATCCATAGCACACGTCGTGCCCTCCCAATTTCTCGGACACTGACACACGAATGAGTCAAAGAGGCTTATGCATGTTCCACCATTCTGGCAAGGACTAGTTTTGCAGTTGTTCTCGCGGAGTTTGGTCATGAGATTACCGACCTTGCGCTCTAATGCCATCAAACGACGGTTAATATTATTAAGACGGCCACGAGCCCTTGTTCCATCGGATTCAAAGGTTCTAGAAAAAACAAAATATTAGATCAAATATTATATAACACCTGCTAAAATATAAAAAGAGTGTTACCCATTTTCCAAAGCACTAATGCGTTTAAGTAAACCGAAAGGACCTCGCACCACGTTCATCAAATACTGAAGCTGGGATGAATCACCGACGATGTTCGTATCAACAGCAGGACTCGTTGACGTGTTGGCAAGACTTTGAATCATTTTGCCCAGGCTGAGATCACCGACGTTCAGAAAGCCATTGCCCTTCAACAAGATGGAAATGTTTCTATCCACAGCGGATTCGATAACCAGGTGTCCGTCGTTGGAGATGATTTTTGGTCTGTTATAATGATTGTAAAATATTATCATTAGTTATTTTGTGTGAAAAAGTAGCATTGCAATAATATACACGGTGTTCGGTTCATGGTTAGGAACCTTTCGAGGGGTGATAGAATCATATTTGAGGAAAAAAAAATCCCCCTACACATCCTATCAAATCTCAATCATTACAGAGATATGAGAGATATGAGCCTTTTCTGTAAATAAATTGTCTTAAATTGCTTCTAACTCAAACTGTAGCTGGTAACTTAAATCCATTAGTTTCATTGGAAAGGTGAGAATATTTTTATTGAATAGTGTTCTCATATCATTCAGCTAGCTTAGTTTAAGTAACATTTTAGTGGTGAAGTAGTCAAAAGTTATTATTTTTGATGAGGTTTATGCTAATTTTCCCAAAATAATGCATCACAGACATAACAATACCTGTTATCCAAAAGATAAGTTTCTAGATGATATTTAATCTCTTCCTCAACATCATATTTTTATCTCTTCATGAATCTTTGTAATTTCATTATTGAAGTTTTTTTTTGGTCGACTTATAAGTGCTTAAAAACTAGTCTAAAAATATTCTTTACTAGCTGTAGCGCTTCGCTACACCATCGGACTAACTGAAAGAAATAGTTTATATATCTAAAATAACAAATATTTTTATTACAAAGAAGAAACTTATTGTTATTCTCGCAGATAGACAATGTTTTTGGTTTGCCCATCTGGAGCATAATGAAATAAATTGGTCGGTTTTCCTACACACAATCGTTTTAAACCCGTTGGTATCATTCAAATTCGTGGTAGGAGTACATCTGCTCCTTTATATTTTCTAGCTAATATGATCGCTTAAATGAAATTTTTCAACCATAAAATAGTCCTGGTGGATTGATGTTGTTGAAGTTGCACAGGGAATCAGTAGATAATTATGCTTGGGAGTAGCGAAACATCTTTCAATGTGCAGCTCCTGGTAATTCTAAAGTGTTTATCGATCAATACCGGCGCCGGCCAGACCCGAACGTAGATCGCGGAAGAAAGGGAAGGAATGTTAGTCCGATACTTGCTTTTGCTAGAATCCGTGTATAATACTGCGTACTCCACAAGTATAATGGGAAGAACAGGCCCGTGCGCAGAAAATTCTCAAGGGAGAGGTTTTGATTTTTTTATATCTTATATAAGGAGGGTATAGAAACCCTGAAACGTTGAAAATTTTTCCCGAGGCCCAGAAGGCTAAGTCTTGTGTCGACTCGACTCATCAAATTGAGACACTGTCTGTTATCGAGAAGGAATCTTGATCAGTCATCACCGCCCACCTGCTGGATCATGGTAGTTTCGGATTTTTTAGTTCTTTATGCTTATCAGTGTGGGAAATCCACGATCACTCTGTTTCACGATGTTGTTTACAACATTGAGAAGCCCTTCTCGCTCAAGCAATCTAGCTTGGGTGTATTCCTAGTTATTGAGGAAGCTTTTCTGCATATATCTCGGGTCGGATAAACGCAATGCTTAGTAAACGTAATCTTTGTTCGTCACTGAGACAGGCAGGAACCTACGTGTTTGCTGACAATTATAAAATACTAATTACTCGACTTTGCATCGGAACAATCTTTGACTTAATGCAACAAGTATTAAGAGCTGCCGAACAGTGGTGTCGACAGTTAAACTATCAGTTAAACCAAACAAAACTTCAATGATTCTGAGCTACTGTGCTCAGATCAAGCCAAATACGTTAAAGTTATATTGGATTCCAAACTGAATTTCTATACTTACATTGAGTTCAAACAAGAAGCACTATATGTGCATACAGACTGCTTTGGAACAGTAACCATGTAGATCTTGCTACCAGTCACATATGAATGGGTCACAAATGGTTACAAGGGGTAAAGATAAATAATTAATTAATAAATTATAAAATAATTAATAAAAAAATAAAAGCTTCCTTCCGAGAGGAGTGGTTGTCTGGCTATATGGAGAGACAACAACAAACGCAAGTGGTCTGTTACACTAACAGTTCTCTGATGGAGGGACTTTCTGTTGCTGGTGTATACTGTCGTGAAATAAGATTGGAACAATCTCACTCACTAGGTAGATACTGTACCGTATTCCACGCAGAAATTTTTCGCGATTATGTGCGTGGTACAATCGGCCCTTTGACAGAGCTTGTCTGGCAAATTTGTAAACTTCTGCTCCGATAGTCGGGCTGCAATGAAGGTCCTTAGCTCAAACAAATCACGGTCCAAACTAGTGATCCAGTACTGAACCCAAATCGAAGAACTAAGCATTGTCAACACTATCTACGATGTCTGGGTTCCCGGATATTCCGGAATTGCTGGAAATGAATAGGCTAACGAATTGGCCAGTGCAGGTACAGCGATTGACTTCGTTGGTCCTGAGCCCGCCCTCTCAATTTCGACAAGTTGAATAAGAGAAAAATGCGGTTCTGGGCTGCGTCCGAGTACCACAATTATTGGAGAAATCTATAAAGCTCCATGAAAATATGCAAATCATTCAACAATTATCCGAAGACATGTAATTGTTCTTACGATATTTCGAAAAATGTCCAATGACATTTTGATCATCAAAATCGGTAAAAAATGGAGTTATTGAATTTTTCCTAAATTAGGCATTCTTTTTCATGGCTCTTGAGCAGTGTATGCGGCATTGCTACTATGATCAGCTTGCACCACAGCGGTTATTTTACCTTAAGAGTCCATGCGCAAGAATTCCGAATTTGGAACAATTGCAGAATTCCGCCATTTTCGACCGATTTTTTTACCATAATATTGTTGGGTTCGGAATTGATTGCAAAGACAGACTTGTTTCCCTACACTAATCTTTAGCTAATTGAATGTCGTTAAAATGTAAAAAAGGAAATGTGACTAACATAGTCGAAATAAAAAAGGAAAACAGAAAAAAAAAGTTGTAATTTAGCATACTACGGTTGGAAAGGTCTTTTTTACTTCTTTCCAGGACTGAAAAATCGAAACTCGGCTGAAAAACGACAACGTAACTAATTTTTTGGTGCAAAGGATCCCAGAAAAATAATTACTGAAGGTATAGCTTTTGTGCACTTTACGCACAAAGGTGGTTTTAAACAATTTTCGCCACAGTGTAGAAAACATTGATTTAACCTAAATTTTCTCCACTAAGGAGAAATATAGCCTAATCCCAGAGAATGTTTTTTAATGTAGAATACATTTAAGCTTTCAATATAGGGGTCCCGTTTCAAAATATCGGCTGCGGCGCCGCATCAGATTTTGAACGTTAATAACTTTTATCATACTTAACAGAATGATTTGATTTTTAGGCCAATTTGTTGAAAATATGTTCCTCTTTGCTGTATTAAAATTTGAAGTATGTATAACATGCACTAATAACAAAAAATTGTGTTTTAAAAAATCTTTCGAAAACGACTCGGAAAAGTGAAAATTTTCAGCCCATCCCGCACAGAGCTGTCACTATGGTGGACCAACCGAACAATAAAATAATGAAAAGTTTATATATAGGTCCACTATATGTTTGTTCCTATGATTATTCGCATTGGGTTGCTTGGCGAGAGCAGTTGGTGGGGGAAAGACGGCATATTCCTTTGGTTAGGCCATTAGAAGCCGGACGGAAAGGAAAGGCTCATGCACGGAACGAGCGAGAAAACGATACTAGTGCATATTAGCGCGATTATATAAATATCTGTCGGTCGGTTTTTCTCATCATTCGTATTCGTTCAAGCACTAGCAAGCAGTCAGTCCACCGAAGGAAAGCAGTTGGCGATGACGACGGTCGGAAAAAATGCCCCAGCTACTGGTGACTCATCGCAACCCGATCAGGAACTGTCGCCCTGCAAGAATTTCACCCCAACTAAAGGGCAACAGAGCAACTAATCTGTAGGCTATCGTTCCAGCGTCTGGATCGTGAGATTGTGCAGGACTGCAAAGTCGAGCTACGCTTACAAAGCTCAGTCGTAATGATGCCCCGAGAAGCCAACGATGCCTACTTGGTCGGTCTGTTCGAGGATACAAAATAGTGCGCCAAGCGCATAACTTTCAGGCCAAATACATTAAACTGGCTCACCGTGTTCGCAGGGAGTGCGTCTGAATTATGCTCCTGCAATAAAACAATAAACGGTTCTTTACAGGACCAATTAATTGTGTTCTAATAAGAGTTAAACTGAAATTTACATTTTATGGTGCATAACAAATAATTTTCAGAAAGCTATATAAGAAATACGATGTGTGGAAAGAAAGAAAGAGAATTTAAATTATCCTTTCTCGCTCGTTTTCGTGCACTGCTTTTCCATTCCTTTCTGCTGCTAATACCATCATAACTAAAACGAATGTGGGTGTTCCCCCACCATCCCATTGCCAGTATCAGCCATGAGAGCCATGGGCCAGTATAAATTTGTGAAAATCTTTTCCTTCCTTCTTTTCAAATCTGCAACATTCTTTGAAAATATTGTTGGAATGTTGTTATTGAAAAACTGAACATGCAAGTTTACTTGCACTGGCCACTAGATTGAAGGCGATGGAAAGACAGAATATTCGTTTTGGTTATGCTAGTATTGGTAGCCGAACGGAAAGGAAAGGCACTGGAATGGCACGAAAACGAGCGAGAGAGCGATAGTAGTGCTTTCTCGTGTTTTCATATATGAATATTGGTCGGTCGGTTTTCTCATCATTCGTATTCATTCAAGCACGAGCAAGCAGCCAGTCCACCGGAGGAAAGCAGTTGGCAATGATGACGGTCCGCAAAAGTGCCCCAGCTACTGGTGGCCCATCGCAAACAACTACCGATCAGGAACTATCGCCATGCCAGTATTTCGCCCCAACTAAAGGGCAACGGAGCAACTAATCCGCTGACTAACATTCCAGCGTCTGGTTCGTAAGGTTGTGTATTACTTCAAAGTCGAGCTACGCTTACAAACCTCAGCCGTAATGAAGCTAGTGATGCCTACTTGGTCGGTTTGTTTGAGGATGCAAAATAGTGCGCCAAGTACGTAACTTTCTCGCAAAAGAAATAAAACTGACTCACAGTGTCCACTGGGAGTGGGCGTAAATTACAATAAAAGCAACGGTTATTTTCAGGACCAATCAATTGTGTTCTAGTGAGAGTTAAACTGAAACTTTCATTTTAAGATGTGTAACAAATTTTCAACAAGCAACATAATACGTTGTGTGGAAAGAAGTAGCTTGCACACGGAACAAAAATTTAAATTATCCTCTCGCTCGTTTCGTGCACTGCTTTTCCATTTCTTTCTACTGTTATTATCAGTATTACCAAAACGAATGTGCGTGTTCCCTCACCATCCCTCTAGTGATCAGTGTTGCTTCAATTGCATGTGTTTAAGAGAAACGTTGAAGTCGCATGCTTCTATTCGAGCTTTTTGGCAGCCTCCGTGAACTAACTGCATTAAATGATTTTTTTTGTGCAGCTCCGTGCTAGTAGCAAACAAAATGGCCCTACCAGTGTCTGATTCGTGAGATTGTGCAGGATTTCAAAGTCGAGCTAAGCTTATAAAGTTCAGCCAGTTGTTTTATTCGAGGCTACAAAACAGTTCGCCAGGCATAGAGAATTATTTGAAAATTTCCCATTCAAACGTGATTCTATTGAATATTATTAGATTTAAATTAACGTCTCGAATTGAAATCACGACGCTCCGGTTATGTCACAGACATTACCCACCCATCTTTTTTTATTGTGACCACTACTAACGGTTTAATATAGACACCCCATTTCAATATTTCGGAAGGAACAGAAGGTCGAGTTTGGAAAGTTTGTAACTTTCATTGTACTTAACCAAATTACACAATGTTCGCACTAATGATTCAGAAATATGACCAGGAATCTTCTATTAGATTTGTAAGTATTTATAATCTACATGAATAAAGAAAAATTGATTTTCAAGAATCAATTATTATCTGTTCTGCCATTGGCCAGTACTATGCGACTTCCTCGTGCTAACAATTCATTTCATCGTCAGCCATCTCCCTCACCAAGGCCAACAACGCCAACAAAAACGGTCCTTTTCAGGACCACCATCATTTTTGTAAAGAATAATTTGAAATATTCCTCGCTCAAATCACCTTTTGTCCGAAAATTCCAATAAGTATCAACATATTTGAAGAACGCGTTCCTTATGTATTCTACATCTCTCCGGTTATGTCGCAGACATTACCCACCCATCTTTTTTTGCAATAAATAAAGATTTTGAGGGTATATAGCAGTTATGATGTGTTACATTACCATTTGAAAAACCACTGTAGCACCGTGCAACCTTTATGTGTTGAGACAAATTGCCAAAAATCAACTGTCAAATCAATAGATGCAATATAGCGAATTTTATCAGTGTGTGGTGTTGCGGATTTTGGCCGTAATCATGGATGTTACAATTCAATCTTAGTGACATTTGGCTTATACCACATGCTCTGAAATTGCTCTGTATGTTAATAATCTTTTAGAAATTCTATACTAAGAGATGCTTCATATTTCTAAATGCAATTGTAGAGCCAGGGTAAAACTTTGCAATACTTCATACATATCATGTTTATCAGATTATATCTGAATTCCTGATTGGCCATAATACGGAAAAAAATAAGTTGATTCAGCCATATTAGCTTAAGGGTTACATATCTTTTTCTTTTCCAAAAATCAAAACATTTTTATTTACTTTATCTGAGTACACAACTCCTTAAGAATATCTGCTCAAATTTTCATAGTGATCCGAGCAATAGATCGAAAGTTTCAGCGCTACGAAGCGCGCCTCGTCTACCAACAACAGTGGTAACTTGAATTTTCAAACTCCGATATCTCCAAATATGTTTTTTTAATTTTGATTATAGAGGTTTTAACCTTAGGGTCGGTCATTCACCTCTTTTTCGGGTTAGAAAAATCTCTTTGGAAAAATTTCCAACCCTATGTGCGGGGTTGGGAATCGAACCCAGGTGAGCTGCGTACAAGGCAATCGATTTACCAACTACGCTATGCCTACCCCCTATCTCCAAATGTTGTTTTTTTTTTTCCAAAAATGGGGTTTCTGTGATCACGATTGCCGATAAACTACACAACCGATCTCCTTATTTTTTTAATTGTTCGTAATTTATTTTTCTCGTACCTCACCGATTCCTTTTGTGTGTATGCATTTTTATTTTGTGGATAAGTATTTTTAATGCAATTTTAACTTGAATTTTCAAACTTCAATATCTCCAAATGCGTTTTTTAAAATTTTGGTTATAGACATTTTAACTTTAGGGTCATTCGCCTCTTTTTCGGGTTAGAAACATCTCTTTGGAAAAATTTTTGGGAAGAACGTTCCCGGATGCAGGAAAAAAAATTCTTTATTCAACTAACCGTTAAGGTATGAGGAATACTCCTATACTAACAGATTTTTTGACTTTTAGGATTTTGCTTGATCTGCTGGACTTGCATCGTGACCACCGCACGCCTCTTAACCCTCCGGCACTCGCGCGAATGGCTCCCCTAATGAGCAGCCGCTTTTGCTGGAAGAAAATTTAGCTATAATTTCGGAAGGTGTTACACAAAATACAACGGCGCGAGAGTTAAATTTAAAAGGGTTTCGGGGGAAACACCAAGACCTTCACCAATATTTTTTCATAAACTAATGCTTGTTTGTTTCACTGAAAAATGTACTATCAAAAAGTATAAGTTTGATGTAATAAAATTATTGCTTTACACCTTTACAAAAAAAATTTCTCAAAAAAAAAGTTTGTAACCACTAAATGTTAACATCACTAATTGTATGATAATATGAATAGTTTTGCATTCCAGTTTCAGTTGACAAACTAATTATGAACATAATGAAAGGCAACAGCGAGTTAAAAAATTCAGTTTTTCAATATTTTGAAGCCATTTAATCACCATCACTACGCACTTCATACACTAAAATAATCGTTTTTCGATAATCTTCAAATGTGATTTTTTTCGTAAAATCATATTAATTGCTATAACTCGATAAATCTTTCTATGCAAATCACATATATCATTTGAACACGAACGCATTTATGTTTCCGCCCACTTTTGTTTTTACTTCTTCCAGTGGCGATTTTGAGCAATCTTTGCTTCTGTTTTCAATATTAACACTAACGCCATCTACTTACTGATTTTCAAAATAGCAATTTGAACACACGGCAAATGCCAATAATAACACTATTTTAATATAATGCCGCATTTTCAAAACTATCTTACATCTTTACACTAGCTATAACAAACGTACTAAAAATATGACGTGACTATGTAATTTACCGCACTCTGCTCAACTTCAACTGAAGTTCTGCCGGCAAATATCTGGACTATTTATAGGGGACCTAGTGTACGCAGGGGGCGTATCGTTTTATCTCACTAGCTAGATAGTCGCGCGCAAGCTTCTCGAGGTCTAGACTCTATACTCCCTTTACTGATAGCGTTTTATGTAGGCCTGGTCCAGCGATTCAGAGGGTATGGCGCTGGTTTCGTAAGCTATTCGTCGTATGTTCAAGCCCTAGTCAAGACGGATTCTTAATACTGAGTTCAGTAGGATCGTAGTACCAGCACAGCAATTGCCCTGTACGCACTTAAGAATCGACAAAGATGTCTTTCGAAATAGAAGGTCAAGTTCTACAAAATAATGTAGTGACTAGGCTTCATATTGTTTGTTTTTGATGAAGCTAGCTTACATGCCACATATACATTTTATTATTATATAAAAACGATAATTTGACCACAAATTCATAAATTGTAGAATTGCAACAGATTATCTGGGAATTTTTATTGGAATTAACATTTGGTTTCGGGAATATTTCTTAACAAAAATAAGTAAGTATTATAGTCACTGACTGACTGACTGATAATTGGGGTTGTTCCTTTTTGTTGAACACGAATACTTATTAGTATCACAGATAACAGACATTTAGGCTAGAGCAAAATTACTTCAAAAACCTGTGTAGACTGTTTGCTACACGTGTTTGACAACTGTACTCCAACTGCATTGCATCGATCACTACGTCACTTACAAACGTTTGCCAAACGTGTTTCAGACATCTGATTTATTTGTAGTTTCAATAGCGGGTATTTACACACGTTTCGAATCGAGCCTAAGCCTTTTTCAAAAATGTGTCGAAAGAAGTGCGTGTTAGAAAGGTTATTATGTACAATCCGGATAAAAATTTTTCTTAGGTTGCTATCTGCTGTTGGCATTTAGACTGCTCTCTCATCACAAGAGCCAAATTTCGCATGATAAGGGGTCCTATTCTCACAGTCACGTTACCTAGTGACTAGAAGCAAATTTTCTTCTAATCACTAGGCGACGTGACTGTGAGAATAGACCGCAAGACGTAGCACCGAGCAGTTCGGTGAATTTGGCTATTTTGATGCAATATAGACATTATTTGCTTCATAACATGCAACACATCAGTGAGAAGATGCCAAATCTGACCAGAACAGAATGAGTACATGTGGCTAATCTTTTCTGTATACAATCTCCTTGATAGATATTCTGGGGTACATTCCTGTTAGTACCAAGTTTTGCCTTTCTCATATAAAGAAAGGCTATGCACACACTTAATTTTTTCTGCCGAATCTCACCTTTTTTTGGATATTTTGCCGAAATCTCAACAGCTGAGATTCAGCAAATATTATTTTTTGCTGAGATCTCAGTAAAAGTGACATTTGAGTGCTGAGCCTCGGAAAATATTTCACTGAAAATCAGCAAGCTAATTTCACTTTACTGAGATATCAGTTTCTAAATTTGCTGACTACACAGCTGTTGAGAAATTACCGAGCCGAATTGAGTGTGCAATCACTGTAAAAATCGACTTTTTAACCGAGGCCCGGAGAGCCGAGTGTCATATACCATTCGACTCAGTTCGTCGACATCGGAAAATGTCTGTGTGTGTATGTGTGTCATTTAAACTCACACAATTTTCTCAGAGATGGCTGAACCGATTTTCACAAACTTAGTTTCATCTGAAAGGTAAAACGCTCCCATAAGCTGCCATTGAATGTTTAGTTTGTCCGTCTTCCGGTTTCGGAGTTACGGGTTGAAGAGTGCGGTCACGCAGCAAATTCCCATATAAACTGGTACCACTATGATGTCCAAATAATGTAATGCAAATTAACCGTTATGTGTCCGACGCGGTACCCGGGTACCTTTTTAGGTTTTAATTAATGAAAATCCCATGTTTTATCCATAGCTGGAAATTGAAACTTTGTGATATCTTAGAACTTCACTAAGTCAAGCTTTTGGGTTAATAATATTGTTGATATAGTAAGCGGGGGAGTTAAGAGGGGCACCGGATTTTTTTTTTACCACGTAACAGGCCGACGTGTGTACCCGGGTACCCACAAAACTGAAATGCCAATAACTAAGGTAATTTCCAACCGATTTTGATACTTTCAGGTGTTTTGGATTCAGGAACTCATCAACTTTTAGACTTTATAAAAATAAATCGGGTTTCTTCATTCGGTTCCGTGGAATCCGGATTTCCGGGAGCATGTTCCAGTGCTGGGATACTATTTGTGAACTTCAATGGAATACTAGTAATATGTCGCATCAGTAGGCTGTATCTCGTGGTTGTAGAACCATTTGGTGATTTGACCCCGGAACGGACAATCCGGAGCAGGTTCCCGTGGGCCGTGAGTAACCATTCCATTCCAATTCCATTTTTCAAATTGCCATAGGGTCCCGTAACAATAAAAAACAGACTTCCGAGATAATTAAAGAGTTTTGATACTCATGTTGCTAGGACATTATTAAAATTTACAAATCATACCCTAGTACCGGAAAATCCGGATTACCAAGAACCAGATCCATTTATCCGGTTCAATTTTACCGAATCAAATAGTGGACGAGTTCCTGAATCCAAAACATTTCAATTTGTGGGTACCCGGGTACCCTCGTTGGCCTGTTAAAGGTTTTTTTGTTGGATACATAACGGTTAAAATGGGTGCAATATTACTTTGATTTGCAGGTTTAGATCACTAATGATCATTCAAAGTAGCTTTGACCACATTGGCCAGCTATGACGGTTCATGATGCCTCTCGGGGAACTCGCCAAATTCCTAAGCTAATATCACACTTATTTCCCAGCGAATTCTTGACCGATTTTTACAAACTTGATTTCAAATGAAAGATATAATAACCCCATTGACTGCTGATAAATTTCATTCGGTTCTGGATTCTGGTTCTGGAGTTACAGGTTAGTTATTAAGGTCACACTGTCATTTCCCATATAAACCGTTACAATCGCAATACCCCAGAGGCTAAAAACTATTGAAATGGTCACCAAATTACTTCGATTCGCAGATCTAGATCACTGATTGCCAATGAAACATTTCTTGAATATATTGTCCACTACCGACGATTCCGGAAGGGCCGGATTTTTACAATTCCCATCTACTCCAAAATCGAGTAAATGAATATTAATTTTTAAAGCGTACTACAAACTGTTTTCAACGAACTTGTATTAAATATTCAGTGCAACGTAAAATTTCCTAAAAAACCACGTTAATCCTCATGCGTAACAATTTTGCGGTGAAGCTATAATAGATCAATATTAATTTGTACAAGTGTACAAATTTTTTTACAATATCTGTATCGCCTTTTTAGAAAATATGTTCATTATTAAGTACAGATAGGGATCTGTTAACTCTAACTCTACCAATCATATATCAATACACAAACAGGCAGATATTTAATGGACTAAACGCCTAATCATCAATTTTCATTCTCTACTTTGTTATGTTCCGACTGAAAAAAAGATCACATCGACATAGAGAGCGAAAATTGCAAGCAAATCTCAAGCTAGGTACATTGAGATAGATAGATATCGAGATAGAGAAAATATCGAGATACGAAGGATTTTTCACAAGCAATCTGAAGGGACTTCGAAATAATGGAGATAGAGAGAGATATCGAGATAGAGAATATCGACATAGAGCAAGTTAACTGTATAATGCAAAGTTTTGGCTTGATTTTTTTCAGTCCGCAAAGTTGTTTAAAAACAACACGTCTTCATTTATTTGTTTCTCTAACGTTCGACATGTTATAAATAAACTACTAAGTTTATAAACTACAGTAGAAAACATTAATTACGATTAAGTCATTTTGTGCTGTACAATGTATTGTAACTTCTTGAAAAAATCCATAGGATTCAAAGCTGTTGTTCGTTCTGTCTACTTTCCAATTGAGATAGCACATGCATCTTGCGAGTATTCTAATCTGAATCCACGATTAGCCACGTCACCAACATCGTTGACACTTGTGACGTAAAACAAGGTAAAAGGTGCCGCCTGAAGTTCGAATACAAACGTACATAACTATCGGTAAATTAGTTATAATAACTTAGTCAAAACTCACTAGTTATTGTGTTCAATCCCAAACCGCAAAAGCGGTCATTGGTGATGCCGACCGGATTGGGAATTATAAGAAAGTCAGTGGTACAAGCTGTGCCTTGTGCTCCTACAGCTCCCGTTCCAAGCATTGCAGGAGCCACCGCCGTTGCATCTCCTGACAAAGTAAATGCGTACGGATCGCCGTTTGGCTGCAAAAAATGCAAATAAAATTGGTATAGCAACGTACGGTAACAATTCAGGTTTTATGACATTTGATAAGCTACTCAAAAAAATATAGCATTTTCGTTTTTACTACCAGTATGGTGGAAAAAAGAGACTACAACTAAGTTTGAATGGTTTTAGCACCGACTACATCGGTGTAGTGCACTGTCAAAAACGAAAATCCCGCTAGATTGTACTTATAGCGTGCTATATACCTTACCAAAGAGTATGTTATTGAGCATTGTCCCACTGCGGCCATGATGCAAATGCCGTAGTTCGCGTTAGCCAATTCGCGAGTTCCAATCAAACCTAAATTATTCAAAGCAGGATTCGCTGCACTACCATAGTTCAAACTTGCCACTTCACCACTGGTTGCCATAAAATATTGCAAACAACCCGAAGGCGCCTGATACTGGCTAGTACAGGAAATCATACTTAATTGGATATTCCACACTCGATTAAACGAGATGGAACTTGTCATGGAAACCACAATGGATAGTGAGGTTGTACCGGCCAACGAAACATAAACGTGCTGACCACTGTTTTCTCCACAAATCACAGGCACCGTACTGCCGCCGATTATCTGTATGTTATCGACTAGGCAGGTTCCAGTAGCATCTGGTTGAGATAACGAAAACGTGGTAAAATCGATCCTCACTTGGCAAATTGTATTGTCCGGCGGAACTACGGTGATCGAGCATCTGGAATTGTACGATTAAAATATATTTACGATGAAGCACTAGACCCAATAAACCGCTAAGCACTTACGTTCCTCCGCCGTTATATGGCAAAGGATAACCACTGTTTTGAAAATATGTTACATTTTGTGTAGCGGTTCCACCACATGTTTGTATAACTGAAATTTAAAAAAAAAGTTGAATGATATTGTATTACTCTAACATTGGTTTACTTACAAACGCAACATACCGCCTGATTCGTCAATGCGCTACACTGTCCAGATGCTAGACCTCCATTGTCGGCACATTCTCCGCGTATTTGACATATCCCCGAGAGCCCGTTAGTCCCAATGCAGGCTACATTTGCGATCCGTCCAACGGAATACAGCGGGAAAACTAAATCATATCCACACTATCAAACTCATGATCAACCTACCGTTCTATATCAATTTGTTCATACCTCTGCTCTGCCGATTACTGGAATTTGTAGTACTAGATTCTTCTTTCCAAAACATGGAACACGTTGCACTTTCAACTAGTATTGCAATGACCATGAAACAACTAAAGAGCAACATTATTTTAGACGTCCTAGTTGCCTTTAATGATTTAACTCAACTATTCCGTCTATAAAGAACATCAACGACTGACTGATTCAACGATTAGAAAGTTAGATCTTCAGAACTATCTCATTACAGAGCTGTGAAGCCAGCAACTGCTAATTAGGAGATGGCGTCAACATAATAATTGAAGCATTAATAGGTCGAAGCTTGTCACGCGTCTGTTGCCATTGATATAACGAAAATCAAAATTATCAAAATGCATTCATAGACACTAAATTAAGCACGTTCTGTTTTAAAACCACCTAGGATGGTTCACGTGGGATGACCCAAAATTAAATTTGTTCGAAAACTGTTATGTTGCCGAGTAAAGGAATGATTTCAACTGAATGAAAAAAAGTTTAAATTGACGTTACAACGCTTCCAAATTAGAACTTTTAACCTATTCCAATAAAAGTCAAATCATCAAATTCTAGTACATTCAGTTTATGTTGATTGAATCCTTTGTGAAATTTTGTTTACTTTCCGAATCTGTAGTAAGATTTGATGTAGGCGTTCATTTGATAAAGTTATAACATATTTGTCGAATGAAGATTCATCAAATCGTTGTAAACGTCACGAAAGAATGTGTCATATATGAATGTGGCAAAATGTTCTGTGGAATGGAACAAATGTAACAAAACAATTTTACAATGATACCAATTTTGATTCAGCTGATTTTCTATTGGAATGTTGTTGGCTTAATAACTAAACAATGTGGATATAATTTTAAATTCATTGCTAAAGGCACAGAACAGATGATTAACAAGCAAAAAGGTAAATCAACTATCTCTCCTGTTACTCCATCATCGCTTCGGCCCACCAACATCCCGCTATCCTTTGTGCCATCGTCACTGCGAAATTCTACCAGCAGCAGCAATAATAGGTTTGTTCCAGTACATGGAAGTTACTCCCTGTTGCTCCGGAGCAAAAAATTCTTGCTCCTTTTCACTCCGGTTTGCCACCAGAAGAAGAAAAAAGAGAAGAAGATAGTACAGGAACGATTTTCTCCGTGTTTGCTCCGGAGTACTTCCAGTTTCTCCTGGTACTGGAACAAACCTAATCTTACTCGTGCTCAATTAGTTATGGAGTTGGCGTTTCGACTTCGTCATCAGAATCCGACTCTAACTTAGTGACGGCGCCGGTGGTTGAGTGGTAAGCGTGACCGCCACTCATTCCAGTTGGCCTGGGTTCAATTCAATTTTTCTGAGGTAAAAAAATCTGTGGTCACGTCTTTCTTCGGAAGGCAAATACAGCCGTTGGTCCCCGCTCCATGAGTTGATGGATCGATATTCTAGTCCAGATAGTAGAGTCACCTCTCTGCCGTTGGTAAAGAAGTAGAATCCAACTTCTATACTTACTAACAAATTCCTCCTCCCGTGAGACGTGTGAAGTTCGCAGTAGTATATACGGCCTCTAGCAAAAGCAAGTATTGGACTAACATTCCTTCACTTTCCTTCCGCGATCTACGTTCAGGTCTGGCCGGCGCCGGTATTGATCAATAAACACTTTAGGATTACCAGGAGTTTGCACATTGAAAGATGTTTCGCTACTCTCATGTATAATTATCTACTGATTCCCTTGAAACTTCAGCTAGTCCAGATCAGCCAGGGGACAACTTGACAGCTCCCATATATTGAACTCATAAGCAAATTTTGTGGTGATTTGGTGATGTCATGGCGGCTCGAATGAAGCAAAATTTGAAAAAGGCGCATCCCATTTATTATTTTCCATATCTGTAAAAAATATTCATTCCACCATACCTAAACAGAAACATAAATTCCGTTTTGAATTTAAAAAACCCAAAATAAAATAAATCGATTTTCGGAAATACAAGAAGATGATTTTCAAAATCAAGCCACTTCCACCTATATTGGAAATTCCGAAAATCTTCCGTACCGAATCAACATCCCCCAGACATGAAATCCTCCGGTAGTTGCCGTTCCGTTAGGTTTCTATCAGACCGGAGCCGAGTAAAATGCCATAATAATTCTGAAGGGATCCGTACCAAAACAATCGCCATATCTTCCGGACAAAATTATTGCAAAAGTGAAACAAAACTCTAGCAGGAGTCGAACAAAATTGTACATTTCTGGCTGCATTCTTGCTGAAACTGAGCACTACCTGTTTGCTGCCAGAATTCTGATAAAAGCACACAAATTCTATTCAAAATCAATTGTGCTAAATGTGTAGAAAATCATACATATATTTTTTATTTTCCCGATCATAATACTAGAATTCTTGACGTTCTTAATGAACTTGAAACAAGATGTCGTAGGTTCACGAATTGTTAAGCTTGGTGATTTACTTTCATTGACCAAGATGAACGAAACACGCTTTTCTTTTGAAACTTTTTCGTTTCGTTGTTCGTGGTACTCGTGCAGAGAAGGCATACTAGCACCACAATCAAATCGGTGGTTCATATATGAAACAAGCACTATCTGTCAAGTTGTCCCTGGGTTGGTCCAGATCGATAACGGAGTAGCAGCCAGGGGTGGTTGCACAAGCTCAAGCTCAAGAATCCGACTCTGACAGTACTAAGCTAGAGCCGGATTGACGTTAGTTCCAAAGACGGAGACACCATTTTTATTCCTGAGGAAACACCTAGTCAAGCGTGATGACCCGCAAGAGAAGATGTTCAGTTTGAGCTGCTGCATGAGAACAAATGATGAGACGAAAACGAAACGCTAACTCCACGAGTAATTTTGTTGTAGGCAGAGCTTAAAAAATTGACATCTCTGCGTGAACTTGAAAGGAAACGAAATTCAATTCATGCCCGCTGCGATGAATGAAATTTTTAGTTCGTTTCTCTCGTCATTCGTTCTCCCGATGCAACGCATTCAGATTCGGACATGTTCAGTTTCAGAAGCAAACTGAATTTTGTTTCTATTCTAGCTCTGAGAGGGAAAATGTAGAAGATGCCAACTTCTGCCTTCAAACCGTCCACATAACAAATGAATGCTTTGGTTGGTGATGGAATTTATATTTCCTCTGCACTCAAGCATTCAATTCTGCATGAAATTTCAGTCAGTTGGAAAGTTAATTAATGAGGAAGGCGGTGAATTTGAAAGTTGGTTCAAACAGAAATAGGCAACTGATTTTGAAATTTCGCAGCACTGGTTGTAGGTGCTCTTCACGCGCAAAAGTGGTATTACCTAATTTTCTCATTAATGGAGAAAAATTGCTTTCTATCAAAAGTTTGATTATACTGCCAATAGAGTAGGTATAGCAATGAAGAAATTTGGTCAGAAATATTCTTTCATATCAAGCGATGAGATTTGTGATGAAGTCTGTGTTAGAGAAAGTCTTACGAAAGTTTGCGCAAATTGTATCTGTTTTGCCTATTTTTTTTTACAGATTTACTGATTTTTCAATTGTGTATTATTAAAACACACAAATAAAGTAAATTATTTATTGATTCTTTTTGTGTCTCGAATTCATCTCGTCAGTAACTAGCACCATCTGGGTGTCCTGCTAGACGATGTATCTAAACAAGTACCCAAATTAGCAATAGACAATAACTTTTTATTGGCAATTGTTTGAATCGAGTGGCGGTTGAAATATGAAAATTCATTCACCTGGAACATTGCACTTGCGTTTTTCATCATAGAACGTTGCACTGGGGTACAAACGTACCCCACGCTTTTGATCACAATTTTCGTAGATAAAAATGCAAGCAAAAGAAATGTTTAATACATCATTTTCTTCGTTTTTTAATTTCAAAAACAGCTGTGTAAGTGAAAGTACGGAATTTATTGAATCAAAGATATATAAATTGGTTCACAAAAATTACTATAACTTTGCGAATTTTCAACCGATTGGAAAAAAAATCAAATGACTCTAAAAGTTGAAAGAATGGTATAAAATGGAATTTCGATATTTTGGAAAAAGTGGAATTATTTGGAAGAGTGAAAGTTTAACAATCGGGTTTTGGAAAATACCACGAAATTTACTATAACTTTGGTGAAAATTGAAATAAAAAAAATATTTCTGGCCAGTAGTACATTGGTAACACGTAACGTTACTGTTACTGTGCGCAAATTATACTTGCGAGTAATTGTTTTGAAAAACTATAAAAATAAAACAATAAAAATCAGCAAAAATGAGAACGATCTTTTTCTACTTCCAAATTAAATTTAAAAAAATAAATAAATGATAAAAAAAGATTATATAACACTAATTGTTATCTACGTAGTAAAACAACTAGTATTTAAACTGGTATTGTCACGAGTAACATTTCCACTGACAGCACGAAACCTGACAAAACGCTAACGGCAACCGTACACTGGGGTATAAATGTACCCCACACCAACTTTGACACCTACTTCCACGAAGGCTATAAGCAAACTGGCTATACCACTTTTTCCTACTCTTACTAGGAACTCTAAATTGAATTATGGTCAGGGTCCTAGGTCAGTAAATTCCGAATTCTCGTCATCATACGACTCCAAAGTAGGCGTGGGGTACATTTGTGCCCCAGTGCAACGTTCTACGGATACATAAGCATTTGTTTCCCAGCATTTTCACAATGGATAGGGATAATACGGATTTTTGAAGTGTACAACTAGAATACTGATGAATAAATGACGCCAACAGTTAACAGTGCTATAATCGTTCATCATTGTGCCACAATTTTTCTTTCATTTTTAGTTTTTTTCAATGCTAAAATAACAATTTGTGGGAATTTGCCGATTTGCACATAATCCCTACCAACTGGCTCATTAAATGAAGACTAAAATTCTCTTTTAATTTCATTAACCGATAGTGCTAATCTTTCTGAATATAACAACATATAACAATATATGCGTTCAACCTGTAAAACTTTTTCAAAAGCACCAACCCGCCCGGTCAATTATTTTTCCACCAACTATTTTGCATGATTTGAATCCTAATAATCTAATAAAACGACTGATTTTCTTCTTTTAGAGTTTAACGAATGCTTTATAAGGATAAATCGGCGGCAAAACTGAACACATTTTTTCCTACGCATACTACCAAGCGTTCAATTCTAACACATGCTCAAAAAGGTAACTTGAGCTTTAAGAGCCATAGTACTCAAGGGAGAGCATGGAATTGAAAGAAGAAAGCTTAGAAAAGCGTGGAATAGGGTGATATGAACAAGCTTAGAGTTTCCCAGTGACTTAACCTTTTGTCGGTTCCAACAGCATCAGGTACTAAGTTACTTTACGCTCGTCCGGACCTGAGTGCATATAAGGAGAGTGACAACACTGTCAAAATTAGAACAATGATTATTTGTCAGTGTCATTCCAAACGAGTCAAATCCATGTATTTTGAGAGGTCGTTTGTTCGTTTGGAATATCACTGATAAATAATGATGCCAGTTGTCTTCACTCTCCTTACATACATTCTGATCCGGACATGTGATTCGCATTTCTAATGCCAAAATATCCTGACTCTTGCGGTAGCAGACAAACGGTTAAGTCGCTGGGAAACTATATCCTTGCTTATATGACCCTATTCCACGCCTTTCTAAACGTTCTTCCTTCAACTCCTTGCTCTTCCTTGGGTACTATGGCTCTTAATATTGAAAACTATACTTCACCTTTCAGTCCCTTGCTAATTAAATGCCGTTACAACAGTTAAAAAATTTACTGATAAGGTAGTTAACAAATATGGGAAAACACATCATATGGCTTAACCCATTCATGCCCATGTTGTTTGTGGACAACAACCTTTTTAAACAGCTATGATTTGCTCACAAAATCAAGTAAAACTAATAAATGTAACTATTGCTGTTAATTTGAGTATCAACAGTTACACGAATCAGCTCTAGAACTGAAGTTATTGGAAATAGTCTGATTGGATTGTGACGGAGCAGTGCTGCCAGAGACAGTTTACATTAATGATGAAAAATGATTTTTTCATATAACTTCGTCATGTTGCAATATTATTGAAAACTGATAAAACTTATCAATTCACACTGTCTTTGACTACGTTTTCCATGCAATTAGACTGTTGTAAATATTCCAGGAGAATTGTATTGAGCATTGGAAGGTAAAAATTGAGCAGCTTCTAGCACTGCGAGGGAAGCACCTATCTTTATGAAAAAAAGGCTTTTCATGTTTCTTGATTTCACCGTTTTCAAGGAAAAATAGTTTCGTATCTCTACACTAGAAAAAAGTTGGGCATGAAAGAGTTAATGAACCAATTCTGCTTCCATCATTTCGAATCAAATTTCTAACTGTGTTATATTTCAGAATTACTTCCCCTTCATATTCAGCTACCGATCTCTGTTTATCGCTTTGACGCGAAAGAGAGAAGTTTGGGACGTTTAACTTGAATTTTTTTCTGGACGAGGCAGAGGGAAATAATATATACCATGTTACCTCACAGCTCTAAAAACAAACAGTTAGTTTTGAATATTAGTGCTAGATTTACCCGCTTCAAGCTGTCTATTTATTATGTAATCTTCAACAGCATCACACCTGTCCGGATGTCTCTTCATATGCATACATCGGTGCCTACCATTCTAATCGCTTAGGTTTAAAGTAGATTACAATAGGGTTACTGCTCCCTAATTCATCTTAGCTCCTTTATTCATCTCACCCATTTGAACACGTTAGTTAGAGCAGTATCTGCTATCTCTATTCAACGCATTAGCTTAAATGGTAGGATGAATAAGGGTACGTTGTACTCGACTTTTCGCTTCGCTCAAGCGGGAGCATTTTACATTTTACAGGCAAATTTTTTAACTGTACTTCTTCTTAGGTACGTAGCAAAGATGATGATACCTATTTAAGCGCAATCCAGTCACTATAAGTCGAGTTATCAATTAAATAATGTGACATACTGACTAATGAGATGAATAAGGGCACGTCTACCCTATATCCGTAAGTTAGCCTAGACATGCTAAATGCGGCCAACAGACCTATCAATCAATAAATATGGTTACGGGACTTTTTTAGGGTGTTCATATTAACGTAAGTCTCATAATATATGTGAATGTGTCGGGTATATGCCAAAACTACGGGACGCTTCGCATAGAGTAGAACGGGGTAAAATGAGCAACCTACACGCAGAAAAATGTATATTAAATTCCAAAATAATTCGCTTAGATATCAAAAATATATATTTTTGAATCAGGGCCTAATTGCATTTTTTTAGATTCAAAAATATATGTTATTAGATTCCAAAAAAAATGTTGTTTCTACTAAAAAGCTCGCGTAGGACTTTGTGTCGATTCAATAATAATTTTGTTTGAATCTATCATATCTTTTTGAAACAAAGCATGTTATTTGTTAGTTGAAATATGCTTTTCTTTTTAAAACAATGAAAAAATTCATTTAAATCAAAAAACCTTTTTTTGTTTTCAAAAAAGGTGTAAATAATATTAATATCTTGATTGTTGTTTTTCAAAAGATTTTCATAACATATATCATGAATTTTAGAAACAAAGTGATTTCAGATTTTTTTAAATTTTGCGTTTGATTGCGAGCAAAATTAGAAGCCCGCGCGGAATCTTTGCACCTTGTAATAGTTAAAGCGTAGGTTCTACATTTTCTGTTTTAAAACTATATTCTTAAATTTGCGTAATTACAACTTCTAAATGACAACTTTTCCAACCTTTCCGCTTAAAAAAGCTGTTAGCTCCACTACTTCATCACGTTCGATAAATTTCACAATTTCGACAGTTTATCAATTTTCTGGAATAATAACAATAATATTAGGTTCATAGGTATTATTCCATAAATAAATAATTTTCTCACAAATCATATTATTTTTACATTTTTATATCGCCCAAATCGTCTAAACTCTCGATCTCCGATTCGCCCATTTCTTTATTTGTATGATTCAACAAAATGGCGGAGATCGAACCAAACACAGTCAAATCATTTTGAAGCAACATTTCAAAATCTAAAAGCAGTATTTTTGTTTAAAATAATACTATTGTTGAACCAACCAATTTTTTTGAAGAAGAATACTTCCAACGTTTCAATATGGGGGTCCCTTTTCAAAAATTTCTGCTGAGATATTTTCCCAGTTTTCAAATGCGAATAACTTCCGTTGTACTGATCGAAATCGCTATATTTTTGCACTATCTGATCGGAAATATGTGCACGTATATTGTGTTTGATTCCGTAAAATGTACGTCATAATAGACGATAACGAAAATAATGTATTTTGTAGAGGTGGTAATTATCTGCGCTGATGGGTCCGTACAATTCAACCAAGCAGCGAGCGTTGCTAGGACTGCCTCTTTGATATCCAATGAACTTCGCCAGCTATAAAAACGGCACATAAAAGAAAATTTGTCAGTTTGCTTTCTGACCTCGTGGTAGCTGTTACGTTTTGTGTCAGTTCAAACTCTTCAGTTGGGATATATTCAATGACTGCCGCCAGGCATCATTCCATCCAATGATGTACAGGCGTGCCAGGTTCATGCATATAATGATCAGCACATATCGCAGAAAAAGCATAACGCTCTTTTTTCGGAGTTCAATAAACGGATTGCAAGTGTGCGCGTGAAAAGGGGTGGTTGGGTGTGAGAGATCCCGCTCTCTTGATCTTTAAATTATGCATGGCGGGCTCAGATAAATTCATCATTTGGTTAATTTTCTTTTAGCAAGCGGTAGTGCGATTGACGATGACGATTTGATTAGCATTGGTTGTTGTGTTGTGTGAAGGAGATGATATTGGATACTGATATAATATGTTCCTGTCGTTAATTTGATACTCGGAGCAAACTGGGATAACTTTTTACATATCATCTATGTATATGCTGCTAGAAACACAGTTTAATTGTATAACTGCTGCATGTATGACGGGATTTGTACATTCACATTAAGACCGGTTTATTTTATGTTCAGCTAAATGATTTTTCTTGTTTCGCAGTTCAACTAGTGAAATGCTCCATTAAAAGTAATTGCCTGGCACTACAGTCGTTGTCCAAGTCCAAAAACTATTTATTATCCGATTTGGCCCTTAATTTACTTTATTCGTACATGCCATACTTTAAAGTGGCCTATTTCCAAAAATGTTCAGCGACGAATGCATTTTGAACCCACTATACATATGTGTAATGAAATATTCAATAGTCAGGGTCGGTGGGTAATGTGGGTAGTAAAGATAGTACTATCCACTTGACAATAATCGAGTTGGTAATCGCCCACTTGAAACTTTGGAACAAACCTAACTTGAAATTTTCGAGGTATGACCAAGATTCCATTTGCATAAACGCGTCGCAAGGGATTTTATATAGTTTTATAGCATGCTACAAGTGCAATCTAAGTTTTATGAGTGGCTATAAAACTACCATAAAACCTCAATTGTTACTAGGGTTAGCTATAGACCATCAATTGGGAATTTTAATTAATGATATCATTTAGCCAACGTTTTAATCTGAAATCACAATCGCTTTGCAAAATATTCAGGAACATGAAAAATATTTAATTTTTCAAAATCATTATAAATTGCTCTTCGAAAAATGAGCAGGGCCAAACGCACCTGTGCGGAAGTAAATTATACCACAACAACGGGGCACAATACATCATTACAAATATCGAAGTAGCTGATTTTAATGCAGAAGATAGCAAAAATTGCAGCATTCGATTTAACAGCCTAAGTATATTCTATTTCACTTCGATTATGTCTCTGACATTACCTACCCATCTTTCTTTGCTCAACTGAATGCTTCAATTCAAAGTTTCAATATATTTGATACCAATATTCCTTGTTTTTGCAGGGATTTTAAAATCAAAATGCAGTTTATTTTGTCACTAATGCTAATATTTTTGTATCAACAATGTTTGGTAATTGAAAAAAATAAATTTTATTTCTGTTTCAACAAAATCTTTGAATTAGAATCAAAGGCGCAAAATATTTGATTCGAATATGCCTTATTTCTCTGCGTGTAAGCGTATTATAATTTGTATACATTGAAGTATATACCACAAATTTCAAAACCGACCGTAACCGCGACTTCTTTTCTTTTATACCTGAATACAACATTTCTACTGCACCACAGATAACAGACGTTTAGTCTAGAACAAAATTTCTTCAAAAACCTGTGTAAACTTTCAAATTAATAAACGTTAGAAATCCGTGTTTCACTATTGCCATCTGCGCAACTGTTTGCTACACGTGTTTGACAGCTGCACTCTAACTGCATTGTATCGATCACTGCGCCATCTGCAAACGCTTGCCAAACGTGTTTCAGACGTCTAATTTATTCGGAATTTCAGTAGCGGGTATTTACACACGATTCAAATCGAGCCTAAACGTCTGTTATCTGTGACTGCACTAAATAATCTAGACCAGTGATTCTCAACCTGGGGTCCACGGACCCCTAGTTGTTGCTGGGGGTCCGCGTTGCGTTGCGTTGCGTTGCGTTGTGACGATGATTTTGGCGGATTGCACACTGACTTCATCATGTTTGACTGCTGATTATCTAATAAGAGTTGCTTAGGAAGTGGTAAGTAGGAATTCATACCAATCCGACCCATATTAAAACCTCAACAGCATGATAGCCATCATTGCCGGCCGCCCCCATCTCCATCGTTCACGGGGAAGGATAAAGGATAAGGTAGACGGGAAGTGTTGATGCTCCACCTACTTAACGGAAGGACGACGATTCATCAGACTCTTCCATAGGTGTCGCGGAGTTGGTGGTTTGGAAGGGTATCAGGTCTAGGATTCGCTCCAAGCAAACGATGCGACCTGTAAAGCATGTTTTATTAGGTAGTTGTTTAGTTAGTCTTCGAGTGCACGATCACTCGAAAAAGAGATGATCTTGTTTAGTTTTTGGTTATTTTTAAACTCTGGGCAGCCGGCTACCGAGAGTATACTATGTTCCCTAAACAAAAGCAATTTGAACTCCACACGGCCGACCGTGGGAGTATTGCCTAGAAAAGCTAATCTTATCCGCGTAATGGGCCGGATCACTATTTATTGCAACAGTATTTGGACAGAATTCGCTACTTCTTCTCTACGATATATTTATTGGCTTGAAAACTACCGAGTGATAACACATTATACAGGCAAAAATAGCGAGAGATGTTATAAATCAAGGAAAGTATTTCTTATTTTCCATATCGGATTGTTTGTGGAATACAAGTATACGAGCGATAATACCGAACACTGAAGGGAAATATAAAGGATTGTTAACCTGATGCACGGGCTTGTTAGCAATAACGGAGCTTTAAATTAGGTTCATAAAAACAGACGCGGCGAATTTTCAATACGTATTGACCCGTCTTCATAGATACTAGTCAGATTAGTCGTATTGGGGCTAATTTCCGATCAACTATTCATTTTTACGGCAATGTTTTCTCGACTAGATCTGTTCGCACCCTCTCATTCTGTTCGCACCCTCTCATTCTGCGGTCTAAGGACCAAATATCATCAATAGACTTAGACTCGCGTGGAGGCATGAGATAGGAAACTTGTAAGAATTTTGCTATCCCACCGTTTGACTACCAGAATGGATGGGAGAACAGTAATACTAGCAAATACCGACTACCATAAGAGCGGTGCAAATTTGAACGAGTGACGTAGAGTACTGCACTGAAAAAAGGACCAGGAGTGCGATTTTACGAAGTTTTAGCTTCCGATGGCCCTACATTTTCTGACAAAGTGAAGTTCTTGAATGTTGAGATTTTTATTACTGTTTAGAAAAGCAAAAGTATCATAAAGCTAGTGTCAGGCCTTCATGAGACCTCAAGGAGTCACTTTTGGAGGTATTCGTAAATGTAGATTTGTCAGTAGACGGTTCCAAATATAATAGAAAAATACCTAATTTAACACAACTACAGATCACTTGCAACATAAAAAGCTTTTTGTGAAATTCGACAGCTCCATCTTAGGCCAATTCAATAAATTTCCTACATGAAAGTTTCCATTTTTTAAAAACGGTTTTTAAACCAAAGCTTTGGAAGTTAAACCTTGGCGTGGAAGTGCCGGTATATTAATATATTCTGTTACTTAGTGTAGAATTAGATTTCGTCATTTACGGCTAATATACAACCGCCAGAAGAAACTTAAAACGTTGGTACACAATCAAGAAAGGCGAATCAGAAAAGGTGAGTATATGTCAGTGATTCACTAAATACAGACTGGAAAGAGGGTAATATGGAAAACCTTAAGGTCCGTCCAGATTAAGTCTTCGGTACGGAGCAAAACGTCGGCCTAGGAACTCCTAGCATGTTGTTAGTCGCCTCTTACGACATGGGAGCAGTTCCCAGAGGTTCTATTCTTGGTTGAAATAGTGCAAAAAGATTTCAGCCCGCCGGACACCACACGGCTTCCTAGTTGTTGCTGGGGGTCCGCGAATAAAAATATATTTTCCGATTTCAAAGTTTGTTTCCTAACAAACTGAAAATAACATTTTGATAGCATACGAAATCGATGTTTATCCGTGGGGGTCCGCAGCAACCCAGGGTGATTTCTAAGGGGTCCGTGGTACGAGAAGGGTTGAGAACCGCTGATCTAGACGCATTAAAAGGAACAGGACCTGATTAAATAGGGAAACCGAGCAGATTTGAAACAGAATGCATAGTAAGAGTTGAGCGTTGCACCCAAGTCTACCGTATGGTCATTGATAGAACATAACTCATCATCATGTTTTAGGCAAAGGATTCTTCGCATTTCCTTTCGATCATGTCCATATGAGCCTGCCTAGTCCTAGTTTTCCGTTCTAAGTTAATAGCTGATTCACTCTAGAATACCTATCCGTCTTTCAATTTCATTGCTTTCGTTTCTCTTAGTCTTGGATTTGCCGAAAATAGCCAACAAAATCGATACAGTAGAACCTTGCGGCAATTAAACCATAGTAACTTACTATATTTTTGTTCAGTAATAAATGCACTATCGATACATAAGGCGATCTAAAGGGATACTTAGAAAAACTTCGAATAAAGTAGCTTAACTTTTTGCCCTGGTCCAGATGCCGCCTGCTGAAGAGCTATTTCTTCAGCAGAGAGCTGCTGTATGAGACGAACAAAGGGTGTAAGTCAATGCGAGTCATAGCTGGCGTTCCTCAGGGCTCCATTCTCGGTCAAAATATTTGGACCGGGATGTACGATGACCCTGTGGCTAACCAGGAAAGTTAAAACCTGTTAAGTGGATTTCGGGACGACGCGTCACTATCAGTGTTGGGTAAAACACTTCAAGAAGTGGAGGTGGAGGTCTCTGACAGACAATAGACGCTATCGGGAGTTGGATGAACGGGGTCAAGCTGCAGATACTACCTGGTCAGCAACTACAAAGCGGTTCAGCAGATGCAGATCAAAGTAGGAAGGCAAGTGAGTCCATCAAAACGCGCACTGAAGCAATTGGGAGTGATAAGCGACGACCGGCTGCGCTACAACAACCACGTCGGTTAAGCCTGCGGAAAGTCGGTGAAGAAAACGAACGCAATAGCGTGGATCATGTCAAACGTCGGCGGTCCGAGAAGTCTGCTAGCTAGTGTTTCACCATCGATGCTGCTATATGGGCTTCCTGCCTTGAGTGCGGCTCTAAAAATCAAGCGAAATCGCAAAAATCTGACCACGACGTTCTGGCTACTGGCCGTACGAGTCGCGGGTGCGTACAGAACAATATCGTCAGAGGCAGTATGCGTTATCGCAGGGATGATCCCCATCTGTATCATCCTGACGGAAGATACCGAGTGCTATAATCAGAGAAGCATCAAAAATGTGAGGAAGATGGTGAGAATCAATTTGATAGCGAGGTGGCAGCAAGAATAAGACAATACGGAGAAGGAAAAAACCTGTCGACATGGGTCAAAAGAAAGCACGAAAAGGTTAATTTATACTTGGAACAGCTACTTTCGGGCCACGACTCCTTCAAGAAGTATCTTCGTCGGTTCAGGCACACAACGTCACCCTTGTGCCCAGAGTGTGAGAACGTCGAAGAGATATCGAAGCACCTGGTCCTAGAATTCCGATGTTCGAAGCGACAAGCAGAGAGATGCTTGAAATAGGTCGGCCATACATAAACCCGGATAATGTCGTCCACAAAATAATAAGCAACGTAAACACATGAAACGCGGTCAACAGAGTGGTGACGCAGATCATGACCACCTTATAGCGGAAATGACGTGATGAACAGCAGGCAACGGCTTGGGGAGAGCAATCGCCGCCGAGAAACTTACCACCGAAGGAGACTAGATTCACTATAGGGGACTAGTCGAGTAGAACGCGATAGAGCACCGGATGTGAATCGTCGGAGCGCCAGCAAGCCAAATACCACTGTCACCACACGGAATCGCCGGACCGACCACTGCGCCCTACTAGTTGACCCAGGGGAAATATAGCGAAAACAGAAGAAGAGTTAGTATCATGAGAACTTTTTTCACCAAAAAACTTTCCGTTGGCGTAAGCTAGATCCAATGCCGGGGACAAGACTGAGTAGATCGCGATGAGATACCACCAGATACGGATTGTCGGAGCTCCAGCAAACCGCACGTCTTACTCCACTGCCGGACCGACCTTGACACCGGTTTCGGCAGAGTTTTTCTCGCCGGAAACTTCTCCAGCAGAGTAGGCAAGTTCCATCATCGGGGACTAGACCCATTAGATCGCGAACAAGTCGGGGGCTAAATGGGTCTACGAAGAAGTGGTGCTAAATGACACGAGAAGGTAGCCAACTGGCTAAAAGGAGTTGCTGTGCTGAATGGCACTGAACAGGAAGCCAAAGGCTAAAAAACATTTGGTGCTGAATGGCACAAGGGAGCCAAGGAGCTTAGTAAACTGGACAGTTTGACGTCCAGATTGCCCTCGTAGGGGAATAGCAGTAATTCTCGACCCACAGTTAGAGTTCGTATTACCATACAGAAATGACACAGTTTGTGTGGATGGTTGGAAATTGGTGGCGTGTCGAGGAGTGGTATTCTAACCCTATTGAAGGAACTAACTACAAAGTAGACTAGCGTGGTCGCTTCGCTATGCAGATAAAATAACCCATGAACGTGACTCAGTTTCGGGGTCAAACAAAGACGGCATAAAGTAGTCTTCGTTCAGGCTGCCATAGCTGCTGATACCATGTTGCTTGTACTATGTTGGTCTTGTTCGCTTTGTGGTCCTCTGGACAACAATGGGGAATCCTCTCAATTTGACGTTTGCTTGTTGATATTTTGGCCGTTTGTTTAGAAGTACAGAGAAAAGTCGTTGTTGGTTGAACGGTTGCAATAGCAGTATGTGGTTCGGTTAAATCATCCTTATGCTTCGAAAACAATTCGAACGAATAGCAAGCCCATTTGATTTCGCTGTTTTAAACGACCATGCGAACCAGTTTCGTACGAATCTCGCATTCATCGTAAACAAGAATAAGGGTATACATCTCGATCGAAAATTATCCTTTCAAACAACAGCATTGTTTCATGTTATAAAGGACTTTAGGTTGTAGTTATATTTCTTTAAGGGGACGGACATAGCGTAGTTGTTGACGGACATAGCGTAAATCGATTGCCTTGTACGCAGCTCACCTGGGTTTGATTCCCAACCCCGCACATAGGGTTAGAGACTTTTCCAAGCGAATTTTCTAACCCAAAAGAGGCGAATGTCCATAAGATTAAAATCTCTATAATCAAAATTTTAAAACATATTTCTTTACACGTGGAAGTCGTACGCCACCGCGAATTTGTTGAAAAACAATCTATAGGGAGCTTTCTAACCAACGTGACGAATGAAGAACATTCAGGGCCGATTTCTTCACCATCGCTTAACTTTTAAACCAGGTTCACCAGTACGTTCAAACCTGGCTTAAGCACTAAGCGAGAGTGAAGAAATCAGCCCTTAGGGTCACGTAAATAATAATAATAGCTTTCTAAACAAAAACAAATTCTTGCGCTTTGAAATACTTTTGTAACAGATAACATCGATTTATTCCATATTAATTATAATCATTGTTACAAACCCATTGCCATCACGAACTTTCTAGTAATAGTTGCAGTTGTTCTTTCCTTACATTACGAATATGATCAGCAATCATTTTTTTAGGATTTCTTTTGAATTTTTTCGATTTCAGAACTTGATTCATTTTCTTGCAACGGTTTAGGAAGTCTATTCTGTTCTTCTTCAACTGCGCTGCCTTGAGTTGCCGTTTCGTTTTGGGAACCATATTTTTGTCGTACTTCGGAACTCCGGTCTTGATAGAATTCGCAGCTTTCAGCTTGAATAGCGAGTCTAGCGATGGTAAAGCATCTAACAAGGGCCGCATGTCACCTGTAACGACAGTTTTCTCGCGTTTCTTCTTTTCTTTGTTTTCCTTGAAAGCCGTCTGAGTAAGTTCAATCTTTTTCAGCACTTCTTCTTTGCGGAATCTTTTCTTATCTTTTTTGTTTAACCGACTAATGGCAAGCTTTCGTAGCTTCTTAGATTTTACTGGAATTTCTTCAACAGTATCCGCATTTGCCTGAGATGAGTCCAATTCAGCAGGAGTTACCTTGGCTGGTACTTTCGTTTTGTTTGGTGGAATTTTGAAGTTTTTAGGCTCTGGTCCATTCAGTTGTACCGGCTTAGTACGATATATCGGAAATGGCCCAGGATCAGACTTAGGGTCTGGTTGCTTTCCAATTTTAAGATTGAACTTCAGTGGCAATTTTTTGTTTAGTTTTCCCATTGCAGTAAGCTAAATTGTGGAAAATATCGCATTATTTATTATATTTAATTATAGTTATAATTATCATTTACCTATGTAAATACTATCGATTCAACTTAACAAGCACGAGACACTTAATCCTCGCCTTCAATAATAAATTTTAAATATCAAAACAACTTCAAGTCATAAGTACACTGTAAATATTGCTCTCTCGCAATCGTTCAATATCAGGCGGGATAATTTGGTAATCCACAGAGAACAGATGTCTATCTCGAGTATTGTAAGGAGGTAATATAACCAGGTTTCGGTTTTGAAGATGCGATTTTTTTTATTAATTATTTTGAGAAAAATAACTAGTTATTAGGCACAGACTAGCAGACGAGTGTTATGTCTGCTAGCCTGTACTTAATTTGAGTGAAGCTCCGAAAACACCTATATGAGATCAGTCGAATCTGTATTCACAGCCGCAGGACGAATACGATAACCGATAAGTGCTTTTCAAACAAACGCTTTCAGTATGCCCTTTCCAGTCTTTACCGCTTCGCTCTCATTGCAGCTCGAATAGAACGACATGTCCGAAAGCACCGTTTGCATTGAAACGACGAATAGTAAAAATGACAGCTCTTACATATGAGCGTGCCTTGCGGTACTCTGTAGTGGTGTGGGTGTGTGAAATGGGCAAATGATTATTTCTATGTGAACCCGTTCGATAGCGTTACTGAACAAAGGTTTGATCACAGAGAGCAGACGTCCATCTTCAGCATTCAACACGTGTAAAATCTCTAACGGTTTCGAAGGTAGTTGGGATATCCCAACCAGGTGCGCTACTGTCGTCATGTTTTTTGTGGCTGAGTTCGACAGAATTGACAGCGGTTATTCCTCTACCCAGTCAAACTATTCCGGACCCGGTTCGGACTTCCAGCATGAATTCCAGCTCAAATGCATCAACCGATAGAGTCGGAATCGATTATTTTCTTTGAGCAAGATTCTATACTGAATCCATTCAGGATTTCGAATCGGTTCCGGAATGGATTTGACGGATACTTGGGATAGGTTGGTGTGGCGGCGCTAGTTTTTATCGTATATTAATTCAAATGTTTACACATGTTTTTTAAATATTTTTGTTCGATCATGGATGTCTGTTCTCTGTGGTTGGATTTTATCAAATTAAACAGGGTCTGCATCTAAGCATCTGTTTGGTACACATGTTTCACAGTTGTACTTTAACTGCATTGTATCGATCACTGCGCCACCTACAAAGGTTCGCCGGACCTGTTCCAGACGTCCGATTCCGTCGAGATTTCAGTTGCGGGTGTTGACAACCATTTTGAATCAAGCCTTAATGTCTGTTATCTGTGAAAATAGTAATTGTAGTCATAATTCTCAGTTTTTTTCGAAATGTCATATCTACCCGGATAGAATTTTACAATAGCATTTACCTTACAAACAAACAAAAAAACAATCAATATTATAGTTATTACTGTTCCAACATTGTTCAACAACAGAACATTGCAGAGTTCTCGCAGTAGATTTACTATAAAATTTCATGTAACAATAAATTTTACTGTTCAGCAAAAAACTGATGCAGTAAATTCCCATTAAACTTTACTGTTTTCGAGAAAAATATGTTTGCAGGAAAATCGATTTTTTAATGTTAAGATACATAACCACTCCTTTTTAACTGTAAAAGTCAATTTTGCATTGAAATTTACTGTAAATACGTTAAAGTTTATTGTTTTTGTATTGTAGCATAATACTAAAACTTACTGTAAATTATTGTGAAATTACTGTCCTGTCACAGTGAAAATCATAGTTTTGTTACTATACATTTCTATTCGGGTAACCATTAGAGACTCTAATTGTTTGCAGCTCCTCTGTTTATAACTTTGTCGCTTATTCCTTTACTCTTTTCATATAGATTTAACAAAAGTTTTACATAAGAGATTATATTCTGGTTGCAGTTGAAAATCGAAATATTGAACTTACGCTTTTTGCTTTTTTCCCTATTTACAGAGTGGGCAACTAATGCGCATCTTGTGTACATATTAGACTATCAGCACCGGTGCGTAAGCAAATGCGTGTGTATTTTGATTACGCTAAACGATAATATTTTATTTAGACACCCGTTTTCGCACTGGTCGTTGGTAAATAGGTTGCTAAAATAATAATCTGTTTTTACACCGGTAGTTGTTATTATAGTTACGTAACATTTTTTTGCAATCATGCAATAAAATAATCGTTTTTTAATGATATGGACTTTATTCAGTGAAAAAAATATTGCTAGAAAGAAAATACATTTATTTATTGAATTCAATAAAACCCTTTCAGTAACAAACATCGTTCTCTTTTCTAAAAATATTTTATTGCAATGATTGTAAAATTATTCAAACTGGAAATGTTTATTGAGATTAAAAGTTAATTATTGTTTCAATGAAAAAAATGCTCATACCATTAATTTTGCCGTTTGAAGCAATAACCATTGTATTATTGAATTGAATAAGACATTTTTTTGTTCAAATATGCTAAAATTCTCTATGTAATATAAATTCTAAGAAATGTTATGGGTTCGGAACGGACAACGAATTCTAATAACTAATGTTTACCCAGAAGTTATTGTCTGAAGCACATACTACGGAGTCTACTGAACCAGGAGTGTAATGAATCAGGAGTGTAATGAAAAGGATCTCATGCTAGATATTACAAACAAACTTGCGGAGAAGGAACCTTTACGACCATTCAACGATTGTTTTTGTTATACGGAAGCCATCTGACGTACGAAATTTCAATAATTGTTTTCATTTCTGTAAACTTTAAAAAAATGTTATTGAATTCAATCAAATAATTTATTGTCTCACAACCGATAGTTTTATTTATTGAGCTCAATCCATAATTTTATTTAAAATAAAAATCTTTCACGAGTCGAATCAAAATTCACGCAGAACACTTCTGCATAACATTTCTCGCGAGATCCTATTTTTTACATTTTCCTTTGTTTTGCCTCCTTTCTGCGAATAGCAACGTTGGCGTCGGTTGGAAGAAGTTACCAAATATAGACACTCGCTGTAAACCGAAACGATAAGTTTCCATTTCCCAACCTGTTTACCAACCGCCGGTGCGGTGTTGTGTTATGATGACGGTTAGTAAATTGCTTATACCCACGCCCGGTGCTGATAGTCTTAGAGAATCAAGTTGCGCATCCGAAAGGCGCAAGTCAGAGATGCCAGATACTTTTTTCAAATATCTGCAATAATAATTTTAAAGTCTGGGAAGAACTAAAAATGTCAGAAAAACTAATGAAACCAAAAGCCTTTATATACAAAAATCTGTAAATATCTGCAACCAAGCAAAAGAATCTGCAAGTATCTGCAACCAAACTAAAAAATCTGCAAATATCTGCGTCATCGAAAAAATCTGCAGCTAAAATTAAAAGCCTGCGAATTTGCAGACATGTCTGCAAATCTGGCATCTCTGGCGCAAGTTCACTATTTCAATTTCCAACTGTAACCAGAATAACTACTAGAGGGAGCAAAGCGCTACTGTCTCCATGTATTCACGGACTGAAACATGGGGTCTCGCTCTAATTGTATCCCATTACATTGACATGTGTCAATGTGTGTACCCGGGCAATATGTGTCAAACTAATGGGCCTAGCATATGTACGAGCGAGATGATAAATTATCAGTGTCAGCAGCGACATGCGACCTCTAGTAGTTATAATCTCTTTTGATTTAACATTATCAGTGCGGTAAAATATCAATTTCAAACGAAAATATTCGTTTCAAGTGAAACTGCGAGTCTTTCACTGTAAGCATACCACCACTATATCAATTGAGTTCTGCTGCCGTCTTCGTTTGAGTCACTCAGAGTTCACTGTCAATTGAATAACAGGTTCTGGTCATTTGACGTTTTTGCCTGTTTAGTTTCTACCACCAGAAAACCAGAGGAGGATCAAACGAAGGAGGTTGAATATGAATTGCAACTCATTTGAAAGCATCGATGAGTGAAGTGCCACGAACTGAGCTTCAGATCAACAGCAACTGATGCGTTAAATGAATATGAATGCTACCGTAGACGACTGATTGACTGCGTTCATTCAGTTTCGATTGAATGAAATGAAATTTTACTGCACTGAACATTATATCCGTAAAACTTAATACTCATTAAACTGAAGTTCGTATATATTGTCAGTACGCCCTTTTGAAAACTTAGGCTAGTCATGTATTCACAATCACCTTTTTTCACACCCTGCTTTATCCCGCCTGTCAATGTGATTATGTTGATATTTTTAATTTGTTAGGACCTGCGACTTTTTAGTCATTATAATTTTTAAAAACTATTTCAAAAAATCGATTGATAAAATAATTAAAAAAGTGATTGTCAGTTATCAAGGAAATATTTTAATTATGTCAGAAGAAGCGTTAGCAAAAGTAGAATTTAAACCAAAATCTCGCAGAAATATACGCCAGAGGCAAAAATCTGATTCGGATGATGATTATGGCGAGGTTGATGAAGTTATTCTGTATGCTGCCCATAATCCAAAGATTATTTTAGGCTTTGATTCATCTTTAACTATATTTCAGGTCCAAGCTAGAAGAGACGAAAGAAAAGCAAAAACTACGCAGTAAGCCGAACGGAGTAAACGTTCTAACACTGGCGGCTGGAAAGAAAATTACAATCGAAGAGGAAGTAACGAATGTATGATCCATTTTTCAGTTTGCCTGTATTTTTTGTTGATCTGTTCGTTTTTATCTTCTCAGAAAGATCCTTTCAATGTGAAGTCCGGCGGAATGGTGAACATGCAAGCGTTGAAAACTGGCAAAATCAAAACTGTAGAAGATCCATACGACACAGGAATAGGTACCCAATTCTCAGCGGAAACCAACAAACGGGACGAAGATGAAGAAATGATGAAGTATATAATATATTGACAGTTAAAGAAAATAATGACTTAAATATCCCGTCTTTTAGGTACATAGAGGATCAACTGAGCAAAAAGAAGGGAATCGCAAAAGAATCCACGGGAGAAATAGAAATCGATTCTGTTTCAAAATATCTAAGTCCTGAGGAAGCAGCACTTCTTTCGCTACCCGCTCATCTAAGTCAAACTTCGTCTCAGCGGTCGGAGGAGATGTTATCAAACCAAATGCTGAGTGGCATTCCGGAGGTTGATCTTGGAATCGAAGCAAAAATTAAAAACATTGAAGCAACAGAAGATGCTAAACTTAAATTTCTTCAAGAGCAGCAACGTAAAAAAGATCTTCCGTCGCATTTTGTACCGTCTAACATGGCAGTTAACTTTATGCAGCATAATCGATTCAAGATCGACCAACCAGTGCAGCAAAAGAGAAGGTATCCAGAAGAACGCGGGAAATACTCGGGTGAAGAGAAGGCTCCTAAAAAGGCCACTGACGATTATCATTTCGATAAATTTAAGAAACAATATAGAAGGCATTAACTAGATAATGTTTCTCAAATCGTTTCATCGTTTGCTGACATTCTCTTCCTTGATCAAGTTTTGTTTTACCGCTTGTTTTTTTTTGTTTTACATATGTGCTGGTAAAATATTGTACATTTTTTCAATTTTAATTACAAAATCTCGATGCCACCGACGTTAAAGATACGTAATCCAACTGTTTTCCACTTTTTTACGCAAATAAAACAATTTTATAAATTATCACGGCCACAGCTTCAATTGAATAGCCTCGATCAGACCCTAAAATTCTCATACCTATTCAATGAACGACGAAATTCAGAGAATTCATCTTCGTCCTTTCCCTGCCTCTTTCGTCGCTAAATGCATGAAAAAATAAAACAATAAAAGCGATGTCCCCTCCTCTCTCGATTCTACGAAAACGAGTAGCAGCAGCAGCGACTTTCGTTTTCTCATGACAATTCGAAGTTGCAATTTCGTTTTGATGCATGCTGTTATTTTGCGATTCTCATTCATTAAATGAAATTAATGCAATGTGCATCTAATAATGCAACTAGAACATAGTTAAAATGAGAAATATGCACACCGATCAGGCTTCCGTCTTGCAATACCATCACTAGCTCGCAAATCTACAGAATCGAGCATCGACAAATAAATATCATTGCTAGTGTATTTTCGTTTCTCCAGCAATAAGGTCAATATCGAAGTTACCAATATCATTCTAAATCTCAAAGCGAAAACGAGCGTGCAGAGAGAATAATGAAAACGCTCTGCTACATGCTTGCTTTGTCCTAGCCCGTTGTCTCATTTTCGATTTCGCAAAGTGCTAGTGGTATGGAAAGAAGCTTCGTTCTTTCGTCAGTTTCGCCTGATTTTGGCAAATAAAAAAAACTTTTTCCGACTCTGGCCTCGATGTTATATTTAGAAATATGAACTGTTGTTTTATGAAATAAAACAACACAGATATAGAAATACAAAAATAAAATACCTAGTAAATACAAACATTCAACAATATAAAAACACAAATTTACAAAACATAAACGCATACCGCGGAAGAAGTATTTTTCTGGGACATCAGTAAACGAAAAGCTTTCCTCTTTGGTCAAATAATAACTGGCGTGCTTGGTCAGTTTCGATTGGTCCGCTATTTCTCTCCAATATGTATTTTGACTTGCCAGCAAAATTATTCGAGAAATCAAAGCGATTTTTTTTTGTTTTTGCGCATACGTACATAAAATTTTAACCCGCTCTGTACAATTTATTTTTCAGAAATGCTATAATTTTCTGCCTTGAAACATTGGTGTACCCCCCGATTAATGAAAAAATCAGTCCGGGGTTGTTCTTCTGTCGCGTGTGAGGTGGCTTTGTGCTCTCGCGATCGCGAATAAGCTGTAAAGCACTTTACAGAGCCCCAATTGTCTTCAAACGGCTGAGCCTTAGTTCGGTAATTAATATAGTTCACCAAACGCACAGGAATATACTAGACGGGTGCAAAAAACAAAATTTTTCTTAACGCAAAACTCGCTGACAGCGCGTTCAGGAGAAAAAGGTGCATAATTACTTTACAAGGCTTGTGTGTGTGCTTGCTTTGCGAGATAAAAAAGGAGAAAATATAATCTGCTGGGCAGAGATAGAAGACGACAAGGTTCGAATTCATAATCAGAGGAAAAGAGAAGTAACGTGTCAACAGCTGACAGTTGTGGAGCAAACGTCAAGCTAGTTGAGAAGACGCTATTGAAAGAGACAAACCAAAACAAACACCGCCGAAGAGCGGCTACTAGACACATATACACTAGCAACTCCCGTTAGACCGAGCATCAGAGTACACGATAGTACATACATTCATTCATCGAGAAACCCATTGATAGCGGTATCGCAAAGGTGTGCGTGAAGATAGAAAACATACCGTGCTGCCAGGTTTGCGAGGTAAGCAAAAATAAAAAGATTTCAAAGAAAATTTTTTCTTCAAAGTAATTTTGTTTGCTTACCTAGAAAAGGTAGATGTCATGCAAATACAGAATTAGGTTTTAAATCAACCTAACATAACTTCTCAAAATGAACCGAATGAGCTTAGTTTGACAATTTTCCATGGATGGTTAACACAGAAACTACTTAGATAGCTTAGATACGAATGATACAACATCTGGCGCACTTAATCCAACGTAACGTAAAGTAAACAAACCTGCGAGGATTGTCAAACATGCGCTTAATTCATCACGGGCTTATTCGTCTTGTTATTGTAAACTTGAATTGGATACTTTACGGTGAGGTCGCAGATTTTATGAGGTTATTGTAGGTTGGTGTAAACCTAATTGCGATATTTGACGTTTTAAATGTTGCATTTTTATACTGCCGCCCTCCCCTCAAATCCAGAAGCGGTTTGTTTACCTCCTCGTCCTATAAACGGTTTGTTTGCCTCCCATTCCCAATTCAAACGTCAAAACGGCACAACACCCACGCAGCTGGACAGGCCTAATACTAACTGCACTCGCTTAGTAGTAGGAATAATAAGTTTCTTACTGTACAACACAGGGAAGCAACAATTTAAAAACGAAAAAAATATAAAATTCTCGCATTTTTGTGATCTTTCTTTACTGGTATTGTTTGCATAAAATTTCTTGTGCTGTTCTTTGGGCAGATGATTCCAGCTTCAGAAATTTTCTGAATACATAATTGTGAACTGTTTAAAAAGTGAGTTTAACCATGGCAGTAAAATACCTAAATAAGAACTAAATCCTGCAAGGCTGCAAGACTACTTTCTTCTGCCATTTGCCCGATTAATGAACCAGTTGGCTGACATACTAGATTGGTGATTTAACATAAGACAGCTAGTGCACCCCATGAAGTCTGTGTGTTTCTTTGATTACCGTTAGCTTTTAACTTGAATCATTTCAGGGTACTTGTTTCCTACAGTACATGATTGTAAGTGCTGTCTCTACCAAGACGATCCCATGTAAACGCACTTTTATTGCGATTTTTACATGTAAACTCCGATTAAAAAAGTTGCCGGACTGACCAGCAACACTGGTCACGTGTAGATGAAATACTAGTGCGTGTTGGGGTCACTTAGGCTACAGTTCGCACAAGTTGTGTTATAGTGTCAAGGAAATTTCCTACCCTGAAAAAATTAAGTGCATCTGCACATTATGGATTGCAGGTAATTATTGTCAAAATATTACAGTAAAAGATCACTCTTGTCATGCGATACAGTGTCACTTTCGAGATTGATCTAGTTCTTTATTATATTCCAATTTTGGTAAAGCGGTGTGGTACCGAGTGGATACTCTCAAGATTGAGAGAACTTTGACAAGGGTACATTCAATTTGGGATGGGGCATTTGCAGAAACCTTGAAAATGCAAGGCGAACTAATGAAGAACGGAAAGGATATAAATACTCTACAGTGTTATCTACAAGTGCACATTATGATTAGTAAGTTTGTAACTTTTATTGAAAGTTCTTCATCTATAAATACAGTATTTTTCTGCAGTAGAAATTGAGTTAGCATTTTAAAGAGGAATGACCGACAGTTAATGTGTTGCGTAGTGTAATATAGCCAAAACGTCATTGTGAAAGTGGTTGGCACTAGGTACCCGTGTACAGTAACAATTGCCATAATCATGTATCGATGAGTATGTTAACTGTGATAATGCCTGTTATTACGAATTTACGATGTCTACACATTGCATGCGTTAACATTATTCGGAATCTCTCCTTCCGTACACGACAACTGCTCGTAAAATTGAGATGGCAGGACATCAATACCAGTATCAATGAAAAGCAAAAGACCGACAAAAGCATTTGACAAGTATTTCGCGGAGAACATTTCAAAAAGTCACACCAACCAAATGTACAGTGTTGCCGATAGCAGAGAAAATTCGTCCGATTTTGTGAACTTTATTCCAATGATTAATCCAAATAGCAAGTTACAAAATTCCTTAAATTGTAAAACAACTATAAGTAAATTGATTAACGAATATTGAATATAAGCTTACGTTTAGTGAATTCGCTATTCGTTATGCTATCGCGCAACTATTAATTAGTCGAAGATCTCGTCTCAGCATCAAGTCGTACGACTAGGGTTATTTATAAACTAATTTGCCAGCAGCGTTGTATAGCTGATTAACCTGCATTATATTTAATCTCAGATTTCAATCTACTTTTAAGTTCAAAAATTCTTACCGTATGGGAAATTAAGAGGTTATGTAGGGAATGCTGATTGAGTGCATTCGCTGGTATTTTTGTATCTAAAGGTATTCTAAAACGATATATATGTATTTTTGTACAATTCAATTTTTTTTATACCTACAAGCGCAAATTTCGATATAAGAATCCGAGGAACAAACGATTAATTTAATTTTTCATGAAATCGTGTACTTAATGATTTGCTCGACTATATGTCTCACGAGGAAATGACTGCTGCCTATCTCAAAGGAATTAATATTGATGTGTGACCTTCATTTCTTATTGTCACTTGACAATCCTCTGATCGGACGAAGGGAGTGAGTCTGCGATCGTTCGTCGCTGAAGGGGACTGTGGGGCTCGTTAGACGATGTGGCGCAATCAACACTCCCTCCCGGAATGCCCGATGGATTCATCCGAGGTGCATTACTATTAACGCCAACGTCTAGCACCGCGAGCTTCACTGCTGGTCTTTCGTAGATGCCGCTGATGGTTTGCACTGTCGCTGACCGCACTTGCCCATCAGGTCCGGGTTTAGTCGCTATAACTTTTCCTTTCGGCCAACAGTTACGTGGCATCCGTGGGTCCGTAATGATGACGATGTCATTTACTTCAACAGGCTTCGTGTTAGTGAACCATTTGGCGTAATCGTTGGCAAGTAGTCTCGAAGCCATTGTCTCCAAAACGAGTTGGCCATAGCCTGGGAAAGTTTCCAGTTACTTCGTAGGCCCATCGGACTGTCGTCGAAGGGTACCCATGGCTTCAAGCCATTAGACGAACCGATCAAGAAGTGATTGGGCGTTAGCACGGGAGAATTGTCATCGTCGATAGGAATATTTGTCAACGGTCTGGAGTTGACAATATTTTCTACTTCGGCTAGAGCATTTTCCAGCACTTCAACAGTCGTCACTCTAGAGGATGCTATCTTCGACAAATTTTGCTTTACGGTCCTGATAAGTCGCTCCCATGCTCCCCCCATGTGTGGTGATGCAGGTGGGTTGAAGCGCCATTCGGTGTACGTTGAAATGAATTCCGCCATGAGCCGATCTTGATCGATGTTTCGGAGCACTGATTGGAGTTCTTTATCAGTACCTTGGAAGTTGGTACCCCGGTCACTCCAAATAACCGCTGGCACTCCTCTTCTAGCCATTATGTTACGTAAGGCCACGATACAAGAGTCTGTGGACAGCGTGTGAGCGATTTGCAGATGTATAGCACGAGTTGTAAGGCACGTCGCAAGCACACCCCACCTTTTTTCCGTACGACGACCGATAGATACAGTGAATGGTCCGAAATAGTCCACTCCTATGTATGTGAATGGTCGACAATATGCAGCAAGGCGTGTTGCAGGTAGATCTGCCATTGCTGGTGCACGCGGAGCTGCGCAGTCGATTTTGCATTGTTGACAGTCTGCTCGAACCTTTTTGTATACAGCTTTTAGCCGTGCAATGGAGAAGCGTTGTCGTAGCTCGTTGACCGTTATTTCGTGGTTTTGATGATGGAACCGTTGATGGTGATTTCTCACTATTAATATAGTTATATGGTGATCGCGGGGTAGAATGATAGGGTTTGCTGCATCTTGGTCAATCAGCTTGCAGGCGGAAGTGCGACCTCGAACTCTGAGCACGTTATTCTCATCCAAGAAGGGACAGAGCCGATAAACTGAACTGCTTTTCGGGATTGATCTTTCTTGGCTCCGCATTTCACGGTTCAGCATCAGCACAGCTATCTCGTCCGCGTAATAATCTCCTTGAGCTATACGATGCAGATAGCTCTCAGCTTGAACCAGCTCGTTGCGTGTTAGTGGTCCACTGAGGATAGGCTCATTTCCCATTTTGCGCCTTAAGTTGTTAACGTATCGGAGAACCATGCCGGTGCAACGGAGCAATTTTTTCCAGCATGAAAATTTTTCTATCGGTATGACTGATGGTAGTACAGCGGTATGAACCAGTAAATGAGATCGAAGTTCTTCGTCCGTCGTACCAATATTTCGCGATGCCAGCGGCCAATCCTGTTGCGGTTTCCACAGGAACTCAAGACTACGATACCACCGGCCAGTAGGGTTAAGCTTGGGGATGTCCTTCCACTTAGTTCCCTCGTCAGCAACGTTAGCATTTGAGGGTATCCAAAACCATTCGTGCGTCTCTGTACTTTCAAGAATTTCGCTGACTCTTACAGCCACAAACTGACTGTATCTTCGATGATCTGAATTCAGCCAACAGTATACGTCTTTTGCGTCCGTATAGAAGAACCGTTGATGCACTTTGACTGTAAGCGCTCTCTGAACAGTATTGGCCAACCTAACACCCAGCACGGCTGCCTGCAGTTCCGAACGTGGAATGGACAAAAATTTTAACGGAGCAACCCTTGTTTTTGCGCATACCAGGGTACATTCAATGGAATTTCCTTCTTTATATCTCAGGTACACAGCAGCAGCGAAACCATTTTCGCTAGCGTCAACAAACGTATGCATTTGAATTTCTGCTCCCACGGACGTAAGGATTCGATAGCAGCGAGAAATTTCCACGTTCTCGACCTTCGGTAGCACTTTCACCCATTGCAGCCACTTTTTAAACTATTGATCATTGATTTCCTCGTCCCACCCAATTCCAGACCGCCAGATCTCCTGCAGCAGCACCTTGAGAAACATCAGGAAATGTGCTATGAGTCCTAGCGGATCAAACACCATCATCAAGGTCCGAAGGACTTCACGTTTGGTTGGCCGACGATGCCCGGACAGTAGCCCCTTATCATTCCTAGCAGATACTTTGAAGGTGAAACAGTCTTTCACAGTGCCCCACCACATTCCGAGAATTTTCTCTGTGAGTGTCTCCGATCCAACATCCAAGCTCCTCTCGCCTGCAGTATTCACGCCCAGTTTGGTCAGTACAGCTGTCGAATTCGATAGCCAGTTTCTCATTTCGAATCCGCCCTTCCCATGGATCCACTTGACGTTTTGAGCAAGTGTTGCTGCTTCTTCTTCAGACTCCACACTGACAAGCATGTCATCAACATAGTGCTGTTTTATGATAGCTTGTACTGCGGATGGATATTGGCGTCTGTAGAGCTCTGCGTTTTTGTTTTTCACGTATTGAGCTACGCTGGGTGAGCAGCAAGCTCCGAACGTCATCACTTGCATGGTGTAGACGGTAGGCTCCGTGCTCCCGTCCTTAGATCCCCAGTAGAAGCGCTGACTGTTCTGATCATCTTCCTTCATGAGAATCTGGTGATACATTTCGCGTATATCGCCGCACACAGCTGTTCGGTATTCCCTAAATCGAATCAAAACGTCTAATAGCGGTGTAAGAAGATCCGGACCTTTTAGTAATACCGAATTGAGAGACACTCTATGAGCTGATGCGGCTCCATCCCACACCAATCTCGTTTTCTCCGGTTTGTTTGGATTTGATACTGGGAACACCGGAAGATACCATGTTCTGGGTCGCTGATCACTCAACTCTTCCTCGGTGAGCTTTCGGATGTAGCCCTTCGATAAATAATCGTCTATTTTTGCGTTCAGAACGTCGCTAAGCAATTTATCGTTTTTCATTCAACGTTCCAAACATTCCCAACGTCTTAGTGCCATTGGGCGACTATCAGGCAGTCTCGCGTTGTCATATTTCCAAAGGAGGCCTGACTCGTACCGTTGTCCTTTTCGCTCAGTTAGCGTATCCAGCAAATGGTGGGCTCGTTGATCGTCTGCCGACAGAAGCGATTTAGCTGGACTGATGATGCCCATGGCATCTAGAGAGAAATATTCTTTCATCGCCCTATGAAGACGGTCATCGCCTTCTTGATTACACGGGCAGATATCCGGGACGTGATAGTTGACCGTGTGTTCTAGAGGAGTATCATTCGTCATGCATCCATAGACGGTCCATCCAAGGCGCATCTTCACGGCGATTGGTTCTCCTAGTTTCCCTTCGCGGCTTCTCATGACGTGCCCAAGCTTGGCATGGTCCACGCCTATTAGAATCCGTGGACGGGCATCTTGGTAAGATTCAATTGGAAGTCCTGCTAAGTGGCGGAATCGTTTTTGCAATTCTGAAACGATCATTGTTTGCGGTCGGAGTTGCAATTGTTGCACTGTTCGCACATTTGTCAGTTCGAATCTTTTTGTTAGCTGCTTTGATCCAGAGATTTGCATACTGACCCGTTGAGAGGAAGTTTCGGTTCGTCTGGTTTCTCCGGTCCATTTAAGACAAAGCGATGCTGACGGTCCATTGACTCCTAATTCGTCAGCAAGGCTTTTTTCTAAAAGGGTGAGCTCGGATCCATCGTCTATAAACGCGTAGGCAAGTACTGATTTTGACGGTCCATATAAGATTACGGGTATAAATCTGAACAAAATTTCACTGCTCTGTCCTTGGTGCAAATTACACGTATGCTCGAAGTTCACTCCGGAGTTAGAAGCGGTGTTAGAGCTTGTAGACTCAACTTCGACTTCCGGTTTACCGTTACTGTGGAGGAGGGGATGATGCAGAAAGGTACATCCGTTTGTACCGCACTGCCTTTGCTGGTTTCATGGCCCGTTGTGTCGTCGAAGGCACTTTCGGCACAGTTTCAACTCCTTTATTGTTGCCCACCTCGAGTTATAGCTGAATTCTACAAACCGCTTGCACTTAGCTATAGATAGACAATCTCCTTTGCACACGACGCAGGTCTTCATTGATGGTTGATTGGTCACTATTGTGGCAGCTGGTCGATTTTCTTCGGCATCAAAATGAACATTAAGATATCCGTTCTTCTTGACACGAAATTTCGTATCGTTTTCCTCAGACATCATTACCACACTTGCGTCTTCCGCTATTGTGTATAGCCAGGAACTAAAGTCCAGAAGAGTTGGTGTTAGATTTCCTCGGGAGGCCTTTGCCCAGTCGAGCTTCAGAGACGCTGGTAACCGCTCGACTAGTTCGTACCTGAGCGCATTGTACACAAAGTCATCAACTTCGCATGCTTGAATTGTAGCGCACAGATTTTCCACGGTGAGTGAGAAGTTAACCAAGGTTTCCAAGTTCTCAATACGGGGTGACGGAAGACTTCGAACCTTTCGAACGATTGCCTGGATGATCGTTTCTGGTCTGCCGTATAACATTTTTAGCGTCGAGATAACACCAGCGACGTTCGAAGGATGCAGCAGTCGACATCTAACCGCTTCCAGCGCTTTTGCTTTCAGGCACTTTCGAAGGCGGAGCATATTTTCTTCGTTCGAAAAACCACACATCTGAGTTGACGTGTTGAACATTGAGTAGAAAAGGGGCCAGTCTTCTGGATTTCCACAAAAATCTGGCAAGTCCTTTGACACTGCCTGTCGTGCTGCTAACTGGCTTCGGTTTAGGATGCAAATAGTCTCTTCGCCGGACGGATTTATTCTGTTCATTTCATTCGGTGTTGATCCTAGGTCCGGGTTGAAGTCGAGCGGAAGATTGGATCTTTGATTGATTCGTCGTCTGGCTAGCCTGCCATGTTGATCTGAGACAGGTAGTCGCGGATGATGCCGGGATGAACGGCCGGGCAGCCTAGAACGCGGTTCATCGCATCCATCGTGATTGACGTTATGCTTTATAGATCCTTCGTTCCCTTCGACAGGTAAACCGGAATCGTCTCTTTCTCCGATATGATTTGTGCTCTCTATCCATTTTTCAATTTTCGTCATGGAATCGGGGAGTGATTCAATTTCGTCCTCTTCCAATGACACATCACTTCCAAACTCGCTCAAGATCTCGTACTTCTTATCCAAGTATCGCTGTTCTATAGCTTTAGCCTCTTCTAGTTTCCTTAGTTGCAAGGCCACCTTCCTCTTAGACTCGCTTCTACAGACACTGTTAGACGTTCGTGAGCGTACCGACCTAGTGTCGAGTGGGGGTTGATTCTGATGGTCCAATGGTTTATTGGTGTCGTTTGTGGGGGCCTGTAGTCTTGATTTGTTAGCGACATCGCAAAATGGACAGTTCCAGTCCACATCAGCAATACTTGAAGACACTTCAACGCACCTGAAGTGATACCACCGATCGCAACTGTCGCACTGGACCATTCGAGAATTATCGCGTTGATCACACAAACCACAGCTATGATCTTTACGGGTGGGCCGCGGTTCGCCAGGATTCGCACCAGCTCCCTGGACACTAGCCAAAGTCATGCCGGATCCTGCTTTAGACGCTCTGGTCGACATCGTTTAACTCCAATATAAACGAATTTTGTAAAAATGTTGCCGATAGCAGAGAAAATTCGTCCGATTTTGTGAACTTTATTCCAATGATTAATCCAAATAGCAAGTTACAAAATTCCTTAAATTGTAAAACAACTATAAGTAAATTGATTAACGAATATTGAATATAAGCTTACGTTTAGTGAATTCGCTATTCGTTATGCTATCGCGCAACTATTAATTAGTCGAAGATCTCGTCTCAGCATCAAGTCGTACGACTAGGGTTATTTATAAACTAATTTGCCAGCAGCGTTGTATAGCTGATTAACCTGCATTATATTTAATCTCAGATTTCAATCTACTTTTAAGTTCAAAAATTCTTACCGTATGGGAAATTAAGAGGTTATGTAGGGAATGCTGATTGAGTGCATTCGCTGGTATTTTTGTATCTAAAGGTATTCTAAAACGATATATATGTATTTTTGTACAATTCAATTTTTTTTTTATACCTACAAGCGCAAATTTCGATATAAGAATCCGAGGAACAAACGATTAATTTAATTTTTCATGAAATCGTGTACTTAATGATTTGCTCGACTATATGTCTCACGAGGAAATGACTGCTGCCTATCTCAAAGGAATTAATATTGATGTGTGACCTTCATTTCTTATTGTCACTTGACAATCCTCTGATCGGACGAAGGGAGTGAGTCTGCGATCGTTCGTCGCTGAAGGGGACTGTGGGGCTCGTTAGACGATGTGGCGCAATCAACATACAGTATTGTACAGTTCGTGCATAAAGTGCCATTTACACGATCCATCAGTTCTGGATAAACATGTGAAAAGGAGAGCACTCAGTTAGAGTGTGGCCATAAGGCCATGACGTATCCAAAGGAAACATGGAATTTGACATATTCACAATAGAAATACGTCAGATTTCCGCTCGTTTCGATACGTCAAACTCGTTTTGGCCACACTCTAACTAGAGTGCTCTAGTGAAAAGGGCATATCGCAGATGAGTGCCTCTCTGTGTTTACTTTCTCTTCCGTCAATAACTAGGCTGCTTTTACGTTTGCTCCTTAACTCTTAGCATAATTGAGATATCTGACGTTTAAAATACGCACACTGAAATCTCGCATTTTTATACTACCGCCCTCCCCTCAGGCCCAGAAGTGGTTTGTTTGCCTCCAAATTCGCCGTGCAAAAGTTTTATTTCCCTCCCAATTTAAACGTCAAAGCAGCACAATACCAACCCAGCTCGATAAGTCTATATGCTAGACCAGAGTGTATGTAAGGAGAGTAAAGACAACTGTCATAATTATATGTCAGTGATATTCCAAACGAACAAACCACAGTCTATAGAGAACAGTTGCGCAAAGAGTGAAGTCAAAGAAAGTCTACCTATCGAGCCCAATTGGAATCCATCTGTGATACCTCTGCAGCAAAGTTGGATTCTAATTTTGCTCGATAGGTAGGCTTTTTTCGGCTTCACTTTCTGCACACTCTTTGCGTACCTTTATACTAAGGCCTTTGGAACAAACGACCTCTCAAAATACATGGATTCGACCTAGGGGCAGATCACTTGTGATGCATTTTTAAAAATCAGCTAAATTAAATGCATTTCTTTCCATCAAAATAGAAATTCATAATGTATTTTGCGTTGCGTGTAAGACGTCAAAACCCTACAAAAAACGTCCTACATTCAACAAAACGTCGAACAAAGTGAATCAGCGTAGGACGTTTGTTAAACAAATTTTTCTGCGAGGGAGTGCAAAGTTGATGCAAAAATGGAAATTAAATGCATTTTTTTATAATTTGATGCAAATTTCATTTCTAGAGTGATCTGCCCCTAGGATTCGACTCGTTTGGAATGACACCGACAAATAATCATTGTTCCAATTTTGACAGTGTCGTCATTCTCCCTATATGCACTCAGTGCTAGACGACATCAGTCTTTTGATATTTATTGAAAAAATGTTGGAGGTTTTATGATGACGGCATGATAATCGAAAGAGAAAGTAAACACCGAGAGGCTCTCATTTACAATAAGCCCTTTTCACATGTTTATCCAGAGTTCACCGGTACAGCACGCGAACCAAACATCAAAATTAATCTTATCATGTTCTCAAGAAGACCTTCACACCCAACATTAACGGCGCGAACTGAACGTGTAACACACGAGAAATGCATACCTAGATAGAAATCTACAACAGCGCCGCGTCGTCGATTTCAGGCAAATAGTCAGGGTGCCTGTTTTTACCCAAAATCGGCGGCACTGCGCACACCAAAAACATAAAAAATGTGATAATGATAGCACTGGATAAAGAATGTCTTCGGCTACATTCGACTTTTGCCAGACTTGAAATATGTAACAATAAGCAACAGTTATGACAAAAATATAATTTCATTTATAATGTAAAGGATACTGCGATTCAAACTTTAAACTCGTTTTTGTCGAAATCAATAACTTGTCACTTAGTCCGGTCCGACTCACCGACCAATTGCTCTCAAAATCAACCGAGGCCCGGACTGCCAAGTATCATATACCATTCGATTCAGTTCGTCGAGTACGCAAATGAACGTGTGTGTGTTTTACAGCATCCATTCGATTTTGCATTAAAATTTCCTGTAGAACCGTAGAAGTTAATTGTTTTTGTATTGTAGCAAAACATTAGACTTTATTGTAAAATTACTGTGCTGCCACAGCAGGGATGGCAAGTGTTTTTCCATAAAAATCTGCAATAGTTTTTTAAAAAATCTGGAATTCTCGACAAACATGTCAAATGGTCCTAAGTGCAAATGAGAGACTCTCTTTGTTTACTTTCTCTTTCGGTTATTATGGCGTCAGCATAAAACTTTTCAATATTGTATCATAATATATCGAAAAACGCTGATTTAGCATATTATGCTAAGAGTTAATGAACAAACGTATAAACGGACGAGTTATTAGCGAAAGAGAAAGTAAAGAAAGAGAAACTGTCATTTTCACTTAGGACCATTTGACATGTTTGGCTAGATGTCTGGATGGCCAAATTTTTGTGGGAGAGCTATAAATGTTTCAATTTAATAATGAAACATATTTGTATGTTAACAAATATAACACAGCTTACTAAACATTCGATTATTTTGATGCCAATCTGAGCATCTCAAACGCTTAATTTTCAACATAGAGTCGGATGTCGTGCCTTATCCAGAGGTCCTGGATCTCTAAGAAATTGGAGATTAGAAGCTCCACTGAGATGACTTTCTGTTCCTTCCAGTCCTGTCGGTCGTCCCATTTGACAGGAAGCCCCTTAATTTTCTACAGGTGTCCCCGGGACGCTCGCCTTTGACCGACGATGTTGTTGGGGGCCTCTGTGAAATGCTGGATGATGTCCGCGGCTGGTACTTCCTTGGTGAGGGTTCTTCTGGCTCTCCGATCGCGTGCTGCCAGGAAGTCTGCTTCAGCGTTCCCCTGTATGCCACAGTGTCCGGGGACCCAACAAAGTGTGGCGAGGGAATCGGCTTCGATCTTTATTAGCTGGATTAAGGGGTATCGAAGCTGACCACTCTCAAGCGCATGAAGTACCCAAAGGGAATCCGTGAATATCGTGGTTGCAGTTTCTTCTGGCTTTTGAGACAATGTCAGAGCGATGGCTGCGGTTTCGGCGGAAAATACCGAAAATACTCTGGTGGAAGACGGAGATAAGCCTGTTCCGTCGTTTCTGACTCCGACTCCTACTTCACCGTCCTTCAATACGTCCGTATAAATTCGAGAATCATCGCAGCACCGTACAATTTCGGGGGCACCTCGGCCCGAAGTGTTTGGGACAGAAATATTTGACATGTGGGAAAGTTGGGCCTTTCAAGGACGGGTCATATGCGGTGCAGACAGGCAAGTATTCTTGTGTTTTTTCCGGTGATCTCGATTCCATAATGTATCCGGCTATGGATCAGTGCTTTACTTCCTATTCCGGGCACATATGGTTTGTATCAGTTTTTTGCAGTTGGTGCATTCGGTCTTCGCCCTCCGAAAGTGAGGGGCAAAAGAAGTTTTCCGGTCCAGTGTAAATCGAAGGATGATCGGTTCCTTTTTGTATGTTATTGGAGAATCGGCTATTTGGATCAGGCTATCAATGGCTAGGTGGAATGTGAAGCAAAGGTGGGTTTAGAAGCTTTTATAGGTGGAAAACCATAAGCCGATTGAGGTTGCCCACTTTAAGACGGCATGGCACAATCAAACAGGGCTGCTATGATTAATAATAAAATCCACTTGTTATGAAGTCATGCTGCTTCTTTAGTTAATAACTTTTCTCAGAGAATTTTCAAAAACCTACCATGTTCCACGAATGTGTTTAGTAGATTACCTTTAGAAATATATAGTGCTAATGATAATTGATTGATGAGGTGATGTCTTTTAAGAATTTATTTTCAAATTGACCCGATTTTCCACACTAATTTCCACATAGAATTTGAAATTTTTAGACGGTCCGTAGACACAACCGATCGGCACCAAAATTTGCACAATAGGGATCTTTAATTTGAAAAAATTGTGCCAGTTTTTCATATGTATTGGTAGCGGGTGTCCTTACGACTACACTCATATCATTCTTAAACCTTAATTATTCTTTTATGATTTTTAAATTTAAAAAAACCAAATTAAACTCAACCAACAAACTGACAGTTGTCCTACTAAATGACGTATCTGCAAATATCTCGTTCGCCTCAAAGAGAATAGTGAAAGAGACGCAGAGTGAAAATCAGTCAAAACGGCAACACTCCCTTTACGATGATTTCAACACTAGAATTTGGCAACCGTTTCCAAAGGCAGCACTTTAAATGACTCCTATTATATTTTGAAAACAAACCTTTTGTCGATCGTTGGATTTGTTTATCAAACGATGTGCATTTTGAAACAAAGAGATGAAATAATTCTAAAGCTTGTTTTTACTCATACATAGACTCTAGAATGCACCTTACAATCACGATTGCACTAAATTCTGACGAAAATTCAAATTTCTTTTTTGATAGATTTACAATACTTATCTCCTCCAACTCAGGCATGAGTAATGTTTATTTACATTGCACGATTGGTCTGCTCAATAAGGTATTTTTGGCTTCACACTATTCGTCTCTTTCCCTATTCTCTTTGGTTCGCCTCATTGTTAACCGGGACAGCACCCCACACAGCATGATCTGGTACTTTATCAATCCGCTAGCAACCTGCCATCTCAAGTTTCATCTGCAAACTATGGTAGATCTGATAAGGCAACCTATAGGGTCGTGCAAGTCGCATGGGTTTGGATGTGTTATTGTCCTAAAAGGAAACAAACTAAAAAATGTTTTTTTTAATAGTTTCGGTCCAAAAAATTGAAAAAGGACTGAGATATTAACTCACGGTACTAATCTGCATCAGAATATGCCTTAACCCGCACACCCCTAAAGATCCCTATTACTAAAGACCTTAAAAGGAATCAGTATAGTCTGGTGGAGCTAATAGTCAAAAATTGAACCAGGCTAATGTCTAATTTTCTCAATTTTTATCTTTAGACATCCATATTACACAGTTAAGTTAAATATATTTTCGAGATACTCCGGGAGTATATATAAGCATTCAGTTTAGTTAAACTGGAGATGCTGCAATTTTCGATTTTTGGCCACATGCCACAGTGCATTCGCTCAAAGGTTTTATCAATGCAGAGAAGTAAACTGGTGGGCCGGAAGTCTGGCCGCGCAAGTACCCTGAGCCTTTTTAGGTAACAGGGCCACCCGCGCCGTTTGCCATAAATTTTAGAGGTGCCCGCACTCCCAGATGCGGTTGTAGCACTAAAGGAGAGCTCTTTTTCCGTGTGGTGGCAGGTTCCTGAGCAGCTAGTACCCGATGTTGTCAATACCAGTAGCTTTCTCTCGTCCCTGGATAAGAGCGTTGCTGAGTTTTGATCCGGAGAAAGGCTGGTTCCACTCTGGCGACGAGTAACGTTTGTTAGAAGAATAATGTTTACCGACGGATTATAAGAGAGAGTATATACGTACACCTAAAGAAATTAGAGTTAGTTGATAGAAAACCAGACACTCTGGCATCACGGCAGCACTATCTTGACACTATCTTGCACACGCACATCTCTCCACACGAAGTCAGAACTACTGGAGACGGAAATGACACAAGTTTGATCTCTCTCGCACAAAACAATCAAAACGCTGAAAAGGCCAGTCATCAGATTCGCCATTGTGATAGGGTGATGAGCCTATTTGCACCATGTTTCTATTATCACCCTACCCATTTGAAACCGTTGGTTAGAGCAGTGTCTGCCATCTTTGTTCAACGCATTGAGTCAAATGGTAGCGCAACAATAGGGGCACTCGATTCGAGTTTTCATTGTGCTCAAACACGAGAATTTTACTGTTTTCAACGCATTTGTGTTATTATATTGGTTCTTAACAACGAAGCAAAGCGGTTGATGTCAATTTTTACGCATTCCATTAATTGTAAGGCAAGAAATTATCGAATTAGTGAAGCACCTTGCTTAGTATGGTGAAAATAGGCTCATCGCCTTAGATCCGTGCAGTCGAAAAGTAGCTTCGCGCTGATTCGTCAGGCAGAAAAAGCGCAAAAGACGGAAAAGCTGGTACACGGAGCGGAAAGCACATTGGCAACTCACTATTGCCTGCACAAAGGCCAGGCAGAAGTCAGGTAACCAGATAAAAACCAGCCCGGGGACAACTTGACAGTTCCCATATACTGAACTCATAAGCAAATTTTGTGGTGATTTGGTGTTGTCATGGCGGCTCGAATGAAGCAAAATTTGAAAAAAGTGCATCCCATTTATTATTTTCCATATCTGTGAAAAATACCCAATTTAAGCATTTCTACCATCAAATTTATTTCGCTGTTTAAATGACAAACTATCCTCATTCCTTCATACATAAACAGAAACATAGATTCCATTTTGAATTTTAAAAATCCAAAATAAAATAAATCGATTTTCGGCAATACAAGAAGATGGCATTAAAAATCAAGCCACATCCACTTATATTGGAATTTCCGAAAATCTTCCGGATCGAATCAATATCTCCCCAGGCATGAAATCCTCCGTTAGGTTTCTATCAGACGGGAGCCGAGTAAAATAACAGAATAATTCTGAAGAGATCCGTACCAAAACCATCGCAATATCTTCCGGACAGAATTATTGCAAAAGTCGAACAAACCTCTGGCAGGAGTCGAACAATATTGTACATTCCTGGTAGCATTCTTGCTGAAACCGAGCACTACCGGTTTGCTGCCAGAATTCTGATAAAAGCACACAAATTCTATTCAAAACCAATTTTGCTAAATGTGTAGAAAATCCTACAATATGTTTATTTTCCCGGTCCAAATACTAGAATTCTTGACGTTCTTTACAAACTTGAAACAAGATGTAGTAGGTTCACGAATTGTTAAGCTTGGTGATTTACTTCCATTGGCCAAAATGTTTTTCATTTATATACCTCGTGAAAAAAGCACAAAAATGGTTTACCGATTACAAACTTCACACAACAAGAAAACCAAAACATTTTTAGGAAGAAAGAAAGCCGGTTGCTAAAAACAATGAATACCAGCTAAATTTAGATTTATTTAACTTCGCTGACGGTTTCTAGTTAGGGATAAATTAATTCTCTAATAATAGTTTACTTTATCCGCATTTTGGAATACGCTTTTTCTGAATGTTGTTCTAGTTGCATTGACGGCGTTCATAACACACGTAACGAAACACGCTTTTTTCTTGAAACTTTTTCGTTTCGTTGTTCGTGGTACTCGTACAGAGAAGGCATACTAGCGCCACCATCAAATCGGTGGTACATATATGAAACAAGTACTTTCTGTCAAGTTGTCCCTGGGTTGATAAAAACCCAATGCGAGAATCTGGTCTAATGATGCCAAATTTTAGCAAAAGCACAGCGGTACACCAAGAGGGAACGTAGCGGTTTTGACCGGTTAATAAGGAAAAATACAATCGCCCATCTCGTGAAGACAGCCGTGGAAAGGGTTATCGCAATGCTGAAACATTATGCAAGAAAAGGCTAACTTGGATGGCTTTTAGGGCCGTTTTCTCAGATTTGCATTTTTGGAAGGACGAGGCGTTCGGTGGTCATCACTTCCATCGACCAAAGAGGTCAAGCAAGGGACCGTCCATATGGTCAAATACGGCACGGTTAGAGCTTCTGCGGACATGCGTCAATTATGTTGGTGATGAAAGATGCAAGTAGGATGAAATCCTGGACAGTGTGCCAGAAGCAAGCATGATGCGGATTCATAAGTAGTGTCAAAAGAAAGGAAGATTTTAGCACGTAAGAGAGAGAGAGAGAGAGAGAGAGAGAGAGAGAGAGAGAGAGAGAGAGAGCAAAGAGTAAGAAGAGCGTAGGAGATGCTAGGAGTAGTTAATCCATACATGTGATGTCATGAGGTGCAGAGTATATGTATACGATTTAAACACAACATTTGTGGATTTTGTTGGTTTGCGATTTGTTCCATGCTAGTCGGTGCTGCCTCCGTGATCATCTCACATCGCAGGCAGACCTATTACATCGAGGAAGAATATTCCGGGGGCAAGCTTCAGAGGTTTTTGGCCTGGAACTAGAGGGAAGGAAAAGTATCGTCCCAGTTCGAGTTCCTCCGCCAACAATAACATCAACAAAACCGTTTTCGTTCTTATACCTTTTTACGCATTCTTTTCCGTGTATAGTGCTTGTAAGAAATCTGTTGCGTATTTTTGTCTTAGCTAGATTTTATGTGGAAAATTTTCGCTCTACTGCAGCTGATGAGGTGACTAGGTGGGTTAAAATAGATGCTGGCGGATGGTAGGCTATTGAAACCTTGCTCTAGACTACTCGCGTTAAACTTACCGTATATTCTAAATATAGTGCGGGTGGGCCTCGATGCTTCGAAAGCCTCGATGGAACTAACATGCGGTGGTTCGGAAACGCGTAGCTATCATCCAGACAACAGTAGATCGGAACACACCCCAAAATTGTACTCCGTCTACGAAACCTGGTCTAATATCCCAATACATATTACTTCCCAGAATTTGTCATCTATATCATGAAGTCTACAAAAATCTGCAAAGAATTTAAATATTTGCGAAATGTTTGCAGTTTGAAAAAAACTTTAGTAAAATTTAAAAATCTGCAGATTTACGGACATATTTGCAAACCTGGTATCCCTGCAAGCAACCTTTATGTTTTTCATTTTCTGTCACTGATGCATTTGATATATTTACTTGGGGTTAGGTGTATGGCTTTGCAGTCTAATTTTTAAGCAAAAAACAAACTATTTTGTCTTCATCCGACGTTTCGGTCCGTTTGGGACCTTTTTCAAGGATTCGATAATTGTTGCTTTGTTGTCAGATCTGTTGTTATACAACAATGGATTGTACAACAACAGATCTGACAACAAAACAACAATTAACGAATCCTTGAAAAAGGTCCCAAACGGACCGAAACGTCGGATGAAGACAAAATAGTTTGTTTTTTTTCTTAAAAATTAGTCTGCAAAGCCATACACCTTACCCAAAAATTGGAAACAGTCGACTCCAGTTCATATATTTACTTGGAAATTCTATTAATTGACAACCGTGTTCTACTGTGGGTGTTTACAGTAGAGGCTTATACACTACAGAAAACACTCAGTAATCATCGGGAGTAAAAGCTGAACTACAATGACGTCGAATTTAAAAGGAAAATATTAACATTAAATTTACCCTTCGATTTTTGAAAGAAAACCACATACATATTATCGATGAATGTGTTATATGTAATTTACCATGAAAAGATGGGCATCCTTGTCACAGTGCTCTTGAATTTTTCATTAAATACCCCTGCGATGACATTTTGTTTCGAACATTACACACGGGGAGAATCGAGTCAGCCACTATATGAAAGTAAAAAGGTGTTAATTTCAGCATTTTATAGTGTTGTGTGCTCCTTTCTGGTCCTTAACGGATTATTCAATATCGAAAAATTTTGAATGTCTTTTTAAATACACATAGGATAGGAAGACACTTTGTTGCGTAACGATATGTGATTCGACACCGCAAACAACTTTGTGGAAGATTCCAAGAGCGTAAGAGAATAACTAAAAAAGTTATCATGAAAAAACTAATGTTAAGGGGTCTTCCATATAACATATTCCACAACTCGAAAGTTAGTTATATGGTGTCTTCAGTATTTCTTTTCCATTAATATTACCTACAACTTTGCCGAAGACACAAATTTTCCATCTTAATTATTTCAAAAAATATAGTTCGTATAGGTGATTTAATCACTGAACAATATATTTCTGTAGGTTTCTATCACATTCGCCCGAATGACATTCGCCCGAAAGTCATTTACCCGAATGACGTTCGCCCGAAAACCATTTACCAGATAGGACCATTTACCGGAATGTCATTAACCCGAATGGACCACTCGCCCGACTGTCATTATCCCGAATACCACATTCACTCAAGCATAATATAAAATCGGTAATTGTCTAGTGATAGAGGTCTGATTTAAATGCGGTTTTTTGCCAGAAGGGCATTTTAATCTAAAAAAAACAAATACGAGAGCGGAAATGTGAAATAATTAACCAAAGTTTGATAAACTAAACACTAAAAAGTGAGCTTATGCAGCGGAGCTAACGTGATGCGACTTGGTCGCACATCCGAGGCCAAGAATCCGAAGCGGCGCAAAGCCGATGAGTTTCCGTTGTACGAGGCGTTGAATACACCCGTCACCAGAGTTATAAGCAAACCTGTGATCCTCTCGTTTGCCCGGTTTACTCGTACATAGGGGTTATCGCTAGTTTAAAGCCGACTGAGCAGCAGCGAAGTCGGACAGTGCACCAGAAAGCGATGTGACGTAGCTACATTAGTCAACCGAACACTGATCAATGTGGCTACGCTACATCGCTTTTCGGTGTACTATCCGACGCCGCCGAGGTTCCGTTGCCAAAGCCACAAATGCTCTTCAGGTGCAAGCTGGTGCATATAGGGCGCAGTTGTCAGCTCGAGCGATGGAATCTCGTGATAAATCGGACCAAGAAATCTTTCGGAAACATCATCAATCTAGGTAAATAGGGGAACATGGGGAGACTTGACCAGGTTTTCAGCTAAAACTACATAAATCTCTAAAAAGGCCTTCAATCTCTCAAAAGTCATTGAGATATATTGTGCAAAGTTATTGTGCGTCTTCATGATTTTTTGCAGAATTTTTAATTTATTTTTTGAAAATTTACAAAAGTTTTTCTGAGATAGTTTTTTTTTGGTCAAGTCTCCCCACTGCGAGGAGACTTGACCAAGAGAATTTTGAAAAATCATGACAAAAAATAATGACATAAAACATACTGTAATTATTTTTTTCATATTGTCGAGATCTTCAGGTAGCAGTAGAAAATATAAAAGGGTTGCATTTGCTAAATTTCGATTTTTTAAATGCATTTCTTTGTAAGGATTAACTGTACTGCTTGCATTGCATGTTCACACATCACGAAATCAGTCCTACTATTGCTAACTTTGCTTACTAATACTAAAATATAAAGACTAATGTTTGAGGTGAGATTTTTTTATGGCGTGATTAACATTAACAGTAGATACCAAAGCATAATAAATATCAGGAATTTTGTATCTTTCTTCAGCTAATTGCCACTTGGTCAAGTCTCCCCATAAAATCTTGGTCAAGTCTCCCCAACATTAGTTATTGCGTTCAATGTCATTCAAATTCTAGTAATACCTATTCCAATGTTCCAATTTATGTAAAATCATTTCACTGCCTCACATGGATTAAGATGGTATATTAGTACATTAATAGTAATTAGTAGTCGAGTAGATATGTCCATACAAAGTTTTATAAAAAATTACATAATTTAATGCAAATTTATTAATCACGTAATATTTTCTGTAAGGCAAGGATTTCTCATTCCAAACTTTTAAAATTACCTTAAGGGATCGAAACAAGTATAAAAATATTTTTGGAAAAAAATTAAGGATCGAATAGAAGACGCCATAGCCAAAAATAGAATTTTGCGCTTGGTCAAGTCTCCCCATGTTCCCCTATATACTAAGATGTTCCGTTAACAAGTTAAATTAATTAAATTAGTAATTATATCATGCAGGGTGGAGGTCCATTTGGCATAACGCCGTTAGTAAATAGTAGCTCATAAAGGTTATGTGGCGAAGCTAGTGTGATGTGGTTTTGTCACAATTGCCGAGGTCGAGGAACCGAAGCGGAAGTCCTTCCTCAGCAAACCTGTGATCCATTGGTATGCTTGGTTTACTGAAACATGTGGGTTGATTCCTTCTTTAAATATGAGCAGTTCTTTGAATCTTAGGAATTGATTCCTTATTTTAAACATGAGCAGCTCTTTTCCTACAATTAGGGGTTGATTGCTTCTTTCAAACGTGAACCAATCCTTGGATCTGCATGCCAAATAAGTTTGCAAGGAAACTGTTGATTCACTCATCTGCCCGGTTTACTCGAACATAAGGGTTGATTCCTTCTTTCAAAACCAGACCAATTTCTTGAATCAATATAAATAGCTCTCTACATAATATTGGATTTCGAGCCAGCTGTGATAAACGTTGCTACCCTCCACGGATGATTTTTCCATCTAAACCAAAGTTTTTTTCAAACAACTTGGTCATCAGACAAAATGTTCGGAAGCTCACCGAATACAACTCATTTACAAACAAGTTGTTGCCTTGGCTTTCTGGCCCCATCAAGGTATTCCAATAGCACTCGAAGAATTGAGCAAAAGTTGTCCAAAGGTTCTCGACGATTTTTTGGATTACATTAGTAAAAATTGTATTTTCGGTAGGAAGGAAGCTAACAAAAAGTTTCTCGATGACCGCTCTTTCCACTCGCTTCGTGGTCAGTTTTCGAAAATATATCGAAAAAGATTCCTAGGACCACCAATAATGTGGAAGGCTGCCACAATAAATGGAACGGTTTGTTAAGCCGTGGCAATCCTACATTCTATGATGTGTTGAAGCAGTTGCAGCTTGAAGAGAAAAGCCCTATTTGACTGGTATAGCTTTAGTGTTAATTTATTCATAGCATCAGATGTTATAAAATTTGTATTTCAGCTTAGTAAATTAAATTTTTACGATTGACATTACGATGTTTTTCGGGTATATGGAATTCGGGCGAATGTCTTTCGGGTGTTCGTGGCATTCAGGTGAATGACATTCGGGTTTATGTAACATTCGGGCAAATGTCATTCGGGTAAATGGCTTTCGGGCGAATGTGATAGAATCTTCTGTAGATGCGCAATAATAAATGCAAGAACTTCTCCGAACAAACTATACTCCTAAAGCTAACGGTTTAGACGCTATTAGTTTCGAGCACGAAAACGACGTTTTAAAACACTGTGAAATGTAATTATATCTGTAACCATACCAGTCTACATCGATTGACCCTTAAAAAATAGGAACAATTTTTCACACATTTACCTTTTACATAATGAACCTATTACGTCAGTCAGTCACTAACAGATATTTTAATTTATATTTCTTACAGGGCCTACAACGTGCATTGCCAATAACTCAACAGAAGCCTAGATACAACCACAACGGTATCTAGGAGTTTTGATTAATAGCACCCAGTTACATCAAACCTACAAGCTCTAAGAACCAGGCCAACTTTTTTGCGAGTCAGAAGGAATTTAAGACCTGTGGTGCCATCTACAGGATATCCGACGAAGACAATGAGCAGCCGGGACACCATTAGTTTGGCCAAACTAAAAGGCCAAAAGTGGAAATGTTTCGCGGAACTTTCAAGCAAGCTAACCGGATTGAACTGTAATTTAACTGCTATCAGAAAATCCAAAAAAAAACTAAAATTTATTATGTTTATTCTTTCCAGCCGACGATGAAGACGTTCCGATAAGTGAGCTGACAGCTGAGCATCGGAAATCCTTAAAGGGTCATGGGGGGCACCACAAAAACTCTAGCAAACATTTCTCGACCTCAATTGCATCGTCTTCGTTATCGCTTACAGCGAGCGCGGGCAGTAACTCCGCTCGAAGCGGAGTCCCCGGTCGTCACAAGAGTAGTGTGATGAGACTGGATAAGTCTGATATGGGCCTTTACGGACTGTGTCCCGAGACCGATCTGTTCTATGCCGTAATCTGTGATATTTGTGGCAGCGTGGTTAAACCGCAGGGCCTTCAAAAGCACATGAGTAACCGTCACCATTCCTACTACAGTCATGCTTCGAAGAGCTTGTCTTCGACTGTGCCAGTATCCTACAACAGTCGAGATCACCATACGCATGGTGAGAACATACAAAGAACCGCTACCAATTCTAGCGATTCCAGTAGATCAGAGAAGTCTCATCAGTCGTCTAGCGGTACTTCCAAACACGAAGATTTGGACAACACGCCATTGAAAGCTCGTAGCAGTAATCCAAGTTCTAAGGTCAAAAGCAAAAATGGCAAGAGTGTATCTTCATCATACAGTTCCTCGCACCACAACGGAAAATCGTCCAGTTCGAGTGGTAGCAGTTCCAAAACGTCCACACATGAGTCTAACCCACCGACTGAATCTAGCAACACAGTTCCCAGTTCCCGGGATCAACAACAAAAACACGAATCTGCTTCCTCTCATTCGACCACACTTAGTGGCGTACTAGACAAGAAAACATCATTCTCTTCTACCTCATCCGGTGTGAGCAGTGACAGTCCTTCTTTTCACAACATTAACAACATGTCGCCTTCGGGAAAGGGGGGAAAGCGGAGCAGCTCGAAGCTTGCATCATCCGCTTCTTCTTCATCGTCATCCTCATCTTCTTCATCATCTTCGTCATCATCGTCGTCCAGTACGACCAGTGGCAATGGCGGTAGTAGCAGCAGCAGCAGTAGTAGTAGCAGTAGTAGCACTTCTATCCCTGCCAGTAGCAAACTGCAGTCTTCCAGCGATAGGAAAAGCGACCGGCGGGAATATGACCCGGATAGGCATTGTGGTGTGATGTCTAGCGACGGTAAGCGTCGCTGTACGCGCACACTCAGCTGCAAAACTCATTCCATTTCGATGAGAAGAGCGGTTCAAGGAAGAAGCAAGAACTTTGAGAAAATACTGGCAGAACAAAAGACAAAGGCTGGCAAAGACGAGGTAAGTAATCACTGGGACAAACCAATATTTTGTACTAGAATCGGGGAAAGATTTTTTTCCATCAAACTGAAGTTATTGAAAACATATCATTTTGTTTGTCATTTTCTTATCTGCAAAAACCCAATTTACTGAACAAAGTTTCCTTTACTGAAAAATAAGAATTCCTTAAAATTGAGAAACAAAGGTGAATAATTATTGAGCAGTTTACAATCAATCATAGAGCACATCGTCCAATAATTGTTCAGCATCTTTTAGAGTCTATCGATTTGTGCTTAAAACTTACACTGACAAATACTTTTAGAAATTTATCGAACGTCAAAACACATTCTGCAATTGAGTACTAATAGCATATTTTGTTATGTGTATTCCAGAGTTACGTCGATGCGGAATCATCCAGTAACTCATCATCAGGCTTTGACGCGGATCGTGGACGAAACGCAGTTATAGCTACCGGAGACGAATTCACTACGTTGTCGGAAGCCGCTCATCTTCCCTTCACACCTGAGAAATCTAGTCCACGTAATGAAAGTGCCCCGTCAACTCCCGGCAACCTTAAGGCGCCCAGCAGCTCAAATTTGGTGTCCTCTCCGGCTTCGACAAAATCATCTGAATCGAAGAACGAGCGATCAAAACACAAGCAAAGATCCTCCAATCAATCGAAGGGTATCAACTATCAATCAGAACAACTGCAATCTTCGGCGCCATCACTTTCGAGTTCTGATCTAAAACCTAGCATACAGTCGCGCGGCAAGTCCCAGAGGGAACAACATATTACCATTCCAGTAGCGGCGGAACTCCTAGCACAGCATTTTGTTGAAGAGAATCCTAATACAGTCCTTTCCGATGCAACCATCGTTATGGACCCTAGTACAAACCTACTGAAGCTTTCCGTGTCTGGAACGTTGCATCCTACAAGTGAAAATGAAACGCCGGAAGAATCCATTCAGCAATTTACCGCAAATCTGATGCAAGAACAATTGACCGTGACTGTTCCACTATCTGTGATATCTTCCATGAATATTTCCGGAACTACTCTGGTCAACGTGAATGCCGGTAGCGACGATCCTGCTGCAACTACTACCACGGCAACACTCGACGGAGGAGCAACCGTCACGATGCACGCAGGTGATATCACAACTGCGGATGGTTCCACAGAAGAGGCAGACTTAACAAGAACTGGGCAATTTATTCCGGCAGAGCTGATCAACCAAATTCCGCTGGTGCAAACTGCAGACGGCACTGAACTCCATGATCCGAATCAATACATAACCGCAACAGCGGGGCAAGAATTGAGTGAACATGCACTGATTTCGAACTACAACGATCAAATTAATTATACGATTCAAACACTGGCACAAAATCTACAGAACGCTGAACATATTACTGACCAGGCCTTACAAACTGATTTAGCGGAGAGTATCGATGATATCGTTCCGACCATCAATTTGCTTCCGGCTGCCGCCAATCCTTTGGTATTGCCTCAGCTGCAAGCAGACTTGGCTGATTCAATAATTCTAACTCCCACTCAGCTTTCGTCGATTTCTCAATCTCTGGTCGATCAACATTTTATCGAGAATGTGGCACTTAAATCCGATCTCGATTTGCTAACCGTCAACACACCTGTGGATATATCCAAACTAAATCTGTTGCGAAATGTCGACGATGAGTTCATAAAAGAGCGCCAGCAGCAGCAGCAGGCTAACCTTTTATATCAAGCCCAGATTGATGAATTTCGCGGAGTTAAGATGTGGTACAGCAACTTACCAAAGCCACTGCATGTGAATAACTTCCAGCTGCGTAAGCTCGGTGGGGGCTTTGTCATGAATCGAAAATTATTGAACATACGCAAAAATCTTGTGAGCGAATCAAACAATCTAGCCAAATCACTAAATTCACAGTTATCGCCGATTGGCGGACCTCGAAGTGCGTTAAATTTCAACAGTTCAAGTGCACGTTCCGGTGACCTACTATCTCCCATTTCCGGAATGAGCAAAAGCAAGGACACAAATAATGGCCTCGGACTCTCGAGTTCTCCAGTTGGTAACCGCTCCGGTTATGTTAATCGTGGCCAACGACGACTGATACTGCCACAGGCTTCGGTCAAGAAACAAACTGAAAAGACTTCTTGTTTGCTAAGTAACGCGTACTTTAAGAACCTCATATGCTCAATGCAACAGCAGCAGCAACACTCCGGTAGCCACCACTCAACTGGCGGTATCGGACCGGCTTCTTCCAGCCTTAAGCGACCCGCTTCATCGCTAACTTCGCTGTCCAACAAGCGACTCAAAATAATCAACAATCTACAGAATTCTACCGCCCCACCGCAAATGTTGCTACAGGGCAGCGGAAAAGTGAAGCCAAAAGTATTATAATTAGTGATAAGGATCTACAATCTCGACGGCTTCGAAGGCGACACCGACGACAGCGAGTAGAGAAAAGATCCGGAAGCATTCACTCACTGACACACTTCTGTAGACGCTTAGATCCCCTTCGCAAAAACCATAGGTTGCCGCTGCTGCTACTGCTTTAGAAGCTGATGCGCTTACAGCGTTCCTCCGGTCTCCGCTGTTCTGGCCGATGGGCGTAAAAAAAGGGAATTAAAAGGACTGAAAAATAGTAATGTTTGTCTTTACGTATTATACATATGTATAAATAATCAGGATTATATTGAACCAAACTGCAGTAGATGTATTGTCACTTCAGGGACGTTCTTGGGATCGTTTTTGATTCAGTCGAATGTATCTTTTTAAATCTTTGTTGTATCATTTGTAAAATTTATAGCATGTGCCAGGCAAAGCACATTTATCTATGACTTTGTTTTTGACAGAAAAGTAGAATTATGATATCGGAAAACTATAATTTTTAAACCCAAATGTAACATTGACTTTGTATTTATTTGCTGTTTGTGTGCAAGTTTGATAAGAAAGGTCCCTCATTCAAACGTCCCTTGCAACTACATAGATGTACTGCTCGTTACGCTTGTTTGTGAGCAGTTCCCTTAAATATCTTTAAAACTGTAATCAATATAATCTAATTGTATATTTTATGGTATCGAGTACAAGAAGGCTAAAAGTCGAATAAAAAAGTATGTAGGATGAACAAAGAAGCTCTCGTAGTAGAAAACGAAGAAAACGGCTAAACATGTTCATCATTTCGGTCGATTACTAAACGAGTGTACTACTGTCGTTCACGTTATAGAATTATCTACTCACAAAATTGCTGACAAGACTTAAACTATGTACGACAAAGAAATCAAGCTGAAAATTTTTGTCTCTTTTTGTAATGAGTCCAAATACAGATACGTTAAAAATTATCACAAGTATCAAATGCTCTAGCATGACAAATTTTCCGAACACCTTAATTTGATTCTTTCAGTTATCAGTGCATTGAGAATCACAGGGTCCAATTCATCTAGTTTCTGTATCCCACTTAGAACTCATTAATTAGAGCAGCGTCTACTATCTCCCATCATTGGCAATGGTTTAAAAGGTAAGATGAAAACATTGGATTCTATTCATAGGTGGGTAAGAAAACCAACCGGTGCCCACATGCACCGGTACAGTTCTCAAAATCTTAACACGTGTAAACGAGTGCACCGTGTGCGGTTCTGATTTTGCTCACACGATAAACGAAACCAAAACCTCAACATGTGTGCACGAATTTCAATTCGTGTTTTCAACAGCGGTTTAGGTTCGGCTTTAGAAACCGAACCTGGATTGAATTGCTCACTCAACAGCATCTTCCTAACTCGGCAAATAATTTAGCTGAAATATAACGGTAATACCAAAAATAGCTGACATTTCAGAATTTTTTGAACATTTCCGAAAGTCGTTATTTGACTTTACTGAACGATCGTCATCTAAAGTTGTTTAACGAGAATTCGGTAACTAAAATACCGAGAGCAACAGCAATTTTATCGAGAACCGAGGTCAGCATGCCTCATTGACGTAAAACTGTATACTGGTTGTCATTCTGAACATCAACATCATTAGGATCCGCCATATTCTTTTTTCGTTTCATACGCGACGTACCGTAAACCGGGGTGACATTGATCACTTTTCGAAGTAATCATTACATATTTTTAGACGCAACACATTTTTTTCGAGTTTAATATTTTTAAACCATGTACTGATGTATGGAGAACAAGATAGGATGGTTTTACCTAAAATTGTCCGTTTACAGCTATTTTTTCAAAAAATGATTTCAAGTTGAAGTCCGTTTTCGTGTTCCGGGGTGACTTTGATAACCTGCATGTTCACCCACATCAATGTCAATGCTTTTGCTTGTCAATGCTTCAAATGTTTGTTTAAACTAATTCTGGAAAGATACTCATTGTTAAATAGATGTTAATTAGTATTATACAAAGTATTTCAATGTACTGTAAAATTCGAACAACCAAAATTCGTATAATTTGTGTCCAACTAGAAAAAAAGATTCTGAAAACCTTTAAAACTGCTAAAATTGTTTTGTTTCAGTGTTTTATCAATGTACAAAAAGTTTCATCCATTTTAACACGTTGCAATATTGAACAACAAAAAAAATGTTGCGAATTTTAGCATAAATAATTTGAAATAATTGCCAACTAGTTTCACAAAAAATGTATTAAAAATAAACAAACTATTAAAACTAAATTTAGCATATCCCAATCTAAAAGAAAATAAAAACTCGCTTGTAATTTATTACTCTTGCTCAAATCTGAGATTTATTTGTTTTATAAAAAATAGACAATTTACGAAGCTTCGTAAAAATCAGGTAAAGTCAAATTTCGGTTTTTTGTAGTTTTTGTACCCAAAAACGCCTTTAATCCACCTAACAGGGTGATGAGACATTTCTTATAACTCTTATCACTCTCTTCGGATATTATATCGTTTGAGAACATTTAGAACTTGATGCTTCGCGATGTTTTTGATAACACATACTACATGGGATAGTGGCAGGACTCAGCATAGGCATAGGATAACATCAGTGCTAGAAATCTCAAACCAAATCAATGGGAAAGCGAAAAAATGGCCTATAAAATAGACATACCAACGAATTATTGTTAATACTGTGTTAATAAAATATCTAAATTGTGGTGGGAAAACTGAATTTTCCTAAAGGGTTTATATATTGTACTGAGCCAAAAAATCGAATTTTTTTTTTGAATCGAAATGAAGTTTATACTTTACTCAAATTTCCAACACGACTGAGACCTAAAAATCAACGCTTTTTCTGGAAAAAAGCGATACTAGCAGTGACACCATCCAAAGAAAATCAACAGTGAATATTTCCAGACTTGGTTTTATTTCCTATTTAAGAACTATTGTGTTTTTTACATCCTAGATTGCATGATTCAGTGATCGAAACCCAAAACTTCATGAAGTATTTGAAATTATTAAATTAAAATTTGTGTTTGCTATTGAAATTGACGAAATGATAGTATCGCCCCTTTGACAATTGTTTACTTTTTCGGTCCCACCTATCAGCATTGAAGTATCGCCCTTACGTTTTTTTTACAATACCAATTTTATAATTAGTGGGGGTTTGGTGAAAATCGATCTTACTGTCCAAACGGCATTATTGTAGTCATGAATATTAACCTGAGAAAATTCACCATAAATACTTCTTGGACGATATACCGCCAAAATTATTTTATCAAATGATGCGCTGTTTAACGTATGTAAAACTTATCGAAGATACTAAACCTCCGAAATTGGCGGTTTCAAAATGATGTTATCTTGACCTTAAATTACTGTTTTTGAACATTTGACCTATACATATAATTGATCATACAACAAAAATCAAATGCTCATCAAAATCGATCAGGACCTGCTAGATTCGAATGGAAATCGTCATTTTTCATAAATTTCTCTCTACATTCGAAAAGTGTTATCCTCGTTATTAATCATATTACGTTTTCGTCTCAACTCGACGCATTCCCAAAATAAAAACCTGTTTTAATCCACCTAGTGGTGCAATTGTGCTTGTCTCATTTGTCCAGACTACGATTCCATGGCTGGTTATGTTCAATACAATGGTGGAAATTAATATTACATGTTCAGTACGATTTGCACATGCGTACAATGGATCAACAGCCACGATCTTGAGATACTATGTGATACTGAAACATCGCTTGACCGCCGCTGGTTTCAAGCGATGTTTCAATATCACATAGTAAGATCCGGGAGGTCCGGGTCCTGCCGAAAATTTTCAACTTGTTTAGAAATTTTAAACTAATTTTAATTTTAAAGTAGCAACCACTCACTGCATACTTCCTCCGGGCCGGTATGATTGACGATTTTTAGAGTGAATGCAGAACCTTTCTATATGAGAAAGGCAAAAATGTACCAAAGTCCAAAAAAATCAATTTTTGTAAAACATTATTTTTTTCGAGTTTACATCAAATCTCGATGTTTCATGCATTATAAAGTCATTTGGCATCAAAAATACAAATTTGATTTTGAAAATTTTTCATTTCAGTTTATATGGGAATTTGCTGTGTGGTTGCACTCTTCAACTCGTAACTCCGGAACCGGAAGTCCAATCAATAAAAAATTCAATTGCAGCCGATGGGAAGGTTGTACCTTTCATTTGAGACTAACTTTGTGCAAATCGATCCAGCCATCTCTGATTAACAGAGGTCACATTTTTTTCCACATACACAGACACACATACATACACACAGACATTTTCCGATCTCGACGAACTGAGTCGATTGGCATATGACACTCGGCCCTCCCGGTCGGGATTAGATTGACGAATTTTAGAGTGAATGAGAAAGGCAAAAACATTTTTAGCAAATGTTGAAAGTTATGCATTTTTTGGTGCGCAGTTCTATGTTTCATAGACATTAAATCAATTTTAACTTCGCTTCCTATTAACTAAAGACCCTTATTACAGTACATTTCTACAAAAACGAGCTCAATTTGAAAATAAATCTGAGGATTATGATTGATTACAGAACTGTGGTATTTTCTATTGGAATATTTTCAGGCAGGAATTTGATATTGATGCTATTAGACAACTGTGAAATCAAGACCAATAGATCAGTTACATATCAGGAGGACCCCATTCCGACAATTTATCAAAAGTCCTCATGATGTTTACAACAACAGGTTATTAATCTACGGATCAGATAATTGTTATTGTAATATTAAATTAAATCAGTCTGCATCAATAAATTTTCAACTTCAATCCAATAAATTTTTTTGGGTGTTGGGGGAGGGGGGCGTTGTATGGTGTTAAACCCCAAAACCTTCTCTTGGCAACGCCGTTGCTTGGAGTTATTTATTTCGCTTTTCATTTTCCGATATGTTTCAGATCGATCAGATGGTCATGAGTTAGAAAAATTGCAGTCAGAAGGCTCGCACAAATGAACATTTTTGCACTGATAAGCTATCAAGTTCCTTCCAGACAACTTGGAAGTGTTCGATGATTATTTCTAGCGGTTGTAGATAGAAAAATGAAATACAAAATTCGTTTTATCGTAATAATGTTTGGCTTATTTCAATGCAATATTACTATATTGAACAAAAAAATAGGCGACAAAGAGTAATCCACAAACAACAAGCCATAACTTTTAAAGTATTCAAAATAGATATTTGAAGTCTTCAGTAAAGTTATTCGCAAAAGTAAGAGCTACAAATTTGCTGAAGGCATCATTTCGATATAATCACTTCCAAGAAAATTTGTGAAAATATCTCACTCATAGGGGGATTAATCAGCAAAAGCACAATACCAAAAGAAAAGGCATATTACCTCCATTAAATTCTCCGAAGATACTATTGACCTAAAATAAGCCGTTTTGGCGTTAATAATAGATTACATGTTTTTGGTCATATTTCTGGCAATGGGAAATGATAAAAATCTTTCGTCCGCATTTAATGTTAAATATCTCTTTTGATAATAGTCCGATTTCAACAATATATAGCTTGTTCGAAAGGTATTCGTTAAAGCTGTCTAAAAACATATAAATTGTTAATCTATATTGTCAATTTCGACAGATAATTTGATAAAACTGCGAAAAACGCCATTTTTACGCATTCAAACATTCATATCTTAGAAACTAAGCATCAGAATCAAAAACAAATTAATAGCGTTCATACTGTTTTTTAGTTCTTTCATTTAAAATTGGTTTGGATAAGATCGGTTCAGCCATTGCTGAGAAACACGAATGAGAATTTGTCCGTTACATACACACACACACAGACACACACACACACACAGACATTATCCCAAATCGTCGAGCTGAGTCGATTGGTATATAAGACTCGGCCCTCCGGGCCTCGGAAAAAATCTTAAAAGTTTGAGCGAATTCTATACATTTCTTTTATAAGAAATGTAAAACCGGACAATATACTCAAAAAGTATAACAAATCAGTATTTTATAAGTTTAGAGTAAAAATCAATTCAAATTAAAATGATTCGGTAGACTATTCTGGTTTAATAAGCGATCTACGAAAAAGTTTCGAGTGATCAAAGTCACCCCGATGATCAAAGTCACCCCGGTTTACGGTAAGTGTTCTTGGTAGTGTTTTTATAAATTAACGTTTCAAAGATGTACTGTGTTATATAGTACTTGGAAAGCGAGGAGGAGTCGGTAAAGAGTTGCATACTCCAGTTATTGAGTAATTAAACAAATCACTGAAAACGAAACTGGAAACTGACGATTGCAAAGGTAGCATAACCCCGTCATTAAAGGAGGAGAGAGATCCGAGAGTAGCGGAAAGTGCTTCATATTGTGGTCTCAGTTCAACGTCGATGTTAGCGATGCGATTGATAGAGGTCTATTTCAAATATTTGTAAGCTTTTAATAAAAAATAATTAACAATGGAAATAAAAAGTGCTCGATGTTATTGTTTAAATTCCGAAAGTCGAAAGATTTTATAGAAAAACAATCAATAGCCGAATGTTCGGTAAACATTTTCTTTTTAGATTTACCGTAAATATAAGTTAAAATCAAACTGAGCCTTCGGCAAAGTTTGACAGTTCTGAGTAAAATCAGATTACCGAGATTTCAGTTATTTTTAAGTGAGTTTTCATTTACCGAGACTATTGCTGAACAGTCGGCTGTTCGATTCTCGGCATTTTGTTTTGCTGACTTCGGACTTTCGGAATTTAAACAATAACATCGAGCACTTTTTATTTCCATTGTTAATTATTTTTTATTAAAAGCTTACATGCTCATAAGTCATCAGTTTCCTGCCAAATCTTCGTCATTGGATGAACAAGGTATTCCCAACAAACAATTTGGCTGGATAATGGCTTAAACACTTCTTGCTCAACTTATTCTCGCTGATTAAAGGCTTGTTCAGCTTCCGTTGTTTGTTGGGTTATTATAACCGAGTATTCTAAGCACCGAAATACCTTGTTCATCCAATGACGAAGAAGATGATTGGCAGGACACTGATGACTTATGAGCGTGTTAATAACAAAAAAAACTTTGAATGTCGGAATATATGGAATAAACTATAATATTTCAAATGTTTATTAATTTCGCATAAAAGTTTATTTTTCATGCTTCATAATACAAATAATTTATTGAAACGCTAGTCTATTTTACCCCACATTATTCCAAAGATCCCATTAGATCCCCCGTATGATTTATATATGTACCAATAGAGTATTTCTCGCTGAACAACAAAAAAATAAATTTAGCTGCTACTACCTGCTACTCTACAAACCATAGCCCCTTAAAGTTAGCCCAAAAAACCAAAAAGAGGCATGCATCCTTAAAAGGACGAGATAGCGAGTTGGTCTATTCCGCAAAAAGGTAAGTTTTGAAAGCATCTATAACTTTCTAGAACATCAAAAAACTGTAAAAAATCAAATAAAAAAGTTACAATAAAAAAACACTTTTAAGGCGGTATTCCGACATGTACTTCAATTTCATCCAATAACTTTTTTCACTTAAGAGATAGCCGTTTTGCTACTTTAACAAAGTTTCATAAAATCATTTCGTCTACAAACTTTTCATACATGACTATCAATTTTGGTAACAACTTGCAAGTTATTTTTTTATCTGCGTATATACCCCCTTAAATCAAAATTTTCCAACATTATATTAAACTACTTAAAAATAAAGAAACCTTTCCGAAGACTCAAAGTGCCACAACCAATAGTTTAGTCGCAATTATCAATGTCCAACTTTTTTTGATTCCGTCCCACTGTGCGCCGCCCTAGCGACTGAATTTCGAACTAGTGAAGTGCTATGTGACAAAGCAACTCTTCCGAAGAACGCTATAACGAAAGATAACTGGTTCCACGTTTTGCCTTTCTCATATAAAGAAAGGCTATGCAATCACTGTAAAAATCGACTTTTTAACCGAGGCCCGGAGGGCCGAGTGTCATACACCATTCGATTCAGTTCGTCGAGATCGGCAAATGTCTGTGTGTGTGTCCTTCAAACTCACACAATTTTCTCAGAGATGGCTGAACCCATTTTCGCAAACTTAGTTTCATCTGAAAGGTATAACGCTCCCATAAGCTGCTATTGAATTTTTAGTTGATCCGACTTCCGGTTCCGGAGTTACGGGTTGAAGAGTGCGGTCACGCAGCAAATTCCCATATAAACTGGTACCACCATGATGTTCAAATGATGTAAAACATATTGAAATTGATGTAACATTACTCTAGTTTGCGGGTCTAGATCACTAATGATCAAAGCAGCTTTGGCCACATTGGCCACCTATGACGGTTCATGACACCCCCGGGGAACCCGCCAAGTTCCAAAGCTAATATCACACCCATTCCCCAACGAATTCTCTACCGATTTTTACAAACTTGATTTCAAATGAAAGATACAGTAATACCATTGACTGCTGCTGAATTTCATTCGGTTCTAACTCTTGCTTCCGGAGTTACAGGGTGTTAGTAAGGATACACTGGAATTTCCTATATAAATCGGTACAATCGTAATACCTCAGAGCTTAAAAACTATTGAAATGGTCACCAAATTACTTCTAATCGCAGATCTAGATAACTGATTGCCAATCAAACATTCTTTGAATATATTGTCCACTATCGACGATTCCGGAATTCCGGGTATATTCTACAATTAAAGTCACATCGGTTCTTCGGTGATGACTGAACCGATGTCTCGAATTGAAGGCAAAATATGCAGTTAAGTATTCCGTCGCCGCCCCCCCCCCCCTTGCTCTTACACCTCCTTCCTTCATCACTCCCCTCCCCTTGGAGCACCCTCACGCCCGCATTTCCTTCATACACCCCGTATACCGAAATAAGATGAAGGATTTCTGACGCATTCTCCACTCCCACTCTACTACCCCCCCTTCCCACCACTTTCAAACCCATTCCATCAACATTTCAAAATATAATCACATGAAGATAACATTGAACTCATGCTGATTAAGCTAATTAAATATTATTCTTTTGCCTTTCTCATATAGAAAGGTTATGCAATTGATCCAAAAACCGACTTTCTAACCGAGGCCCAGAGGGCCGTGTCTCATATAACATTCGACTGGAAATATCTGTGTGTATGTATGTGTGTATGTATGTATGTATGTATGTATGTATGTATGTATGTATGGATGTGTGTGTATGTGCGGATTTGTTAACAAAATGTCCACATCGGTTACTCGGAGATGGCTGAAACGATTTTTACAAACTAAGATTCAAATGAAAGGTATAATATTCCCATAGGTTGCTATTGAATTTCATTTTCAACCGATATCTTGTTCCGGATTACGAGTTGAAGAGTATGGTTACAAAACAAAATTTGTTGATTTGTCCACATCGGTTTCTCGGAATTTTCTGAACCGATTTTGACAAACTTGATTATAAAAGAAAGGTCCATCAGCTGCTGTTGAATTTTGTGTGGATCCGAGTTCTGGTTCCTGAATTACAGGGTGATACGTACGATCACGCGGCAAATCCCGATTCTAACGAATTCTGCGATGAATGTAAGAAGGTGATTTTTTTTTTCCAAATGTAAACACAACTGTTGAATTTGTAGATCTAGGTCACCAACAGTCATTTAAAGTCTCTTTGGCCACACTGGCCATCATCGACGGATCCGGAAGCATTCAAATTCAGAATAACGGTTATATTGGTTTCTCGAAAATGGCTAGATCGATTTGGTCAACTTAGTCTCAAATGAAAGGTGTTGCGTCCCTGGAAACTGATATTACATTCCATCTCCAGCAGACTTCCGGCTCCGGAGTTACGGGTTGTGGAGTGCGATCACATAGAAAACTCCGACTCAAACCGATACCGCGATGAATGCAAAAAAGTGCTCTTATATATACTTACCAAGTGTAATAAGAATGAAAGACATTTCCATAATGTTATATTGTACGAACCAGCTATTAAATCATAGTTTGGAGAAATGAGAAAGGCACCTCTAGGTGGATTAAAACAGGTTTTTTAACTTTCTGACCACACTGTACCGTTTTTCTCTTAATCCCGTATTGCTCGGTCACCTTTCAATATTGAAACATGACAGCTTTACTGGAATTTCCGAAGCACATTTGTGCTCGAAATATATATTAGATAGAAAATAGCCATACATAGCAACTGTGTAAGCGGCCCTTACCTTCAGGAACGACTGTTTGGGCCGAAATGTCAACGTACAATGCAATTCAACCAAAAACAGTATTATATCGAGTTTCACCGATATGTGAGCTACAAAATAAAATTTACTGATTGCGAATCGATTGACTACTTTTTCCTAAAACCTTAAACGAACGAAAAATTTTGAATTTCCATAAGAATCAACGTGGGGTTAGTTTCTTTTGGACGCCAGCTAGTACTGGGGTTACCTAAATGGTCGATTTTGACTGCTAATAGCAAAAAATCTAAAAATTATTTCCAAGATTCTCAAATGTGTACTACGTGGATTACTTAGAATTATCAAAAAATGCAAAAATGTCGATTTGGAAAAGATGTGGTCAGCCCCGTTTGGACGCCAGCTATTGACTAATCCATGTGCAGTTGAGTTGGTGCGAGTTTGAGGTTAAATCGGGTGGATTTTTTACCAAATGAGGTTAAATCAGATGGCGAATTGTAAACATCGCGTTATATGTATGTTGTCTATACACATTGCAACTGTGTTGGTGTCTAGGGGCAGATCACTTGTGATGTATTTTTAAAAATCAGCGAAATTAAATGCATTTCTTTCCATCAAAATAGAAATTCATAGTGCATTTTGCGTTGCGTGTAGACGTCAAAACCCTACAAAAACAGCCCTACATTCAACAAAACATCGAACAAAGTGGATCAGCGTAGGACGATTGTTAGGTCTTTTCGGCGAGAAGGTGCAAAGTTGATGCAAAATGGAAATTAAATGCATTTTTTTCTAAGTTGATGCAACTTTGTTATACATTCCTAGAGTAATCTGCGCCTAGGTCGGTGTCCTAGACGTCAAATAAGTCAATTCAGCTGTTTGCTATTTCACAATTCGGTATGACGAATCTGGTTTTAACAAAAGTCATTTTCATCCAAAAAACGACAGTGCTAGTAAACCTAATTCGCTAAAAGTTCTTTTCACTGATCAGTGAAAAGATCTTTTGGTGAATTAGGTTTGACGGTATTTCTATCATATGTATTACTTTTAGTGGTTTCGAATATAGGATGTAGATTACTACCAACTCTAGAGTGAAATCGACATAAAATCTTATGTTTAGAATCGTTGTCTTGGATTTCAAAACGGCCTTTTCGCCTCTAGATGTCCTCCGCATATAGAAAATTGTTAGTATTTGTGCAAGTGTATCTGTGTACTGCATAGCAGCTATTATCGAATGAAGGATTTGAAAAGTTTTTCTTTATTCAACCTTATGTCATTTAAATGCGATAAAATTTGCTCTGCTGAAAAACTGCAAAGACTAAACAATGCATGTGAATTGTCATCATGAAAAACTCATCCACAAACGCTGACGCGCATTTCAAAATGATGGCTAACATCAATTCACAACCATGGTTTAAGAGGGAAAACACAATTTGTTCCGAAGCGCCTTCTGGCGGGCAGATAATTCCCAACCAATAGCACATAAACACGCTCCATAACAAATGCCTACTATGTATAAATGTTTACGACAATCGGTTAAGCCGTTTGGGAGTCCATAAATCATATACCAACTTTAATTTTTATTTATATATACTAGCTAACACCCATCGCGCGTTGCTGGGACTTTTAACGAAATAATTTTTTGATATATTATGTCAAATGCTGCTGTAGAATATTAAGGGTCGCGAAACATTTGACTGGCACTTCGTCGTGATTTCACTCAAGTCGCACATCTTCACTTTTCGAACCATCTAGGGTAACGTCGAGCAGTCTCGGACTCGATGTAGCCAATCTACAGGACGATGAACAAGTCGGACATCGTTCTGTAGCATCATCGAGCCCGAAACAGATCGATTTATCCAGTTATTACTGAAATTTTAATACGAGGGCTATTCAAAATTTCCTAAGATTATGCTTCTCTGAGGCTTGCGGACGCTTTCAGAGTTTGAAAATTCCCGGAATATTTTTGGGTTCATCGTTTTTTTTCCTGACTGTAGACACTTTGGCTTAGCTCCCAAGAAAGGCATTCGGAATGTAAGAATAGAAAAAAAAGCAAATTCATCTACAATAGTTCAATCAATCTTAGTGTACTGATCAATTTCTTCTATTAGAAACGTTCAATATTATACTTTCTAATATTTTAAATCTGTCGATATATTACCATCTCAATATATAATCTGCGAGAAGTGATTCCAATTTATGTGTTCTTATATTACGCATACGATGATATATTATTGTGAATTTCTATATTTTTTCGCTCGCTTAAATTTATACTCGTGTTCAAACTAGTCTCACTTATTCCAATGCGGTAAATGCAATTCGATTTCTGTTTTGACTCCATCCCAAATAATTTGCAATCTCGCCAATATATGTACACTTCTCGACAAAAGAACCTATTTTTTCGGGGTAGAAGCATGGTGTGCACTTTCCTGCTTATGTGTTCTATTTGCACGGATTGCACATTTTATTGCAAAAAATTAACTTCTAGCACACTTATTTACACAATTGTTTATATCACCTATGTGTTAATGCTACAAACTGTGTATACTTTTTGTAAATAATATTTGTGAAAATTAGGCGATTAAACACATTTAAGGAGTCAGGTTGACACTGAGTGTATGCTTTCTAATAACTAAAGCGCCTAGAAGGCGTGTATTCAAAATTCTATTTGGTTGATTATAACATATTCCCATTTGAGTGCTCCTCTATAATATATGTAGTTTGACTACTGATGAACTTGAGAATTTTGTCCTACATTTCTCCTCGAACATATAAATGAACTGTCATTGATCTTGTCGTGTTAGCGCATTGTGATAGTTTATTGTTTCGTTTTCTAGCATGTGATTCTTATTATAATACTGGATATTTGCAGTAACACACAGCTTGTAAAATTTAGCGGAATCGTAAGGTATCACTAAACCGATATTCTATTCACCACGCATCACTAACACATCAACATATGTGAATGTGTTGGTGTGGTACTATTTTCCAGCCAAGAGGACACTCTGGGAAGGGAAACCAAGAAGCTTGTTTGTAGCTAATATATGTATATCATATCTCATTTTTATCTACAATTTTTTCTCTTAAAATTATATAAAATTGTTACAAAGGTTAATGTTACCTTTTTCCGGGATTCATGCAAAACATGTTGATATATAAGTTTAAATTAGCTTACCTTGTAAAAAACTGCACACGATGTTTCTCCCGATCTGTGTCGGTATGGTTAGTTGTAACATAAAACATACAATTTAAACTAACACACAGCTGTCTTAAACACTTATTTCAGCAATGTTGCCATTCCGGCATATTTGCTGTGACTAGGCGCTTGATATGACGAAGAAGACTGCGAAGATGTGGAAGCAAGATGTAGCGAAGACTTACCTCGACCGCCGCCAGCACCACCCGCACTGCTGCCAGCTCCGAAACCACCTTTTGTGGTCTTCTTGTTGGCTATCCGATCCTGCAATTTGCGTAGCAGTTCCTCGATATCGTCCAGCGAGTACGTGTATGCTAGATTACAGAATTTTGCCGGCAGTCTGCTATCCGATAGAAATTTGATCGCATGCTTCAAACAATAAATGCGATCTTCGTCGTCCAACGTTTCATCTTCGCTAATTATTTTTACTCGAATTAACGACAGGTATAGGTTGGCGCGACAAATGTCGCATTCGAATTCCTCCAATGAGGCAGTCTTCTTCTTCGATTCAATCTTCTCCGATTTGTTGACACCGTGGTCCTGAAATTAAGGAGTAATATCGGGTTGCAATGGAAAATCTCATAACGATCGATGCCATTACCTTCAATGTTTGCCGCTGTAGCTTCTCCTTCTCGTAGATATCGCGAATCATTGGTAACACTTGTATCAGGGTGTCGTGATTGCTGCGTTGGTCGTTTGCAATGGAAAATACCAGCTGTTCCACAGAGAACATGGTCGGTTCACAGCTTTCTTGTATGTCCTACAATGAAAAACATAAATGTTTAGCGCAGATATTCGCTATTTGCCGTCATTTAATTTGAATGTCATTTAATTGATGTGCTTGTGCACAATCGTAATGTGTATCCAAATTGGTAGTGACTAGGCATTTGCATGATGAATGAAGAATTTGTAAGACCAAAAATAACCCGAGTCCGACTAATGAAGCTTAAACAAGAATTAACTTTTTTGTTTCATTTTTAGGCTACCAGGGTTTATGGCGGGGGCTTCTGTGTTCCATACATAATTAGCCAAAGGGACTAGACAATGGTGCCTTATATGAGCAATACAGATGATCGAGCGTTTCGGGCTCTCGATTGTCTCACCGATTAAACAACAAAAAAAAGTGGTTTGGTTTTATTGGGTCTTAGGAGTATGCTTCCTGAAGTCACAATTTTTGCTTGCCTTTTTGAGGGGTCACAACTTTCCTGAAGACATTAAGTTTCTAAAAATGTAAAGTTGATTCTCCCTGACGGGTTTGACGGTACTGCAAACATCATGAAGCATATTTGTGCAGTAGTTTTAAAGGACCTCTGACAGACAACTACTTTAAGATGGTTATTGCATAACGCCTCGATAGTGGTGCATCGAGAAGACCGAGCAGGCTTATGGGCCTTTTTATGCTGTTTTCTCATTCTCTGCTCCACTGGCCTGTGCACGCTGGCGTGGCCGACTGGCAGGTCGCCGTGCATAGCCTTTTTATGTGGGCTGTGTTCGAAAACATTTTTTAAAAGTTTGATGGCAACGTTTGTGGATACGGCTCACAGCGGGGGTCATTGTGGGTCAATTTACGGTCATCGTGCACTGGCCAATTAATAAAAAATGTAAAAGTAGAAGCCTATTGGTGGTTGTGTTGTAATAATGATTATAGTTTTTAGTAGTAGTGTACAATTGTTCTGTGTTATTCGTATGTCTACCTGTGTATGTGTTCGTCTGAGTATCTGTGAAAGCTGTGTCGGGGACTGGATGCAGAACTGACGTTTATGATAGAATAGTGTGCATTCCTTCCTAGGATTCGTTGATCACTTTTTACCGGTGTTCAATTCGTGCATTCAATTCATTCGGAAAGATTGGATTGGATAAATTAAGGTACGATTCATTTACCGATGCACGTAAATCATCCATTCCCGGTCAGCATAGCGTGAACAAATTCTAACAGTATGCAATTGTCGTTCGTGGGAAATAAATATCATCTGTTTGCACTTAGACGATTTCAGGTAGTTTGATTGCATGTTACATGTGTCCTTTCATTCTACTTCATTAGTCTGTTTTTGTTGTACTTCTAGTAGTTTAATTTTCCACTACTCATGTGTGCCAAACTACTTAATTTTTTTTATTCAACACGTTCCATGCCCACAAAAAATCGAAATTATGCACGTGAAGTCACATTTACGAGTCAAGTCAAACACGTTAACATACAAATGCTTGAATCCATTGCGATCTTCCACACAACCTACATCCGCGATCTCGCAAACATGATAGCATCCCGGTGATAGGGTGAACGTCTCAGTACTTAAAAATTTTCAAACGCGGTCTCAAGTGTGAACCTTCAATTGAACCAATTAAAAAAACGAAAGCTCTCATTTCCACTAGACAACACGTTCCATGGCAACATACCCGGGAACTCTAGTGATATGGAAAAACTCACTTTCTTCTAGTAGACGCGCCGGTAAAATTTAAGTATGAAAGAGCAAAATATTTACTTTCAAATGTTCAATATTATCTTATTCAACACCGAAAATTGAACTCGATTTGAAACAAGGTGACAAAATTGATTTGCAAAACGCAGCGTTCGTTCTAAATTTTCATGACTTGTTACAAATAGACTCCGCCTTGGGGCATTTTTGGTGATGAAACAGTTGAGAGTATGTTCACCGCTGCTAAATTATTACACGTGATTTATTTTTATTAGCTGTTAACAATTTTTCACAAAAAATATGTTGCTTGGGAAGGGATCAATCATAAATTACGTAACACTTTTAGGGAGGAAGGGGTACGACAAAATGTGACATTTTGTGGCATATTAGGGAGGAGTAAGATAGAACATTACGTAACATGTGTTTACTGAAGATTTTTTTTTTCAAGAATTTGTTGTGTTATAGGGAGGGGGTGTCTAAAGAAATTATATGACAATTTGATACATGGGAATAGGGAAATGTCAATTTTGAACAATTTTTGCGTCACGTAATTTTTGAATGATTCCTGCTTATAGGAGACATTGGAGGTCGATGATTCCCATTAGAAGGTATTAGGGCTGTGGCGGCGATCGTGATTCGTGACACTGTTGGTGTGAAGCAAACCTGTCGCATTGATTAACACGCTAATGACTATCCAGTTATCCACTTAAAAACCCAGAGGGAAGTAAGCTAACCCCAATTCAGCATTCCTTCATTCCATGGAAATGTACATAAAAAGAATAATTGGCCTCGTCAAGCTTCCTAACTTAAGCCTAAATATATTTTAATTAAAAAAGAACATGCTTACCCGAAAATCTTCCTTAGCCGTATCGAGCCATGAGCTAGACGCAAAGTATACACTCTCGGACACTGCGTACCCGGAACACAGGCTGGATGTGTAGGCCCTCGGGAATACCACCACGAATTGGCCGGGTTGCTGTTCGGTGCGGCACAAGGAAACGTTACGGTCGGTTAGCATGTGCGGCGGGACCATCGCAGTGTCGCACGGAAGCCAAATTGTCTTGTTCTGACAGTGTGTTGGGACCAGCGCCGTGAGCGCAGCTCGGAAGTTGGAGTTCTGATCGTCTGGTACACCGTACCAAATTTTGCTAGCACCAGTGTGAAGATATTCGATCCAGGGCAGACCATGCGGATCGCGGTACCAGCAACAGGCGCTGAAAAGCATTCCCACGTGAAGGGTAGGGATGGTGATTCCCATGACAGGACCAAGTGAGCGAAGAATGGAACTGCTGTTGTTAGTGAGGACCTTCAAATTCCAGGGGTGTTTAGCGCACGATGAACCTTTGACCCTTGGAGCAGGGAAACCAAATCCGTACGCACTGGAGTCAATAGATCCAGAGTGAACGCACACATGACTGTCCCGAACAGCCACATGTCGCCAGTACTCGCTTTCGATTTCAGCCACCATCGGTTCTGTATTTTTGAACCAAAGTGACATGGTATTCCGGGCAATTCTAAAGAACTGATTCAGCGGCATATTTCTTCCCTTCATAATGCATTCCATTGAGTATTCGTCATCTTCTTCTTCTTCGTTTGACTCTTCCTCATCATCGTCCGAATCTTCGCTATTTCTCGTTTCCGAGCTGACACATTTGTCCGCATTGCGACGGGCTTTCGCTTCCCTTTTGGCCCAATCTGCTTCTACTTCATCGAATAGCTTTTGTCTTTCAGCGGGCGACAAAGTATCATAGGGAAGCAAATATTTGCAGTAGATGTCGTCCAATTTCGAGACACGATCATGCGCTGCTTTAGGAATGCACATATCTTCAGCCACCCGGGCCCATTTTTTCTTTTCGATTACTTCCTTCAACCCACCAAGCTCCTGAACAGTGTGATACAGTCTTGGCAGGTCTACTTCCATTCCACCGATCAACGGTGGACTTTGTAGATTGATACTTTGTGTCGCCAAATATTTTTTTATCGCAGCATATTCCTTAGCACTTGGCCCCCATCGGTGGAGCATTTTGTGAACGTACTGATTGTAGGCCATAAATCTCATGTCGTCTGTGATGCGACATTCCGGTTTAAAGCTGGTCGGCGGAATAATCCGACAGATTCCGAAGCGAGCCGCCACGGGTGCAATTCGTTCGATATACTCTATTGGATCGTGAAATTCTTTATCGTTTGGCTTAAACACGGGTGCTTCCACCATCTGGGCCGGGTCGTCCCGTCGCGGAAACGCCGTGTTATTATCAGGTTGAACTTGTGTGTCTAGTTTTGCCTTGGCCTTGTTTGGTTTCGATCGCTGCGATGAACTAAGCGAAGAGTTTGAGTTAATGCGCGGGAGACTCACTCGGGTATCTTCTGGAGCGGAAGATGGGGTAGGCGTGGCTACCGGCGGAGGCGCAGCAGGAGATTTGTCAATTGTTGAGACAGAATCACTTGATTTGAATCGGGGCTGAACGGTTCCCACGGGAACCATTTTGGAAATTCCATCCTTACTCATGCTCGGACCTGCTGCCATTAGGCTTTTCACTAGCTCTTGTACGTTCATTGATTCCGGGATGGGCGTTGTGTTAGAACCCATTTGGGCCTTGGTTACTAATTTGGCATGCATAATTACTCTCTGGTTAGGACCCTCGGGACCTTCAGTTCCTAGTTTCACCGCAACACCTTGAATCAGCTGATCAGTTTTGCCGCTTCCAGCAGTGTTGGGTCCTTGCAATGGAATGTAGAATGTGTGACCTTCGTCTTCGGAATCTTCAGCATTTTGTTTTTTCTCATCGGGCTTCTTCGGTTCATTCACATCATTACTCTTCTGTTCGTCAACTGGTACAGCAATGGCAGTCGATTTTGCGCATTCTTCTGGACTAAACGTTAAACTTACCGCTGGCTGAACTCCTGCCTTTGGCGGTGTGCTTAAATTGACAGGTTTCTGGAATGTTGCACTAGATCCAGCCTTTTCATCAGAAATTATTTCCTGTTTTTTATTTGTGCTGTTAACTGGAGCCTGCGGTTCGTCCCTCACAGAAGAATTACAGGACTCCCGTCGACTGTGACGTCGGAAGGGAGTTGCCAGTGGTACAAAACTGTCTTCGTTATCAAACGAATATACACTGGGTTCGTTTTCAGGTGAGAAAGCCCCGAATTTGTTAGATGCTGTGGCACTCACTGACGTTCTTTGCGACTTTAAGGCCTCTTGCTTGTAGACGGGTGTTCTGCCCTGTTTATAGATTGGCTTACGATCTGTAGTAGACGTCACCGGTGTCGTAGTCGTAGTTGGTGTTGGTACGGTGGTGGTGGACGCAACTGTTGTGATAATCATGGTATCCGCTTTAGACTTTCTTGTTTCTTTCTTAACTTCTTTTTTCACTGGCGAAGGCGTTCGAATTTTGGCGGGGGCTTTTGCTTTTGCCTCTTCTTTCACTTCTTCTTTGGGAGGTTTCTTTTCTGAAGCCTTGGGTAGCTCTGGTGCAGACTCGAGCTCCTTCTCCGGTTTTACAGTCACAGGTTTCGCTTTGAGTGTAGGTCCTCGAGAGTTACTGCCACTAGGCTGTGGCGTAGGAGGTTTGACTTCTTCCTCTTTTTTAGGTTGTATCACTGGTGGGGCAGCAGGTTGTTCAATCACAGGCTCCGGTTTATTCTCGATAAACTTTTCCCAAGCAACTGCCGGAGGAGTAGGGGTTGGAGTTTTCGGTGTGTCCAAAATCTTTAAATCAGCCTCAAGGTCATCGGGGACTGGAGACCACGAGGTTTCATCAATCCACTTTTGAATCTGCTCGTGTGTCATGTTGACTTTCGTTTTCCGTCGGTCTCGTGGCGATAGATGCCCACCCAGCAACGATTCCGTTAGTACAGGTGGTCCCAAAGGGGGTTTGTGAACAGAACCACACTTTCCTAGTGTGCACTTTGTGTCCAATGGACCAGAACTTTGTGCCAAACTTACACTAGCAATTCCAAATATTTTTTCAGATTCTTCTTTACTCGGTAGAAGATTTCCCAGTAGGGAATTTGATTTCGGAGCAACTGGTGACGTAGGAGAGGTTTGCTCGAAACCCTTTAGGAAATCAGATTCGTCCATATTGAAATCATTCTTAACGTTCCGGTTGAAGGGTATTTCCGGCTGTATGGCTGCTGGGGTTGGCTTGTCGACAGCGGTCTCTTGTGATGCATTGGTAATTGGTTTAATTGCGCGAATAAACGGTTGCTGCTGTGATGCGACTATAGATTGTTTCGTTGGCGAAAAACTTATATCTGCTGCCGTTGATTGGAATGTATTGTCATGGGACTTGTTGACACGGGTTGAATTAAGATCATCTGTTGCTGGTGATTTGACCACTTCAGGACTAAGCAGTTGTGGTGGAAGACTTAGCATTTGGGGTGTAGACACTTTGGGACTTGAAGTTTTGGAAGGAGTAGGCAATTTGGGAGGTGTTTTCACTGGCGTTGTCGATTTGAGAGCTGGAGTTGAAAGTCGTTCAACTGTCGCTGGTGATGGAACGCTTGGTTTAGGAGGTTCGACAGGTATTTCCTCCGGTTGAACCACTACAGCAGGTTCAACTATAACTTCTTTAACAGGTGACGATTTCACTGTAGTTTTCTTAGGTGTAGAAGACTTTTTACCCTTTTCTTTAAGTTTCTGTCTGATCTGTTGTTTCTTTCGCTGGAATTTAGTGGCTAACGGTTCCTCATCAGAATCACTGAAACTCTTTTCCAATGGTTTGGATTCCTCATCTGCCGGAGGTTTGACATCTTTAACCACAGTTTTGGATTCCTTTACCTTCGACATGACCTCTTCTGCTGCATCTTTCTTTTTTCGACCTTTCTTCGTTGGAGTTACTTTTTCTTCCTTCTTTGCAACATTAGCTTTCAACTCATTTTCCATTTTCTCAAGCTTTCTTACATTAGGCAACTCTAAGCTATCCAATGATGAGGCATCATCATCTGATTTATCGTCGTGGTTTAATCTACGACCGATCAATTCCATATACAACGTTGCCGCTTCTTTAGTTTTACGACTGGGACGAGAAATAATCTCTGTCGTAGGTTCGGGTGTCTTTTTCAACTTTTTTTCTTCTACCTCAGGTGGATCCGGAATTGGACTCGAATCAACCTTCTTTTTTCTTGCTCCACCTTTCTTCGGGGGAGTTTTCGACGAACGCTCCAATACTGATTGATTCTCCGGTTTGTTATCAGGAATCGGCATGGTTTCTATTTTTGAAACTGTTTCGACGACCGGAACGGGAGTGCTTTCTTCAAGAGGAACAGGTGGTGGAGGAGGGGGAGCAGGTGATTCTTTCTTTTTTCGACTACGAGGGGTCTTCTTCTGAGCTGGCGGTGTTTCTATAACTGGAGCTTCCGATTTCTTAGAGCTAACATCTGACTTTCGACTGACCGATTCCGATCGACGAGTTTTCTTTTCGGGGACCTCTTCTACAGCTTTTTCGGGAAGTGGGTCAGATTTACGGCCCTTTCGAGTTTTTGAAACTCTTGCATTTTGCTTCTTTTTCCCTATTGCTCGTTTCAGTAAGGGCTCATCATCGTCGGACGAGAAGTCACGTACTACCGGTTCTAGTACTTCTTTTGGCGGAGGAGGAGTTGGCGATTTCACTGGTGATGCTGGTCGCTGCGGAGGACTTCTTAACACAGAAAGTCTCGTGGTTCGTTTTTCGTTGTCTACAACTTCAACAGGTTTCTTTTTTCCACCCTTCGCTTTTCCTTTAGGCATCTCAGCAGGTGAATCCTTTTTAGGTGATTCTTCTATGGCGAGTTCATCACTATTTGCTTCAGTATTTTTCATTTCGACGTCATTTTTGTTGAGAACTACCTTAATATCAATCAATTCCTGTATTTCCTCTTTCTTCGTGCTTTTAGCAATTTTCTTTACACTTTTCTTTTCGACAGACTTCTTTTTCGTCGATAATATTTTCTCTTTCTTACCATTATCCTTTTTAGAATCAATTACAGGTTTTTTTGAGTTATTTTTTTCGTCCTCATCATCTTTAGCGTCTTGTTCTGGTTCGGACCGACCTTTAACATTACTTGCCCTTGTTTGTTTGCTGTAGGCCGTAACTCTTAGTTTAGCCATTCTCTGTTCGTGATATTTCTTCCGCAAAGCCTGAACGGTCTGTACCCTGCGATTATCTGGATGCTGTTCAGCTCGTTTCCTAACTGCGAAGGGCATGAAAGCGGGTTTGTCTGGCACAATGTCAGACTTTTTCACGTCTTTCTCGTCTTCTTTAGTGACAGTCGGAGGAGGATCACCTACTTTCTTCGGCGGTGACAGAAGTTCCTCCTTTTTCGAGGAACATGCAGGAGTTTGTTGCAACACACTACCACCACTTACCGTAGCCGAAGACGATGGTATCTGTCTACTCCCCGATGCCGCGGCAGTTTGTTGTTGTGCGGTCGTGTTGAAGAAGTCCAAACTCGGCGGCAGCACTGGCGTTCCACGGAAGCAAAGGAATGTAAGAAAATCTTCCGTATTAGGCCGCATGTTAGGCAGCAACTCCGGAATCGGATCGGTATCGGTAGCATTTTGTGATCGGTTCTGGGCATCTTTCTGAGGATTTGGTGGATTGGTAGTAAAACTCAAATATGCCGAGGAGGATGCAGAACCCTGTCCCTGAGCAAACTTGCGCTGGGCTTGTACTTTGGGTCTGGGGAAGAGAGATAGAAAGTATGAGAGTAGAAAATTAATATGTATGTAATGAAACAAACAGGGGCGGATCCAGAAAATTGTGCAATTCATAATATGTAATAATCTCATTTAATGAAAATAAGTTTTGTTAGTCAAATTTGGTTTGGGACGATTTTGAGTTTGAAACTAATATAAACTTGAAACTAGTTTAAAATTTCTGAACAAGAAAAAAATTCGGAGGGGATCCAGACCCCCAGGACACTCCACCTGGATCCGCCACTGAAAACAAACGTAAATTGTGAGTGATTGATCAAAATTAAACTTGAATGAACTCAAGACTCGATGTTGTTATTGTTTTTTTTTTATAATTCGTTTATTTGACACGGCTCAATGCGTTAGCTCATCAGCTTAAAATGAGCTTCTTTTCTTGCGGGACATCACGCTTGACTAAGGGTTTGCTCAGGAACACAAATTGTGTCTCCGTTTTTTGGAGCTAGCGTCAATCCGGCGCTAACTTAGTCCGTTAACTAAGTTAGTATCGGATTCTGATGAGACGAAGTCGAAACGCAAATTCAATAACTACTTTAGCTGAGAGGAGCCGTGGGTCTTTTATATATTTACAAGCTGTATAAAAATACAATTTCATTTATGCATTGTAACTGTTTGTTTTAGTCCGTTAGGCACATGCAAGGGCAGAAGCAGGAGCACACTGAGCAGAGGCGACGCGTGGTTCCATCGTCAACCTGTTCAATATACCACGAAAAGAGCCTAAAAAAATGACATTTCTGCGTGAACTTGAAAGAAAACGAAATTCAATTCATGCCCGCTGCGATGAATGAAATGTTTGGTTCGTTTCCCTCGTCATTCGTTCTCCCGACGCAGGTTCGGACGTGTTCGGTTTCAGAAGCAAAGTGAATTTTGTTTTTATACTGGTTTTGAGCGGGATTATTGAACAAAAAAGACGTTTCTCGGGTTTGTTCGAGGTCCGACAAAATGGTCCATCCAACGTCTAACGAATAGGACCAATGAAAGATCTTCGTCGACAGGTTTTTTCTGGACCAAGAGCTGAGAAAAACAAATTTGTTGTCAAAACCCACCGGTCAAACGTCTTGTAGAATACTTAAAAGAGCCATAAGTATATAATATATCTGAGAAGCGAACAATCTAAGATTTCTGAACTGAAATTTAAGCAAAACAATAATGCATATAAGGATCATTGAACCAAGTTAAAAATAATCGAAGCTTTTTTGGGCGGCTGAAAAAGAACCTGACACGACTCGTAAAAAATTTTCATTCAAGAATCCATGGTATTCATTCAGTTGAGTATCGTACAATAATATTCAATCCACTAATTAACTAGGTAAATATTTTCAAATGTTGGTAAAGCATGTAAAATAATAGGGTAACCCGGGGCTATTCGGGCCTATCTACCGACCTTTTTTTAACGGGCTGATAGGACTGCAGCTTATAGCTTGAGGGATCTCGGTCCGTCCCGCGAGACAAAATTTGCAAAATCGGAAGGATTAGCGACTGTCCGCCAATTAAACACCGGTCCTCGGGAGGAGGACTAAATTTTGCGCCTGTTTGTCTCGAAGTGTGTAACGTCAAGTTCTCTATTTTGTCTGGTCCAATGTATCCTGCTCCTAACAACGCGTGCTAAGTCGTCAGTGATGCAATTAAAACTTCGCATTGATTCCGCTTCTATTTTCTTCCTGATCTCCTCATGGGTCCCCTATGTCAGAAGCGGATCAATCGACTGTTAAGTAAATTAGAGATCGCAGTCAGCCGTGATGTCCGCGAATTTCATACATACATACAAACTATTTGGCGCAAGTTCAGAGCGTGTAACGTCGTGTCATCTAGTCTGTCATCCTATGGAAAATCATCCTACCATCGCCTTGGGGCCAACGTCATATTGGCAAATTTCGCATTGAATCCGCTTCTGTCTCTTCCTAATATCCTTTTTGTCTCCTAGGTCCGAAGCAGATCAATCGACTATTAATTGAAACGGTAAACATACTAGCAGTATTAGTCCTTACTCGCGAATACTTTTCCTTCAACTGTGCTGTTTTTTCTCTATCTTATAACATAACTCGATTATCCCTGTTCTAGTCAATATACATATTCATTACATTATGGACCAGGCAAACCCTTAATTTTTCTATTATTATTATCCTGAGTAGTTATACCAGTGAAGGTATTTTAGGATTTCGCAAAAAGAATCTCTGCCAATAAAGGCGTAATAAATATTTATCCACTATTAACTATAAAGTTTGCTCGAACCAAATGTCGGCCTGGTTCGACTCGAATAGACCACGCCGACCCGAAAGGGTTGCTTATCATTTCTGGGAGCCGGTGTGCTTGGTCGAGTTTAGTAATCATAAGAACAAGTCCTGAATAATTAACTATCTCTTAGGTGCCAGTCCTGCACTCCTTTCCTGAACTAGCCTCATACTCACGATCAAAAGAGTCGACAACTAGAGGGATCCACATGTCCCCCACCCAAGCGAATTGATCAACTTGCAAGTAGGAGCACATATCTACCAACCAGCCAAGAAGACTTCCGAATCAATGAGAATGGACCATGCCAGTCGAAGGCCACAGGCCCAGCGCCATCTCGTACAGTGTCATTGTCATTTCTCAAGATGAGAACCTACAAAGCCTAACTGTTCGTATGTTCTAGTCCGTATAGATTTTGGTTTGCTGAAACGGAACAAGAAAAGCAAAACAATTATGATTAGTATCGTAGCTATAATAAATAAATCAACGATTTCTCCTCTGTTGTCGGTTTCCCTGTTCGCAGTCCTCCCTCCTGTTCCTGATCTGTTTGGGCCACTGGCTTTCCGTTTCCTTGGCCGTCCCGCTCTCCCGCACACATTGTAGCAGGAGGAACAAATGAAAAGACAAAACAAAACAAAATGAAAATAAATGGACGTCTGCTATCTGTGCCTAAATTGATGTTGCTTCTCAGTTTTGCACGACTCAGGGGACTTGGCCTTGATCCCAATGCTCTGTCACCGATGTTACGTGATATTCGTTATGGAATATTCTTTGTTTGGGGGCCATTCATAAACAATGTTGTACTTTTTTTTTTATCTCTGATCCGCTGATACGTCTAAAATTCATTTTTAGTTTTTATCTCGTTACGTGACGCTCTTCCCCTATTGTCAATATCCAACATCATTTATGAATGGTCCCCTGGTGATATATTTAGAGCAGACAAACCAATGAAAAATAGGATTGACAGGATTTTAGTGCGCTCTTGGCGCCTTGTGTCACATCTTCATGTTTGTTATACATACTAAGAATACCAAAGCATGCGATGTGATGACGGAAGATTAGAGAAGCAACTCCTGCCCTATTCGGGCCTATCTACCGACCTGGGTAGATATGAAAGAATTTATCGGTCAAATCGGTGAGAAAAACTGAAATTTGAAGTGAAAATTCGAACGCACAAATGAGAGTTTCCAAACATTTTCCTTTGGTCATCTGCACATTGGCAGAAAATTTGAAGTGTTGTTAGTAAACGATCAAAGTTTCGCGAGTGTTTTTGCAGTGGTGTGTGAATAAAGTGCATTTGAAAAAGTGCAATGAAAATGAGAAGAAAAATAATCACTTGGGGTTTCGAAAAGAAACCCCAAGTGAAGAGGGGTGATATTTTCGCACAAAATAGGAGCTACAGATGGCTTTCCGTCATAAACTCGGGTTGATTGTATAGGAAAATATTCTAGCTTCCTTAAGTAGCAGTTTCGTGGCACACCAGCAAGGTTAGTGTGTTGAAAAACGTATTTTTATATTTGCTCATGTCAGATACATGGTTAGGCAGGGGAGAGGAGTGTGTGTGGCGCAGCAGCTATGTTGTGGCTCGCATGTATAATGTCCTTAAGTAGCAAAAAAATTGTGTTAAAAAATAATTGTGGCAGTCACAGGTGTCGATTGGCGCATCATGTATTTTCTGTGCTGTGGCGTGGCAATCGTGTGCGCCGACGCAAGCCGCTGAACGGTGGTTGATGATGTTGGCGATCAGAATAGCACCGTACGCACATTTCGCACAACAGTGGTGAGTGTCTTGAAATGATGTGTTTTCGCGCAAACAAAAATCTCCAAAAATAGGTGCCTCAAGCCTTCCAAAATACATACCTGTTATTTTTTCACTTAATCACGATTTTGCGATTATGTTTTTTGTTTTGAGGATGGCAAAAAAATGAAACACAATACATTTCTAAAAAACCTCAGAATGAGATTCATCTGTCAAAATTAATGTTTCCGAATGGCGCCTCCGCAAATATGTCTTACGATTTTCTGGGAAATCGAGAGGGTCTGAATTACCCCCACGGTTTTAATAGCCACGGATTCTCCAAATTGCTGAATATGATGAATTTTCATTCAATAAATTCGAATATTTGTAACTCTGTCATTGGATACTTAGAAATCATGGTATGATATGAATTAACTTGAAATGTGGAATCTTATACACACAAAGAAATAAACGTCCTTCTATATAACAAAGATCAAAATATTTGTCAACCGGTTTAAACTCATCCCTCAATTCTATCAAATGGGACAGAATATTGAATGTTCCTCATGCAGTTCATTGAATCCAAAAAAAAAAAATGTTTTTCTCGTAAAATATCGTTGGCATAAGATATTTAACATCAACCCGTTCATTATTACAATAGAAACGTGACGAATGAATTTTTTTAAAGTCGCGTAAATAAAAAAACAAACAAACATTACAATAGAACACGAGATCATTTGAACAACCCCTGGTTTGAGTTGATGTCAACTTTACACTCTCGTAGATAAGTTTTCAACATGTAAATGAAAAGAGCAAAGAATTTCTTTGAGGCACGTGTAAGGACCCCTATATGGACATCGCACCAATGCACACTGGTTCAATATTTGACTTGAACCGGTGCAAAAGAAAATAGAAAAAGCCGTTGCCCATGACACTCACGCTGCTATTCCAGCCGTCACTCATGCAGCAGGTATATCCAGAGCATGCAATAAAAGTACGAAATGTGTGCATGCTGAACCAGTCATGGGAAAACAGTTTTTTTTTTTAAATTTACTCGCTTCGCTTGGTATGAGAGGTTGATTTATCGTTCGGATCAAATCGTCGAACTTTAAGGTTTGGCAAATATTACTTTCGCTTAAATTAATTTTTTGATGCTGCTGCTGTTAATTTTAACTGAAAATAGGTTTGGGGTCGTCAGATTTAGCTTACCTGTTCAATGAGCAGGTTGAACGTACCGACGTGTTGCCTCTGGCTATAACGCTGGTAGTTTCTGATTTTGACCATCTATACGGTGTCGTGAAGATTTTTAAATTGCGCTTTGAACAAGTAATAAATTATTAAAAAAAACAGTCAAAAAGTGTATTTATTCCGATGCTTTTTTGAAAACCAAACGCCAATACAAACAGTAAAAATACAGCAATATTCAGTAACGGAGATAAAGCAAGAAGGCGTCGAAGAAACAGGTTGAGCCGGTATATTGTACGTGTATATACAGTATGTTTCAGAGTCTGGGCTACAGAAGATGACGAATCAAGTGGTGCGTGGTGCATATTATATACAAATCATATTCACGAATGTGTTTTACCTCTGTCAAACGAAATACGAAAATCTTTGAATTTCACATGAAAATCCATTAAAAAGCATTGCATATGGTGTTTCAAATTAAATTCACCAATTCTTCTGCCAATGAAATCTATATACAAAACAAAGTAATATTCACGTGTAATTCATTTGGAAAATTTAGTCAATGGTATTTCTTATGATTTTGATGTACCTTTCACACCTTGTTTGCATGAATTTCATTTGAAACCCATATTTTCCACACTCGGCAACTGTGGCAATCGTGTGCATTTCATGTGTTTTTGGATTGAATTCCACATGATGTTAACGTGTTAAGTTTTTTCAGTGTGGAAGTTTAATTATGGCCAAATTTATTTATGATAAAGATTACGTGTAGTTAAAATAAACAGTAACAAAATTACAGGGATCGCAAAAAGGTCTGGGGTACGAATGTATCCCACAAAACCGTTCCAGGGTTAAAAGGTAGGAACATTTAGCATAATACCTATTGAGGGACAAGGAACATTTGGCATAATGAAAGTTTGGTATAATGGGCATAATACCGATTGGGGATTAAAGGGAGCGTCTGGTGTAAAGTGCTCAAACCGAAGACTATTTTGGTTCACAATTTTGAAGGAAAGGTGCCAATGGATCTGTTGTGTAATGTTAATATTCATTTATACATTCAATGTGTACGAAAAAATAATATTTTCAGTCACACAGAGCCACGCATACGAGCGTTCCAAAAGTAGACGTCCAACCATTTTCACGTCCAGGAGCGCCGCAGCGAACACGATAACTCTCGATAAAATTGTCTGATACGGGGAATGCAGTTAGTCGATAAACCGCAAAAAAATAGAAAAAGTTTGAGATTCGGAAAATGGCTTAATGAAACCCGAAAATCTAATTTTTTACTGTAAAATTCGCTCAATTTTCTTCAAAGAATAGGGAGAAATTTTTTTTTATTCAGTTTTCTGTGTTTCATCGACAGGCTACACATATTGTGTATTCACATAAAAAAAATCAAGTCAAATCGTTGATTAGTTTTTGAGTTATCGTGCTCGCTAATTTGAAAAATGCGATTTCGAGAAAAACGCTACTACAGGGTGTCCCACACCAAATTGTATCAGGGAAAAAACGCTGTAGAAAATGACACATTGGATATTTTCTCCTGAAAATTTGGGTAGAAGTAGTTTAGAGTGTATTGTTTACACTTTATTTTTATCACTGTCAGTTTTTCGAAAATTGTTGCCGATAGATTGAAATCAGCGTGTGTTATAACATATATGTGCGAGGAATGCATGACTGCTTAAAACAAAAAAAATCAGCGCAGCCACAGAAATTGCGGGAGATTATTCTAGAGGTTCAATACTAAAAAGTAAGCGGATAAAAGGGAAGTCGATTTTTACGCACTACACCAGACGCCCCCTTAAGCCACATGGGGTGCACACCCACCCCTCTTAGGGTGGCTCTAAACCGCAATTTCACGTTTTCAGATTTTCCTGCCTGATTATCTATTTGCGTTTTATTGGCCGATCAACAACGTCCAAGTAACGTGTAAAATAGATGTACCATAAAAATCAAATTGAAAATTGAATAAAAAAGATCATATCGCTGGGGTCGGTTTCCCACTCTACCCTATGCGATATCTCCTCTCTACCCTATGCGATATCTCCCCTTAAAGAGAAAAAAATAGGCAAAACCAATTTTTCTCCACTGGAGAAAAATATTTTTAAACAATATTTATCTACAGTGCTTTTTTTCCTTATTTATTAACAACTAAGAGTGAGTCAATTTTCGTTTTTTTTGTTTTAACGGCATTCAATTGGCAAAGGACTGGAAAATGAAGTATATTTTTCAATATTAATACTAAGAGCCATAGTACAGGAGAGCAAGGAGTTGAAGGAAAAAAGTTTTGAAAAGCGTGGAAAGGGTCATATGAGCAGGCTTAGAGTTTAACGGCGACTTAACCCTTTGTCTGCTACCGCAGGAGTCAGGATCCTTTGGCATTAGAAATGCGAATCACCTGAGACTGCGGCATGTCCGGATCTGCAGAGCTGTAAATAAATAAGTTATGAATTTTTCGAATTTGTCTCAGCAGAATCCGACACTAACTTAGTGATAGGACTAAGCTAGCACCGGATTCACACTGGGTCCAAAAATGAAAACAATGATTAGTTGTGTTTCTGAGCAAACCCCTAGTCAAGCGGAGTGTTGCCACATTGAAATCTGTATTTCACGCGAAAAAAATCTGTAAAACTGTATGCCGATGAAAAAAATCTGAACTGAAAATCTGTATTTGAAGTTTCACTAGAAGTTTTACAAAATAATTATTTTGACAAAGAAAGACTACGTGTTATAACCTTGTCCTGTCTGAACAAAAACAAAGCATAAAAGAATTTTTTTTTTCGAGAGTTGTCCTACTGGAGCTGTAGAGCTAGGTTCTCGGAAGGGCTCCCCGTCAAAATCACATACTACAATTTGCAGACGAGACAGGCAATGTCGCCCTCTAAAACACTGCATTAGGCCAATTGTAGCGGGCCGTGATTCTGAATGTGATATTCATTGTACGGTTCAGGTATGTGCGGGCGCAGCGACTCGCGATCGCGTGTATCATCGCGAAGGGCTCGAACATTTGTACGTTAACGTGCTCGATCGCGTGTGCGTTTGTATGTCGCGTGTGCTAACATGTATGTAACTTCGCGTGTATAAATTCTATTTCATAACCGTGTGCCTTCCGCATATTCGCGTATGTTCCAGAATGATCGCGCGCGGACCGTGAATCTGATACTTATTTTTTGTGTACGGTTCAGATTCCAGAAAAAAGTGGGTTCTTCCATATCATTAGAGTATCCAATCATGTCGACGTAGAACGCGTGGTCTAGTGGATATGAGCTTTATTTTTTTTTATTGGTCCAACTGAATGTATGGACCTAAATTGCTAGAATTAAGGCTAAAGATTTCCGGACGTGACCGATTCATGATCGCGCGCGTTCGCGTTTGAGACCGCGTTTGTAACTTCGTAAGTACTAAAACGTTCACACAATTGCCGGAGTGTTATCAAGTTTACGCGATCGCGGGCATAGGTGTGCGTAGATGATCGCGAAGGGCTTAAGCGTTCGTATGTTGACGTGTTTGTCGCGTGTGCTCACGTGTATGTGACTTCGCGTGTATAAATTCGATTTTGAAACCCTGCGGCCATTAATATATTCGCGGACCGTCATTCTGATCTTTAGTTTTCGGTGTACGGATCACATTCTGACAGGGAGAGAGTTACCCCATATCACTAGAGTTTCCGGTCATGTCGCCATGGAACGTTTTGTCTAGTGGATATGGGAGTTATTTTTCAATTTTATTATTTTTTTATTAACCCTTTCATGCCCAACTTTTTTCTAGTACATGTAGGGTCTCAAAATTATTTTTCCTTGAAAAAGGTGGGATCAAGAAACACGAAAAACCTTTTTTCATAAAGATGGTTGCTTCCGTCGCAGTGCTAGAAGCTGTTAAATTTTTACCTTGAAATGCTCAATACAATTCTCGTAGAATATTTACAATAGTCTAACTGCGTCGAAAACGTGGCCAAAGACAGTCTAAATTGATAAGTTTTACCAGTTTTCAATAATATTGCGACATAAAAAAGTTATATGAAAAAATCATTTTCCGTCGTCTACGTAAACTGTCCCTGGCAGCACTGCTCCATCGAAATACAATCAGACTAATTGCAATAGCTTCAGTTGTAGAGCTGATCATTGTAGCTGTTAACACTCAAATGAAAGGCAATAGTCACATTTACTAGCCTTACTTGTTTTGTGGGTAAATCTTGCCACAATCAAAAGTTATAGCTGTTTTAAAACGTTGTTGTCCACAAACAACATGGGCATGAATGGGTTAATTAACAAGGACCTAGATTGTTGGTACCGAGAATAGAGACTTCCGGACGATTCCGATTCATGATGGCGCGAGCGGGGGAGTTTGTAGGTTGACACTTGAGGTCGTGTTGGTAAGTTTATGAGTGCTGAGATTTTCACCTTATCACCGGGGTGTAATCATGTTTGCGAGTTCGTGGGCGTAGGTTGCTTTGAAAATCGCGAGGGGCTCTAACGTTTGTGCGCTGAGGTGATTTTGTAACGTGTGTTCTTGAATGACCGCGCAAACCGTGAGTCTGTTATTAAATTTTCGGTTAGCGGTTAGAATTCTGGCAGAGAGTGGGATCCCTTATATCGATAGGATTCCCGGTCATGTCGCCATAAGGCGTGTTGTCTAATAAGTATGAGCATATTGAGCGTATTTTCTTAATTGGTCCAGCTGAAGGCATGGACCTAGGCTTCTAGGATCAAGATAGACTTCCGGACGTGATCGATTCGTAACCGCGTGCGCGAGGGCATTTTTGTAGGTTCCCGCTTGAGACCGCGTTTGAGAATGCGTGAGTGTTAAGACGTTCACTATCACCATCTTTGCTGACCCAGCTGAAGGCGGGTGTAGAATGGTAGTATAGGACTCGAAAAGAAGAAATAAAGGACAATATATGAGAGGCGTAATAGATTAGATATGTACAAGATACAGCTGAATTTATGATCATCACATGATAGAAATACATTAGTACTTAAAACTCTACTAACACTTGAATAGCCAACCACCACACATAGCACATCCTTTCTCAATTATCTATTTGTTACTGGTTGATTGTCGGCTATGAGAGGGTAAATAGAGGAAAGGTATAGAACAGAAAAAAGGCTCGTATCAGCCCTCCCGGCCTCCTCGATACACCACTATCGAGGCGTATTGTAATCAACATCCTGAAGCGGACTTCTTATATAAATCAAAATTCTGAGTAGTCATAATGATTGGTGGATTATTAACATGAGAACTAATTAACCTCTAGTAGTAGAACTTGGTGCAAATAGAAACTAAAAAGAGCGAAGGTCCTTATATTTAGATAACTCTATTAAATCTATTGTGGCTTGATGATGTTTACAATATTGTCAACCCCATCAACCTGCGAGAGCGATAAAGAAATAGATATTACATGCATCTAAACTACTTTTGGGTGGTTGGTGATGTGGTTCACGTGGATTGGATTTCTTCAAAAACTACGTGTTTCAGTTTATTAAGTTGATCTAGTTGAGCATTAACTAGTGGCTGAACAGTATGTTTAAGAGAAGGTTCCATCCATAAGAGATTGTCATCTCTGTTTCTGAAAACAGCGAATCCGATTCGTTATAGACGAGTGTTACTCGCCATCTTCACGAGCCAGAGCGACAGAGCGATTTAAGAGATAAAAACACCCAGCTTCAGTCTGATCATCTCTTATAGATGACAGTCCATTGATCCGAATCGAATGACTCTATCACTATGCTCAAGATCAAATGAGTCCCCGAACAACACAACCAGTATGTTCCCCCATTTGAAAGTAGAAACATCCATATCAGCCGTCCGCCAAAACACTCGATCGAATGATTATTAGTCATGAGATTCAGAGATCAATGAATCAGCACTCGCTCGGATCTCCCACTCTTATCGACCAAGCAAGAGTACGCGCCCATCAGGCTCATCACCCAAGCCCAGGGCCAAAGCATAAAAGAAAATTACAACCAAATTGGAATTTGCAATCAGAGATACATGAAGAAGAGGTTTGGTTATCACGTCTACTTTTTTATGTTTTAAAGCCTAAGCAATTTATGAGAAAAATTCTCAAAGGGATCATCCATAAATGACGTAGCCTTATATCGGGGAGGGGGGAGTTTTGCATTTTGTGATGATGTGTGATGACGGGAGGTAGGGGGTCATGTCAGTCTACGTAGCTTTTTTAAAGGGGAATAACTAACATAGTTTGTTATTTTTTAATAAAAAAAAGGAGAGTTACCGTCATGCTACGTAGTTACCAGGGGGTATTTAGTGGTTTGTGACGAAATGCTACGACGGGGGAGGGGGGGGGGGGGGTGTTAAAAATTACTTAAAAAATGCTACATCATTTATGGATGGTCCCAAAGCTTCTCGTTTTAAATAATGATATGAAACAGATAAGACGATTTCGCCGGAGTTGCATAACAATGTGCACTCAGGGCACTGCGCGACTTCCGAAGGGTTAAACAGCACTATAATCAATTCTAATGAGAATTTACAACTACGGAAGTTTAATGTAATCTACTAGCAGCAACTCATGCAGCTTTTAATGCGAAACTTCTTAGCACATAAAGTTCCGTTGAAACATTATATAGCTTGCTATTTAGCGAGAAATAAAGTACATCAAAATGTTCTATTTAGGCACCTAATTCTATTTACATTACAATTTCACATTTGTTATTTAGAAAAGTCTGTAAAATCGACGAGAACATTTCAAATGGGCCCATATGGGGTGGGCGTAGCGTAGTTGGTAAATCGATTGCCTTGTATGCAGTGCACCTGGGTTCGAGTCCCGACCCCGCACATAGGGTTAGAAATTCTTCATAAGAGATTTTTCTAATCCGAAGAGGCGAATGACCTTAAGGTTAAAACCACCATAATCGAAATAAAAAAATGGGCCCATAAACAAAACGTAAACAATTCCGGTTAATACTTTCTTCAAATGGACACTAACAAAATTTAATACACACCTTAAATAAGCAAATTCTGAACCCTGGCTGGTGGCGAAGTAAGCAAAATAACTTGTTTTGTTTATGTTCCCTTTCTCTTCTCCTAAAAAATTAACAGTTCATATACAGTCTAAAGGGACCAGATGTTCTCAAGACGAATGCGGGACCTTACCTTTTCCAAATATTCGCACAACTTGTGTAAGATTGAGGAACTTTTCGTAAGGATTCATGATCTGAGTCATATTAGAAGTCGAAAAGGGCATTGTAACGATCAGGATAAATTGGCACATTTTTCACATTCCCCACGCAATTGGGAGATTTGGCAGCACGACTCAAAATGTTTGAGTGATTTGAACAATATGAATGTACAATATGGGTATTTTCGAATAAAAATCCGCATTTTGACAAATGCGGGACACTTTCCGGGACGTTTTACCATGCGGGTCAAGACCTCGAAATCCGGGACTGTCCCGCCTAATTCGGGACGTCTGGTCACTTTAATATACACCAAACAACACAACGGAAAAAAATGTTTATGGCCCTTTTCTCAATGAAAAAGACTAGTTGAAATGGGTGCAAGAACTTCCCAACACCGATAAAGGGATCAAAATAAACGTCACATAATCATTTGCTATGAACAAAAGGGTTCACCAGCATGCACTATAAGCTAACGACTCGCCTAAAAGGGATTACGGGAGAGGGCACAAAACCAGTGCGATGTTTCAAAAGGGATTAAAACATTTATCTGCAAAAATCAAGTCTAGTCTAGTCTACACATACACCGCCAATACATGTAGGGATCCTGGAAAATTGCAGACGTTCGCCTACAATTTTTCTTGTCAATATTAATGTTTGTAGTACATATGGTATGTGACATAATCATTAAAGCGGCCATGCTAACCGCGCAGCGTACAAAATGAAGCTGATCCAAAATTGTACGACAATTAAATTATTCATGCAATGAAGAATTTAATCAACGAACCATTTTGAACCTTGGAGAAGAAACGTGGACAACCGTACTGACCGTTTCAATTTAATGGGGGTTTGATAAATCGTTGGAAGTGACTTGGCTAAGGACCGATTTCTTCACCCTCGCTTAGAGCTTAAGCCAAGTTTAAACGTACTGGTGAACCTGGTTAAGAAGTTAAGCGAGGGTGACGAAATCGACCCTAAGAGGATTAACGTCACTCCTTTGGTTCCTGGGATGGGACAGAGATATTTAGCCCTGCCCTGGCTAATGAGCCTAGTTATAGCACCTTTACTCGCTTTCCAAAACATTTATCTGCAAAAATCGTTCAAAATACATTTTTTTAATGAATCTTGAATGTTATTCGGAAAAAAGGGTTAATTTAACACGGCATTGAGTTGTTTGATCCTTAAATCAACCTCATGTTCATAAATGGAAATATAATGTACGAGGTAATTTTTCAGGCGCCCTTTTCTCAGCATGAGCATATGGAGCATATTGTATATAATGCCTTATGAAATGTTGACTTCGAAATCTGCATTTTGAGCAAAAATCTGTGATTTGTATATACAGAATCTTGGTCGCAAAATTCTCAGAAAAATCTGTAAAATAAAGAATAATCTGTATATGTGGCAACACTCAAGCCTGATACCACGTAAGAAAAGGAGTTCTTATTAAATGGATGAGAACTAATGAAATCGAAGCTTGGTTCGGCTTAGCAAGCCAATGCAATATGCTATATTTCTCGCTAAGGAAAAAATAACCCCTTTCACTCTTGTAGATAAAAAATGTTTCTTTTTTAACTTTTTTCTTCTTAGGGAGATATATAGCAGAGTGCATAATATTAGGTCTGTTCCAGTACCAGGAGAAACTGGAAGTACTCCGGAGAAAATCGTTCCTGTACTCTCTTCTTCTCTTTTTTCTTCTTCTGGTAGCAAACCGGAGTAAAAAGGAGCAAAGATTTTTTGCTCCTGTTTACTCCGGAGTGACTTCCGTGTACTGGAACAAACCTATTATTGCATTGAAACTAGCGTCAATCTTGTGCCAGTTCAGTCTTGTCACTATGTTGCTGTCGGATTTCTAACTGATTTAAAACCGGAGTACGTATGAGCTGGAGAATACTAACTCTTTCGTTTTTGCCGGTTTGGCCTCAAAAAAGAAATAAGACTGATTACACTCAAGTGGACCAGTGAACTGCAGATGATTGCTTTTACAAATGTTGTTTACTGATTTGCAAACTACTATCGAATTCTACAGACATGGTTGCGTAAAAACATTAATGATTTTTTCAAGTAAAACATTTAGCAACTAATATCTTCCTACCAAATAAAGGTAATGTAATTTTATCTACTAAATGCAAATAATTACTCATTCGTACATTCAATAAAAAATATCGGGACAACCTTAATCTAGTTGTTAATCATTTAAAATAATCGATAATAAATCAGCTAGCCACATAAAACCATTGTCCCTCGGAATAGCCAACACCAACCTCTTGGGAATTTCCGGTGGCGAAAGATCCCTCTCCGGACTTTCTCTAGCAGAGGCCAAGTTTGAAGCCGATACTGCTGCACTACCTCCTCCACGGGTCGCACTTCCAGAGGACGTAGCACCGAGTGCATTGTTGTTATTGTTAGCACTGTTCGAACTACTGGCACCGACAGCCACTGCGGAACCAACTTTCCTTCGCCGCTTACCATCCTTCGATACAACCATTTTGATTTTTTCTCCTTCACGGCAGGCAGAAAATCGCTTGTCAGCAGCCTGAGGAACTTTTTCGATTTTCAATATAATCACTGAAACAGGACACTAGCGGCACAAAACTAGCGTCAATCGCTTCTAGCCCTAATCGACAACATTTTGCTGCTAGTTTAGCGGATAGATATAAATTATTGACTGGTTAAATCACGCAATTTTGATCTGACAAAATTTTCTCGCTGCTACGCGTAAGAAAATTTTTTTTATTTGCACTATCGAACACAAGGAAGTGAGACCAGAGATGCCAGGTACTTTTTTCAAATGTCTGCAACAATAATTTTAAAAGTCTGGGAAGAACAAAAAATGTCAGGAAAGCTAGTGTAACCAAAAGCCTTTATATTCAAAAATCTGCAAATATCTGCAACAAAACTTAAACATCTGCAAATATCTGCAACCAAACTAGAAAATCTGCAAATATCTGCGTCACCCAAAAAATCTGCAGCTTAAATTAAAAGTCTGCGAATTTGCAGACTTGTCTGCAAATCTGGCATCTCTGAGTGAGACTGAAAGCAAACCATGCTACCGTCCCTTTCTCGCTGATGAGCTTCGTATCATACTGCACTTTTTTATTCGCCAGCTCGCAAACCGACTGTCACTTTGAAAAGCGATGACGCCATTAATTTCAGGGTTGCTCATTTGCGATTCACCAAGGTGATCGAAAAGGTGGGATTTTAATGGAACATTGAGCTGCCAGATAAATAATTTTGTTGAAAAGTTTCTCAATTTGGTAATTTTCGCACCGTAAAAGATTGATTTTCATGAAGGTGTAACACACGGCGTGGAAAAAAGTGCTTTTTTCGATTACCATACAATTGTTCGTTCCCCCTTAAGGCATTTGAATATTTGGCGATTATTTACACTATGATACTAGAAGTTCCTACTTCATGTTTATTTAATTGTGAAACAAACCAAAAACGACAGCTGCCATGGTCTATGTAATATCATGCCTTGTGTTCAGGGGCGGATCCAAAAAAAAAATTCGGTGGGGTCTGAGATTTCTGTTTTAAAATGAAAATACGTAGCAACCTTACCAAACAAACATTAGGAGCTGGACTATAAGACGACTTGCTGATTAAAGCAGATTAAAGGCTATTTAAGCTGAATAATACTTTCGCTGAACTATTTAAACATTAACAGTTTATTCAGCCTATTTAAACTTCAGTATTCGTCAGTTCAAATTAGGCTGATCCATACTACTAACAAATGTAGTAGAGGCAATATTAATGCTTTTATTCAACCATCTTAATTCGACTTAATTACGAGTTGAATAAATGATGCTGTTACCAATACTATTACCTTTAATCACTAAGCTGCACTACATGTCTTCAAAAAGTTGTTTCTACCTATACATTTGCCCTTATACTACCTTTGACTTTTAACTGAATTATGTGTTTAACAAAGGTAATTGTACCTGCTTCAAAAATTGACACGAGTAGCGAACCATGACCATGGGTTCAAGTCGCAATACACGCACATTATTTTTTTTTACTTTTAAGTGATATATTGTGACGTCCCACTAATTAAATTATACCGTGCTATATAAAGTTCGACTGTACTCAATCGAACTTTATTCGCACAGCACACCGGTGACCAACTCGAGCGGTCGATCACCGAGGTCTATTGTCGACGCTGCACATTTGATGACGTGCAAGGCACATGGATACGGCGCAGCAAATTGTCACTCCAGGCGTCTAACGCTATGACCCTATGTACTATGTATCGATGTATGCATGGCAATCGTCATGCATATAAAACTAAATATTGAATAAAATAATTCATTCTAAGTAAGACAAACTTACATGGCAGACCGTGGCTCGTATCCGAGCAGTGATTACCAGCGGCACGAACCCGCACTTGTACTGTAGATCCGCGAATCCTAACAGCTCGTTCCGTTCTCGCGTGTGTTAAGTGAAAATGGAGATCTAAAGACCCAACTGATTAGTAGTGATCGCACAGCAACTGCCAATAACTCCAGAAGAACTTATACAAATAAAAGTGAGGAGTTCCAGTGGTGGAAAATTCGTCCAGTGTGCTAAGAAAAATAACCAAAAGAATGAGAACTAGCCAAATTGTGAGATACGCCATTCCGTTAAACTACGACCAAGTGAATTAAGTGACCTGATGCTAAGTTACGACCAAGTCAACGAACCTTACTATTATCGAGAATGAGTACGTGACTGTTAAGCATTAGCCAAGTTAACCGAGATCCAGCCGTCCGACCGCTACCCACTCAACCAGTGACAGTTAAAAAAATGGGGTCGCGTACAAGTAAAAATCCTACGGTAAGCGGAGATCCGCAAATAAATATAATAAATACGTTAGAGCAGCACGCGGTGTGGCAAGATGGCCAGGAGACTAAATATTGGATATTACTAACTATATGCAGTATACAATTAGCTTTTGTAATATACCAAGCCTACACAAAGTATGTGAAAAAACAAGCTTTCAAAAAGGCGAGGAAATCGCTCGTCAACCTAAACCAGGTCTAACTCTTTAGGAATGGATAAATACGAACAATTAAAAATATTGAACACGAACATAAAAAAGTCTCAATATAACAAAATCACCAATGAAACACTCCAAACTAAACTAGAATTGAGCGAAAAACTTAAAACTTCAGTAGAGGAATACTTAGAAGAAAATTACGACCTGATAGAACCGCAAACATTCGCTAAAATCGCGAAAAATACACGTGAATGGAATAGAGAAATAAAAGAGATTCTCACACGAAAATTTAAAGACAACAAACCAAAAGACGAACTAAAGATGGTGTCTGTATTGGAAGTTATTAAAACAGCCTCATCGTTAATCCCTGAGTACGATGGCAGTGCTGATAAATTAAATGCAACAGTAGCGGCTATAAAAGCCCTATCGCCTATCATTAACAACGATAATCGCGCCGCTGCGATTAATGTGATTTTATCGAAATTCTCGAATAAAGCTATAGCAGCCGTCGGAGAAAACCCGGAAACTCTAGACGTTATAATAGAAAAACTTAATGAAAAATGCAGAAAGCAACAACAGCCTGAGGTTGTCCAAGCAAAATTAAATGCTTTGAGACAGACAAGTGACCTCAATAAATTCACTGACCAAGTCGAGAAATTAACACTAGACTTGCAGAAGTGCTATTTGGCTGAAAACATCCCCTTGGATGCAGCCGTTAGATTTGCAACAAAAGCAGGCATTAAAGCTTTGGCCAATGGAGTTCGAGATTCTGAAACCAGACTTCTGATAAAGGCAGGCAAATTTGAAAACTTGGATGCTGCCATTGGAAAAGTGCATGAGAATCAGCACGAGACTGAAGTCAGTGTATTGTACTTTAAAAACCACAATCAAGGAAATCCAAGAGGTAGAAATAACTACCGAGGCCGATCGAACAGAGGACAAGTCAACTCTTCCAGAGGCCGATCTAATATTTATAGTGGATATCAAAACCGCCCTTTCAATCAAAATAACTACAATTATCGGGGACACCAAAATGGAAATAGAGGCCGCGGAATCCAGAATCACCGCGGACAAAGTTACACACGGGGCGGAAATACTCGTCAACATAATCAAATATTTTACAACGATGCGGAAAACTGGCAAGGCCCTCAACAGCCACAGCAGCAGCAGCAGCAGAATCAACATGCTCAGCATGTTGGGGGTATAAGCAACCCGCAAGAACAACAACAGCAAACACAACAAGCAGTCCCATTATCCCAAATAAGGAACCATTGACCAGATACATTTTCAATATTCATACCAAACCAACTAATTTTATCAATTTAAAACCAAAAATTTCAAATTATACTTGTACATTTTTGATAGATACGGGAGCAGAGATATCGATTCTGAAACCCAATAAATTAAACCAAGACGAATTTATCACAATAACTGACAAATGCTTGATTACGGGAATAAACAATATCAAAACTGAAACTAAAGGTTCTATGACTACAGAACTGTATACTAGCGATGGTGTATCGCTATTACATAAATTTCATATAGTGAATGACGAATTTCCAATTCCGACAGATGGTATTTTAGGTCGAGACTTTCTCACCAAATATCATTGTAATATTGATTATGACACTTGGACATTAACATGCGCTACTAGCCTTGGTCCAATTGAAATAATAATTGAAGACACTTGTGAAGATACAATTGTCCTACCACCTCGCTGTGAGGTTTATAGACAAATAAATACGAAGAGCACCAAAGAAGATAACGTTTTACTGTCATGTGAAGTTCAACCCGGAGTATTTTGCGGAAACGCTATCGTTAATTCAGAACATGCAATAGCTAAATTCATTAACACAACTAATAAAGCAGTAATAATTGATAAAAATTTTACTAAACAGATAATCCCTCTACAACAATATATAATGTATACGTTCAAAGAGGTTGACCAGGAAAACCGAAATACAAATCTCATGAAAGAATTAAATATTGATGGTGTAAATGCTGAAGCCAAAGGCAAATTAATAGAATTATGCAAAAAATTTAATAATATTTTCTCTTTGCAAGGTGATATGCTAACCTGCAATAACTTTTATAAACAAAATATAAATATTACCGACAACACACCAGTATACATAAAAAACTACAGAACTCCTGAAGTTCATAGAGCTGAAATAACGAAACAAGTTAATGATTTACTCGAGAAAGGAATTATTCAAGACTCCACGTCACCTTATAACACACCAATTTTGTTAGTACCGAAAAAATCCAATACTAAAGATCAAAAGCATCGTTTAGTCTGTGATTTTCGTCAACTTAACAAAAAAATTATAGCCGACAAATTTCCTCTAACTAGAATAGATGATATTCTGGACCAACTTGGGAGAGCGAAATATTTTTCGACTCTTGATTTGATGTCAGGATTTCATCAAATCGAACTAGACAAAAACTCAAAAAAGTTAACAGCCTTCTCCACACATCAAGGGCATTATGAGTTTAACAGACTTCCATTTGGACTGTCAATCTCGCCCAATAGTTTTCAAAGGATGATGACTATAGCTTTAAGCGGTCTTCCTCCGGAATGTGCTTTTCTGTACATCGATGATATTATTGTCATTAGATGTTCTATTGACCACCATTTGAAAAATTTAGAAAGAGTGTTCACTAAACTCCAACAATTTAATCTCAAGCTAAATCCTGCTAAATGTCATTTCTTCTGTGCAGATGTTACTTATTTAGGACATCATATATCCGCCGAAGGAATTCAACCTGACAAGGCAAAATTCTCCGTGATTGAAAAATATCCGGTACCCCAAAATGCGGACGAAGTACGACGTTTTGTCGCATTTTGTAATTATTACAGAAGGTTCATACCTTACTTTTCTGATATAACCGCTCCATTGAATGCAATTCTGAAAAAGAATGCAGTCTTCAAGTGGAGTGAAGAGTGTAAAAATGCGTTTGAAAAATTAAAACAAGAGCTTATGTCACCAAGAATTTTACAATTTCCGGACTTCAATAAACAATTTATTTTAAGCACAGACGCATCTAAATTAGCATGCGGAGCTGTGTTATCTCAATTACATGGCGATGCTGAACTACCTGTTGCATACGCTAGTAGAATGTTCACCAAAGGAGAAAGTAATAAGTCTACCATAGAACAAGAATTAACAGCCATCCACTGGGCAATCAAACATTTTCGACCATATTTATATGGAAGACGCTTTTTAGTGAAAACTGATCACCGACCTCTTATATATTTATTTTCGATGAAAGAACCATCCTCCAAATTAACAAGGATGAGAACGGATTTAGAAGACTTCTCATTTGATATCGAATACGTGAAAGGCAAAAATAATACGGTACCTGATGCTCTTTCACGCGTAACTATCAATTCTGAAGTACTACTTGTCTTGCCAGTTCAAACTAGGTCTAGAACTGGGAAAATCGACCAAAACAAAATAACAGTTGATAATGCTACTGAGACTGATCACCTCAGGGCTTATGAATCTGTCAACAATATAGACGCTTTCAGTTTACCAAAATTGGTCTTTGAAATGCGCCATTCGATAATATCAATAAAAATCACATCAAAAACAAAGAAAAAAGAGTTAGCATCAGTGCAACTTACTTACAAAAAAAATGTTATAGATGTCCAAAATGCGTTAAAGCAAATAAATGAAATGGCCAAGAAAATGTCAATAAAGAAACTAGCGCTAGAATTAAGCAGCATTATATTCAAAAAAATGAACGTTCAAAAATTTAAAGAAAGCTGCAACGAAACATTAAAAGACGTCTGTATAATACTATATAAAAAAGCTGCAGTGATAAAAAATAAAATAGATATTCAAAACATCATAGCTGAAAACCACAATACTCTCTTGGGAGGACATGTAGGTATAAATAAACTATTGATGAAATTACGAAGAAACTATTATTGGACGAATATGAAGTCCACAATAACCAATTATGTCAAACAATGCATTCTATGTAAACAAAATAAACACAAAATGAAAACAAGTGAAAAATTTATTCACACAACAACACCTGCTAAAGTGTTCGATTTGATATCAATCGACACGGTAGGTCCATTTACCAAAACAAATAATGGAAATCGTTATGCACTCACTTTGCAATGCGATTTATCCAAATATGTAATTATCACACCTTTAGTGGATAAGCAAGCTATAACAGTAGCGAAAGCATTCATCGAAAGTTTTGTACTTATATACGGTTGTCCATCTGCAATAAAAACAGATATGGGAACTGAGTATAAGAATGAAATTTTTGAAAATGTATGTAAAATATTAAAAATAGATAATAACTTTGCAACTGCTTACCATCCTCAAACAGTTGGTAGCTTAGAACGAAATCATCGTTTTCTTAATGAATACTTAAGACATTTCATTAATGAAGAGCGCAATGATTGGGACTCATTTATTTCATACTATGCCTTTTGTTACAATACTTCACCCCATTCAGATATAAAATTTGCTCCTTTTGAACTTGTATTTGGAAAACCAGTTAACTTTCCATTATATTTGAAAAATGCAGACACTATAGATCCAGTCTACAATCATGAACATTATTATTCGGAACTAAAATTCAAAATTCAACAAACAGTTTCCAAAGCTCGAGGATTACTAAATAAAAACAAAGTTATGAGAATAAAAGATCAAGCCGATCAAACAAATCCATTAAATGTAAAAATTAACGACAAAGTTTGGTTAAAAATAGAGAACAGAAGGAAATTAGATCCAGTATATTCAGGTCCATTTATTATAAAAAACATCCTACATCCCAACATTGTAATAGAACATTGTGAGACAAAAGAAGAACAAACTGTGCATAAAAATAGAGTGATTAAATAACTACAAATCTAATTTTATTATGATTTGATAAGACTACTGTGGTTACCTTGAATTAATAAAATTAGAATAAGCCTAACCAGCAGCATGATACTAGCTCAAAAAAACAAGAAACTGAGTGAAACGGTAAAAACATTAAGCCTGCCAATGCGTATCATTAGTGGTAAGACCTTGAAAACAACTAAAACCTACAAAATATTATATACAGAAAATCATATATTTTCATCCTCGTAAAAGGAAGGGAACGATTGCATTACTTTCAGCACTTGCCGAGAAGTGCAAAATTTAATTATTTAGAAACAAAAAAAAAGTAAAAAAAAGAAGAAAAGAAGAAGAAATGGAAAAAAAAATATTATAAAACTAAGATATGATTTTATAGGCATCTGGAGTGTATAAAATGATTTCACCTGAAGTCTCATCATTTTCTGTAGGGGATAGGTGTGACGTCCCACTAATTAAATTATACCGTGCTATATAAAGTTCGACTGTACTCAATCGAACTTTATTCGCACAGCACACCGGTGACCAACTCGAGCGGTCGATCACCGAGGTCTATTGTCGACGCTGCACATTTGATGACGTGCAAGGCACATGGATACGGCGCAGCAAATTGTCACTCCAGGCGTCTAACGCTATGACCCTATGTACTATGTATCGATGTATGCATGGCAATCGTCATGCATATAAAAACTAAATATTGAATAAAATAATTCATTCTAAGTAAGACAAACTTACAATATTTCTCACTTTGAGCCCTTTTCTTATTCTATTTGTTGCTTCAACGGTTTGCTCTTGTAACATTTATACAGCGTTTTTTTTACAATTTCATGCAGCTAATTTGCAATTTGAATTTCGTCCTGAAAAAATGTCTGCTAACAAAAAGAAGCTATCAAGTTGGTTCGATGCAGTTGTAAACCTAAAAAATAATTCATACCAAGGACTTGCATATACATACACACTTATGTCGTTTTCGCTTGAAGCAGAAACTAACTCAGTTTCGGACCTAACTGCTGTCAAACCGTTTGTTTGAAGCCAGTTTCCAACCTAGGTTATGCGCCACTGAACTGAAAACCGGGTTGGGTTGCAACCTGAAATATATTTCGGGTTCGCTCACACCACCGCTGTTTGGCGAGAACCCAACTCAGTTTCATTAAAAACGTTCGTTTGAAGCAACTATCCTGGGTTAGTTTCTAGGTTCTCAATCGAAAACGACATTAGTTGAACCCAGCCAAATCCCCGCACAGTCGAGTAATAAGTAATGTTTTATTCAGATATCTCGGAAAATTCTTGATTTTTCGAGACAAAAAGATCGATTGTAAGAAAATCGTATCTTTTTCAATGACAATTTTGAAACAAATATCAATTCTCGACAAACATATGATTACGGCCTAAAAGCCAACTGTCAAAATCCACTTTGAATGAAAATTCCAGACAAACCGTTACACGCCAATCACAGATGTTGGTAGTAAACGAAAGAGCAAAGTTTTCTCTTTCATAAACTGTTGTGAACTAAGTTCGACTAATAACGGTTTGTCTGGAATTTCCATTCAAAGTGGATTTTGACAGTTGGCTTTTAGGCCGTAATCATGTTTGTCGAGAATTTTACCAGGTGAATTTTTCAAGTTAACAATATCGATTTTGAAAAATTCGTTTCGACATCGCCTATTCCTATATCGAAGTAAGTGCCTATCTGTGGACTATAAAGTCCCTGGAATAACATATGATTATCACATTGGCGACAACTGTACTCGTAAATCTTTCAAGGGAGAAAACAGTATATTTTCTAGGCGCCAATTTCTTCACCTGGATGAAAACCGGCTTTCGGTCACCAGCAACCTGAAAACTGGTTTTCATCGAAAACCGATTTTCATCCAGTGAAGAAATTGGTCGTAAGTATTTCGGTATATTCCAATCGAGATGTTTTCATATATTACGGTTTAGAAGCAAACACAAAAGCAAATTTATTTTGTTGTTTTATATCTACTGAGTTTTCGGCATGTGAAACCTACGATAACAGTGTTCCAATGTAAAAGTTTGGCAATTCATACGCGCCTTTGTTTATGTAAATTTACCTTTTAATTCAAAACTGTCTGTTTAGTTACTGAACACAAGAGAAAATTTTTGTTGCAAGTCATCTTGGATACAAAAACGTCTACAATCATTAGTCTTTGAAATTAGTAAATTGTCTAATTTGTATTTCCGAATGTTGTAAAAATTGTCGCATAAGAAAGTTATCGTAGGTTGGGATTCGAACCCAAGCCAACTAGATTCACTCAAATCTATAAAAGGCTAGTGTAGTCTTTGTACAGACTCAGCAACCCAGACTTTCCGGTACATCGGTGAAATCTTAAGCATTCGATGTATGCAAGATTGGTGCAGACAGTAAAGTAAGTGCTTAGAATTCAACAGGTTGTTGGTTCGAATCCAGGTACGTGATATGATATCCAACAAGGTAATACAATGTTTCTCTAATTGTAATGTAACACTAATAAAAGTATATGGCTTCCAAAGAGATTTATAGCGTGTGTAACTTGAAATAAATGTCTTTTCTAATAATTTTTCTATGATAATTTTCTCAGTTGAATAGCGTTAACGAAAAGGTTTATTGATAAAGCTGAACTATGATTTCCTTCAGGCTGTATACATCCTGAAGAATTGTTCCTTAATGTGTCTTAATCAGACAAGCTGAATAAATTCTCCAAATCCCGGATGTTTAAGGGTGGAATAAACGATATATGATTACACGTATACCTCCAATGTTCAGCTAGAGCTGAATAAAGCAATAATGTTAATACGAAATGCTCGGATAATTTTGCGAGGACACGTTTTAAGCTACCTGTGGACTTCTACGCCAAAGTCGACAGCAAGTGTCACGGTGGTTAATGGCTAAGTTGCTGCCACACAGACCAAGTAATCACTAAGCTGTGAAAATGGCATCAATTCGGTTCTATAGTCGCTTATAGATCAAGGATAGCAGAGCTTATAGGTTCAATATCGTACTTTAGTGCTGCTTAAAGGCCACTTTTGGTGAAATATTCGGCTGATATACTGCCTACTCCTACTTTTTCCACCGCGGAGATATGGAGATATGTCAAAACAATTTGTGGTGGTTGGAAAAAAAACGAAACAAAAACAGGGTATAAAAAGTTTTTTATCTCGTTCTTTCTTTCAAGGTCTTTCTGTCGCATGCGCCGTTTCATTTTCTTTTGCGGTACGGCATACGTTTCAGACTCGAAATTCTGCCTTTAGAAGATTTGGAAATAACTTTGCTTCAGCGCGCTTGACATTTGATCCATTTGGGAGTTGGCTAATCTAACTGATATTTGGCGTTCTTAAATTGAGAAATTTCTGTTGTGATTATATTTATAATTGGGTGCAAGGTTTTGATCATATTTTTTTAAACTATTTATTTATTTATTTATTTATTTATTTATTTATTCATATTTTTCATCTGACCTATGTTGGTCTACATGAAATGTAGTTGAATGGGAAAAGCCCATTTCAGGATATACTTCAGAAGCAATCCTCAAATGGGCGTAAAAACCCATTATCTTTTCATATATTCACACCTGATTACAATGGATTCACACTACAATAAAATATAATAACATAGTACACAGCATTACATAAATAAAAATACAAATATTACAAAAAATGAATCTTAAAATCTAAGTCAACCTTCTTAGTCTATTTTTGAAAACATCACAAGATACAGAAAAGTCAAAATGGCCATAAACACTATTAAAAACATTACACATCGCCCTAATGGGTTCGTTTTGACCGTACTCGGTGCGTTGAAACTCGAGTCTTAAAAAGTTATGCGATCTGAGACTTCTCGGGGGCACATTGACATTTATTTGTGAGAGAATATCTGGAGCATCTATTTGGCCAGTTAATATCTTCCCAACAAATACTGCTCTAAATGTGTTCCGCCTTTTGGCTAGGGTTTCCATATCGAGCAGACGACAGCGATCGATGTACGGTGGTAGCTCTGTTGGGTTACGCCACGGCAGAGTTCTAAGAGCAAAACGGAGGAATCTTGCCTGCACTGCTTCTATTCGGTTGATCCAAATGCTTGTGTAAGGACACCAAATGGGTGCTGAAGCTTCCAAGACAGATCGCACAAGTGAAAAGTAGAGTGCCCGCAAACAATATGGATCAGTGAACTCTTTGGCGATTCTTATAATGAAACCGAGATTTCTATTTGCCTGTGCTGTAACATGAGAGTAATGATTTCTGAATGTCAGTTGTGAGTCCAGAAGTACACCGAGGTCTCTGACAACTGTCATTCTCTCTAGCGATTCCCCGGAAATGGTGTAGTTCCACAGTATTGGATTTTTTCTACGTGTAAAAGATATTATGGAGCATTTGGACACGCTGAGAGCCAGCAAGTTGCGATTACACCAACAACAAAAAGCATCTAAGTGTTTCTGTAGTTCCTTGCAATCTTCTATTGACCGCACAATAAGAAATAGTTTGAGATCATCGGCATATATAAGTCTACACCCAGGAGGTATAACAAAACAAACGTCATTGAAAAACAACGAGAAAAGCAACGGTCCTAGATTGCTCCCTTGAGGCACTCCCGACAAGTTGATGAAACTGTATGACTCGTTATTTCCTAATTTTACACACAGAGAACGATTTACGAGATATGATTTAAGCCACCCTATAAAATAATCCGAAGCGCCCAGCCGCTTCATCTTTGCCAGTAGAAGAGAGTGATCTACACGATCGAATGCAGCCTTGAGATCCGTGTATACAGTATCGACCTGAGATCCAAGTTCAATATTTTTAATACAGAGCGAAGTGAATTGGGCTAGATTAGTAGTTGTCGATCTACCAGGAAAAAAGCCATGTTGGTCCTTCGATATATATGCTCTGGTCTCGCGAAACAGCACATTTCCTACTAATATTTCAAATAACTTTGAGCCAGCGCAGAGTGAAGTTATGCCACGATAGTTCGCAACATTTTGCTTATCACCTTTTTTAAAAACCGGAAACATAACTGATTTTTTCCAACAGACGGGGAACGTTGATTGCGACAGCGATTGGTTAAAAATTAGTCTTAAAGGCGTACATAATGCGCTTGCGCATCTTTTGATTATAATGGAAGGAATACCATCTGGTCCTGCCGATGTTGAAGACTTTAGCTTTCTCATAGCAGTTAGAATATCTTCGTCAGTAAATTGAATAGTGCCTAAATTAATTACATCATGAGGGACATCCTGAAGACTATATTCCATCTGAGAGGAGTTGGCCGAGACTTTTTTAAACACACTTGAGAAATGCTGCGCAAATAGGTCACAGGTGCCGCTTGGGGTACTTGATGTTTCATTTGCAAGGAACATACTGGAAGGAAGCCCATTTTCTTTACGTTTCCCGTTAACGAAAGACCAAAACTGCTTTGGATTTTGTTTCAGGTTCGATTGGGTTTGTGCGACGTGTCTTGAATAGAGAAAGCGATTATATGCCTTGTAACTGTTGCTGGCTTCGATAAACTCTCGTTTTGTGAGGGGATTTCGTCGGCTGGTGTAATGCCGAAGTGCAGCTGCTCGCAGTCTTTTCAGTTTACGTAATTGACGATTGGACCACGCTGGTTTTGGTCGGGGACGTGGTGCGGGAACATGTAGTTTGAAAAGTTGTTTTAGGACCAGTGAAAGTTTTTCTACGGCAACATCTACATCGATCGCGGAATTTAGCAAAGTCTCCCAATCGATTGTTAGATGTATACTAAATTGAAACAAATCATCGCAATGTACCATGTCATTTTATGGCTCGAAGGTTTTGTGTCCTTTAATTTGTTTACGACGACAGGCCCAAACCTGCTTACAATGTGTCTCATATCATATTTGTTTTGATTTGGAATTTTTTATTTAGAGTACAGTCGTGGTTCGCTGGTTGGACACTTTTTAACTGGACCGCTTTTTAGTTGGACCTCCGCTAGTTGGACCATTGTCCAACTAAAAAGCATCTTAACGTCAAAATCTCGTGTCAAATTTACTTTGACAATCAATCTGACAATATTTAGAGATGTGAATAGATGCATTTACACTGCTAACATCTCCTTTGGAGAGTTTTTGACATTTGTCAGTCGGTCCAACTAGCGAATCAAATTCGTTAGTTGGACAAGGCTGTGGCCCAACCAGCGAATCACGACTGTAATGGAAATGTCAACTATAACAGGCATTAAAATGGCATCGGTGATTACCGTATCCGGCTTATAGCTATAAGGTTTATAAGCTTTACATTAGAGCCTCATATACCCACATAGGACCTGTTTTAATTCTTAAAATTCGTAGTGCTTATAAGCATTGGCAAAGCTTGTATAAAGCTTATAGATATTTGCAAAGCTTATATAGAATCTATAAGCATCGAAAAGCTGTTATAAGGTAAATATAATGCTTGCTTTAGTGCTTAGTGGTTACTTGGGAATCTTGTGTGGCAAGCTACGGGCAGATCACTTGTGATGCATTTTTAAAAATCAGCGAAATTAAATGCATTTCTTACCATCAAAATAGAAATTCGTAATGCATTTTGAGTTGCGTGCAATGTATTTTGCGTTGCGTGTAAGACGTCAAAACTCTATAAAAAACAGCCCTACATTCAACAAAACATCGAACAAAGTGGATCGGCGTAGGACGATTGTTAAGTAATCTTTTCTGCGAGGGAGTGAAAAGTTGATGCAAAAATGGAAATTAAATGCATTTTTTCTAAGTTGATGCAAATTTGTTATACATTCCTAGAGTGATCTGCCCCTAGAACTGAACACTTTAGACCGCCATTATGGCACGTAAAAAGCTGGATAACAAATTTGCATCAAATTAATAAAAATGCATTTGATTTCCATATTTGCATCAACTTTGCACTCCCTCGCAGAAGTTTGTTTAACAAACGTCCCACGCTGATCCACTTTGCTCGGCGTTTTGTTGAATGTAGGGTTAGTTTTTTTGCTAAGGGTGAAACCAGAGTGGGCGCGATGCGTAACGCGACGCGATGCGATGCGAACTGCGCGCGATTTCCAACGCGAAATGATAGCCAGAGTGAACGCGACTGGAAGCGATGGCCATATGCGTTATACGTAAACAAAAGTTGTGACGTGTCAAACGGATTGCGAGTTGAAAAGTTTCTATGAAAATAGGCTCAGACGAAAAATATTTCATGTTCGAAGGCGTACGCGATTTCTTTTTAAAAATAAAGATTTTTAAATTCATCCGATCCATAGGAAAAGAGGAGGATACGGGGAGTATCACCATGTACCAATATGTGCTAAATGATCCATACAAATGTACCCGTATGAGCATTGAAACGTTCGATTACAATTTAAGTCATATTGAAGTTGTTCTTACTTAAGAGTGGGCCAACGTTATTATAACTCCAAAAGAACCACAAGATAAGCTTAGAATCACGCTAAAGTAATGCTATACCCCTACCTTCCCCGTCGTAGTATATCTTCACGAATTTCGGAACAATCTGCCCTCAAAAATGATGTTGAGTTTGTAGAATACCACAAATTAATTCTACAATCCCTACGTTCTATCGTGACAACATATTAGCAAAATGTCATAAACTGTTTTTGGATTGAATTATTAAATATTTTTATTTAAACATCAATACAGTGTAATATTTCTAGGTTTCAGGCGTTCAACGCACTATCCTACACGTTTCGCAGTGGAAGATCTACGGCCGCTGAAATCGTTAAGGCACTATGGATAAAGCTTTAGCCAATTCATATGCCATTGCCAACCCAACATTTATTTAACCAAAAAGCGCAAGATTTCTGGATTTTGTGGAATTTCCCCCATTGTTGTGGCAAGCATAGTCGAGTGCAATGTCCACCACACTCTGGGACAATGTTCCACAACTACAAAAAGGTTTTTTGTAGTACTTGATGGAACCGGGACAACTAGGTATTCCACCAGATAGTAATTTCCCCGGAACAAACATATTCATGCCATATGTTTTCCTAGCTGATGAAGCTTACCTGCTGTTAAAACATGTTTTGCGACCATTTGCTCGACGAGATATCACTGTTTCAGAAGAATATTTTAGCTCAAGACATTCAAGAGCAAAGAAATCGATCGAGTCTGCTTTCGGGGCAATAAATGCTAAATGGAGACTGCTATGAAACCAATCGAAAGGAATGACCGTAGATATTACCAAAGAATCAATGTTGCCCATTGTTATCATTGATAGGGAAGGATATAGAGGTGTTATTAGCGAGGGGGAAGATTTCTTACAAAACATTCCTACACATAATCCTGTCTATTGTAGCACAATTCGAAATCGAAGCTTCTCTGGGGTATCTAATTTCTTTACATGGGTAGCAGGCTATCAAAGAAAGCTTCATCTTCATCCCTGTCGCGAGATGAAGCTTTCTTCGAGCAGTTCTAGCTTCCTCTGCTCAAACTCTAGAAGATGTTCTGCTTGAGCGTTCTTTTCGTTGCTCTTTTTATATCGTTTGGTGGGAAGCGGGACAGGAGCACTTGATGATCGCCCAGTGGAGCTATCAGCTGCCTCGAATGCTTCTAGTTGACTAGTTGGGATTTCCAATGCCTCGACGTTCTCAAACACTTTGCTTTGCGGCTTGAGATTGCCGCTTGAGATTGCCACTTGTTTGCCGGGGCTTCATTTGTTGACGCAAAAGGTAGACTTTTGAAATGCGGTCAGCTAGAGGAAACGATTTAGTGGCCAGCATCCCCGGATCTCAACACCGGCAGCTTACGCAGTTCGTGACCAAAAGTGTCACGCAAGTTTGTACAGCTTTTCTTTGCAACATCACCTGAAATTTAAAAAAATATAGGCTTTAGAACCAGTATAACATTTCAGAAAAATCAACTCGGTCACTCACAGTACCCATTAAAAGCAATTTAAAAATTGTTCATGAATTTTACTTACCAAGTATTCCCAATTCATCCGAAGCATCTTTCCAACATTGGTCCACAAGTTTCCGGGAATGGTGGGATTGTTGGTCCCACAGCGCACACCTTTGGAAGACAGGTCCAATGAGTGCTGCGACATCGGCAAAAACATCCTCATCCGTCATAGTGAAATCAAATTTTGAAATTGATCGCCTCATTTCGCGCGAAAAACCTGTGCATGTACTGGTTGGTCGCGCATCGCGCAAAAAATCGCTTGGCGCATCGCATCGCGTCGCTTCCACTCTGGCATATACTGTATTATTTTGCAGGAATCAAATGAACGGAGCTCGTTCGCGCGTCGTCGCGCGATGTGTCAAAAATCGCTTCGCATCGCGTCGCATCGCGAATCGCGTTCACTCTGGCATCCCCCTAAGACAAGACGCGACAACTGGCTTTTTATTTTTGGTTTTCTTGCTATTTTCGTGCCCTGCTGAATAATTTATGACAGTTGACTGTATGCGGCTAGCGATGTTGGCAGTGCAGCCAATTTCTTTTTCATATTTGGATGTGTTCTAACGCACAATGTCCGTTTCATTAACAAACATTTCGTCATATCGAATACTATATGTTTCTAGCAAATCTGGCCAGCATAATATCATGAATGACCGCAAGAACAAAACTAACATTCATAAATATAATCGACTCATCCTTCCGCCATCTTGCCATGTGAACGACTCGTCAAAGAACAGTCTGCAGACTACACACTTTTTATTTAGTAGATTTGCATAAAAACGTAGAATCACTGGATAATGACTCGACATCTCTATATGTTGCTTTCTTTTTATACATAGGTCAGTGACATTCTAATCGAGAATAGTAAATTTAAAGATTATAAATACGCTAACACGCTAACGTCACAAATATACAAACAAATACAAATGTTCGAAAAGATTTTGCTTGATATGAATTCTATCGACAGGTATTCGTGAAATCGATCGGAAGGAAACACACACACACACACACACACATATATTATATATATATATATATATATATATATATATATATATATATATATATATATATATATATATATATATATATATATATATATATATATATATATATATATATATATATATATATATATATATATATATATATATATATATATATATATATATATATATATATATATATATATATATATATATATATATATATATATATATATATATATATATATATATATATATATATATATATATATATATATATATATATATATATATATATATATATATATATAAAAATGGTGAACAAATAATTGATATGTCACGTCTTTATTCAAATATTCAGCGTTATTTGATATCAATTCATAAAGGCGCAAATCATTTATTTAGAATTTGGGAAAATTGTCTCACAGCTATATCACGTCAATGCTATAATTTTTAGACGATTCAGGATGTTGTTCTAAAGCAACATTGCGCATTTAAGTGTTAAATATTTACGCTGCAAAATTAACGAATTCCAATTATTTTATTAGGCAACTTGCACTGATCATGATGCCAACACTGCGAAATGAGCCCTGTGGTAACGAAAACAGTATCCCATTAGTCAAATTCGAAGACGGCATTTTGGCTCCACGCTGGCTCCAGAAATCGCTTATTAGTTGTCTAACAGCGATACCACGTTTTTTTGAAATGTCTGTAGAAGAATAACTAAAATGTCTGTAAAAGTCTGTAGATGGTTGTGTAAATCCTAGTTACACTAAAATTTTACTTTAAAAATAGATTGAAAGTAGAATTCTATTGTGAATGAATCACTCGTATTCGAAAACAGTTATTCTAGTGCAATTTTACTAAACATTATTACCCTTTTAAAAGTCTGTAGATTTCTGGCTACGTCTGTAGAAGACATCAAAAGTCTGTAAAATACAGACATGTCTGTAAATCTGGCTGTCTTGTCTTAGGTTTTTTGTCGGGTTTTGACCAGCCTCCTGGCAACCCTATACCAACATATGGAGTTTGACAGCGACCTACATATATGGAGCGTTATAGCTATAAAGCCCCAAACAAAGAATTTTGTTCGGCGCTATGCACAATATTGAAGCATTCCACACGACGTTTTGCATCTTGCGGGATGATTGGATACCATATCATTCAGAAAATCGGCACTTAGTAACCAAATACAGCTTTTAGTGATTCGATCCAAAATTATTGTTTTGATTTTCATGGTAGTGATGCTGGCTGTACAGAGACGCCATCCTTGACAGTGGGCTGGTTTTGACGTCTTACACGCAGCGCAAAATACATTGCACGCAACGCAAAATACATTATGAATTGCTATTTTGATGGAAAGAAACGCAGTTTCGCTGATTTTCAAAAGCGCGTCACAAGTGACCTGCTCCTAGAGTTATATTGAACACAATAAATATCTTTCCAAATAACATTGTAAGATACTAACACGGACATGAAAAATGAAGCCTACTGTGAATCGCTATACTTATTCTGCTTGTTTGCATTGTATGACGTCATGTTCGTTTGTCTCCGGATTTTGACAGTACCGATAAAAGTACTTTCGCTGGTCTATTACTATAGAATTCTATGCAAATCATTTCACTCACACGAATGGGTGGTTTGTTTTCATCAGCTGTCCTATACAAAACTGTCATCTAATTTGTATATTTGAAATAGCTAGTCTAAAGTATTTATAATGGTGTTGAAATGCTCTATGTCGCTGTAAAACTTGTTCCGGAGTCGTACAATAGAGTACTTGACAATCTGTAACTGTATTAGTGTGTTCAACGATTTGTTTTCCTCCACCTGTCATAATTTCTGATAGGTGGAGGAAAACAAATTGAAAAAAGCTTTTCGGTCAGATTATTTTCATGGTGGGTCCAACCCAACCGGTATTGTAGTCTCCGAAATAAGTTTCGTAGTGACACAGAGGATTTAAAAACTACAAGGGGCAGCCCTATGGGGTTGCACGAGGTGTAGACGTAGGACTATACTACTTAAGGTTGGACAGAGAATGCGCAAAATTTGCAAACGAAAAAAGCAGTTTTTTTCCACACCGTACGTCAGATCTTCATAAAAATCAATCAGCGTATGTAGAATGTTGTTACAGTACTGCTGATTGATTTTTATGAAGATCTGACATACGGTGTGGAAAAAACTGCTTTTGTCGTTCGCGAATTTTACCCTTTCTCTGTCCAACCTTAATGTAAAATATTTATTTTCTTATTACATTGATAGTAATAATAACCCAACAAACATTAGGAGCTGAACTATAAGACTACGTGTTGATTTAAAGTAGATTAAAGGTTATGTAAGCTGAATAAAACTTTCGCTGAACTATTTGAACATTAACAGTTTATTCAGCCTATTTAAAATCCAGTATTCGCCAGTTCCAACTAGGCTGAACTATACTGCTAATAAATGTAATAGCGACAATATTAAAGCTTTTATTCAACCATCTTAATTAGACTGAATTGCGAGTTGAATAAACGATGCTGTTACCAATAGTATTACCTTTAATCATTAAGCTGCACTACATGTCTTCAAAAGGTTGTTTCTACCTTTACATTTGCCTTTATACCACCTTTGACTTTTAGCTGAATTATGTGTTTAACAAAGGTAATTGTAACTACTACCAAAATTGGCGCGATTAGCAAATCATGAGGAATGGCAACCGACCTGGGTTCGAGTCCCAATACACACACAATTTTTTTTTACTATTAAGTGAAGGATTTTTTTATTATTTCGGTATATTCCAATTGAGATGTTTTGCATATATTACAGTTAAGGAGCAATAGATCAATAAATGAATAAAGAAATAAAGAAAGTTTATTTAGTTTTTTTATATCTACTGAGTTCTCACCACGGGAAATACACGATTTACAGTTTTTCAATGTACAAGCTTACCAAATCATACGCGCCCTCGTTTATGTAAATTTACCTTTTAATTCGAAACGGCCTGTTTACTTGTGAAACATGAATATTCTCATATTGAACACAAGAGAAACTTTTTGTTCCAACGTCGCTATAAATTTTTGACACCAGCATTGTTACCATGATTTTTTTCTATCCATCGTCTTGCAAACAAAGGTACAATGAAATGATTATTCACGCTGGCGAACTTAGTTGATATAAATAAATAAACTATTGAATTCGAACAGCGACTTCCGCTTACAAAAAAAATCACAATGGAAAGAAAATCATTTGGCAGGGAGTGGTAAATAAATTGAGGAGATTGCCACCTTAGAATTATAAATGACTTCAATCCATCATTCAGTTACCATCACTTTCGTATAACACCCATTTTTACTTATCTAAATGTTTTGTGACAACCATAAATCCTCACCTTGGAAACAAAAACGACTATAATCAACATTTTTGAAATAAATAAATTATCTAATTTAAAGTTCCCGAATGTTCTAAAAATTATTAATTAAAAAAAATTAAATAAAAAAATTATCGTAGGTTGGGATTCAAACCCAAGCCGACTAGGTTCACTCAAATCTATAGAAGGCTACTGTAGCCTTTGTACAGACTCTATTCAGCAGCCTAGACTTGTCGGTACATCGGTGAAATCTTAAGCATTCGATGTATGCAAGATTGGTGCAGACAGTAAGGTAAGTGCTTAGTATTCAACAGGTTGCTGGTTCGGATCCAGGTACGTGATATGATATCCAACAAGGTAATACAATTTTTCTCTAACTGTAACGTAACACTAATAAAAAAATATAGCTTCCAAAGAGATTTATGGCGTGTGTAACTTGAAATAAATGTCTTTTTTAACAATTTTCCTATGATAATTCTCTCAGCTGAATAGCGGTAACGAAAAGGTTTATTGATAAAGCTGAACTGTGGTTTTCTTCAGGCTGTATACGTGCTGAAGAATTGTTCTTTCATGTGTCTTAATCAGACAAGCTGAATAAATTCTCCAAATCCCGGATGTTTAAGCGTGGAATAAACGATATATGATTACACGTATACTTCCAATGTTCAGCTAGAGCTGAATAAAGCAACTGTTAAAACGTTTATAAAACCGCGAAATGTTTGTTGGGAAATCAAACATATTTCTTACTTATGGTTTATCACAACCAATCAACATCGAATATTACATATTGAACCAAACCTTCTTGGTTATCAGGTCATTTCTTTTGTAGTAGGTGATCGAATCCGATTAAACTTATTTAAGAAGATCTCAGATATAATCACATTTCATGTATAGACCAAGCATTCTAGTTATATTTTGCCATTATTGTAACTTTCCTAGAGTACGCATACAAATATAGAGAAGGTCTTAATCATATATCGAAACTATACATATACAAGAATCGAAAACAATTTTGTATATGGACAAGATGCGTTTTTGCAACGGTTTTTCAAGTGGCAGTGTATTCATTCATAAATAGGCTTTGTAGTATGTACCTATTATACTACTATAGGCTGAGTGTAAATGAATCTATGAATTGATCGAACGTAAATAATAAACTTTCGTTGTGCAATTTATTAGATCTACCTACCTACGCATTCGCCTCAAACATTAGCACAAAGCAAAATGAATCAACGCTGATGATGATGGATAGAGCGAAAGAGACAACTAATACCACGATACTATGTTAACCGTGTTTGCAAATGGAGCTCGCATGTACAAACTATTTTGTGTACGAATAATTATACATAAAAGTGTGCTGGAAACGAGCACAACACAAAAGATAGCATATGGACAAGCTCATTCGCATTCACTGGGTAGCGTTCCTCCACAGGCAGTGTAACTGACTTCTAAATCAGCAACACTGGCTGTGGAAACACACAGCGCAGTGATCTGCTTCGCCTGCTGTTCAACAGGCAACTGAGCTGCTCTGGCGAAATCCGTCCGTTTAAATAGTCGATGATGATGTAATTCATAGAAGCGTAGCGCGCTAGGTACACAAATCTGTCGTGCTGGACTAGGGAAGCGCTATCTTCTGTGTGTAAATGCGCGATATTTTGACTAGTTTGTTCATTATTTAAATTTTTAATGCCATGATATCAAAAATCTTTGGGTTTATCTATTGGAATCTATTCTTAGAAGTATTTCGGGGCGATATGCGCAAAAAAATTGAAAATTTATCGTGAGATGGCTGAATTATATTCGTTTAAAATTGGACCACTTTTCGTTACATACCATTTTTGTAGAATTTGCAACGTGCACCCCTATATCGAAAACAAAGACGTAGTCCTACGTCAAAACACCATTACAAATACTTTGGGCAAGCGATTTCAAATATATCAATTGACTGACAGATTTACATGACAGCTGGAGGAAAACAAACCCCCAAGTAGTGTGAGTAAATTCATTTGCATAGAACTCTATACTGGTTGGTCAGGTTCCATCATGAAAATAATTCGACCGAAAAGCTATTTTCGATTTGTTGTCCTCCACCTATGACAGGTGGAGGAAAACAAATCGTTGAACACACTAATACAGTTACAAATTGTCGAATACTCTATGTTGCTCTATAATTTTACAAAAAACATTATAATTCTCGACAAACATATGATTACGGCTTAAAAGCCAACTGTCAAAATTCTCTTTGAAAGGAAATTCCAGACAAACCATTACTGGCTAAACACAGTTCATAGCAATGAGGTATATATATAGGTGTGGTAGAACACACGGTTTGCTAGTGTTGGCAACCAAAAATATGTAAACAATCCAGAAGCACAACGGGTCGACGTCATAGCGTTCACACGATTCAATGGGAGCGGAACGAACGGTATGACGAAAGCAAGTCGATTTATTCTGCGATCACTCACACCACTCATGTAAGATTCATCTTACGAATACCAAAGTGCCATCTTTGCCATACCTGTATATACTGCATTGAGTTCATAGCAGTTAAGGTTCAAGTTACCTTTTTTGAGCATGTGTTAGTTTTGAACGCTGGGTAGTATGGGTAGGAAAAATTGTGTTCAGCTTTGCCACCGGATTATACTTTTAAACCTTTCCAAAACTCTAAAAGAAGAATATCAGCCGATTTATCAGATCACAACGATTCAAATCATACAAAATAGCTGCTGGAAAAACTATCGGTTTCGCTAAATGGTGCTTTTGAAAAAGCGGCTGTGATTTTTTGTCACACTACCACACCGTGCTGGGGTACGCAACACAACAGCGCAAAGAAAAAACCACAGCCACATTTTCAAAAGCACCATTCAGCTAAGCTGATGGCTTTTCCGGCAGGTATTTTGCATGAATTGAATCGTGATGATCTAATAAATCGACTGATATTCTTCTTTTAGAGTTTTGAAAAGGTTTAAATGTATAATCCGGTGGCAAAGCTGAGCACAATTTTTCTTACGCACACTACCAAGCCTTGAGGTAACTTGAGCCTTAATGAAAGAGAAAACTTTTTTCTTTTGTTTACTACCAACATCTGTGATTGGCGAGTAACGGTTTGTCCAGAATTACCTTTCAAAGTGAATTTTGACACTTGGCTTTTAGGCCGTAATCGTATGTTTGTCTAGAATTGTATAATATTTTATAATTTTATAATTTATTGGAGTTGTCTTCAAATCTGGCATCTCTGGGCGGGTGTGCAGATAAATGTATCCCATCATTCATAGCGCAACCTTGCATCTGCATGATGGCAGATGAATAAAATGTCATTGTCAAAAAATCGCAAACTCAGAATCAGAAGCGTTTGTAGTCATTTTTTGCTGGCAAGAATTTTAATTCTTAATACTTCTTAATATCAGATTTTCTTTATGAGATCTGCTTTACTTGGATTTTTGTGTAATCGATCAAATTATCGTCTTCTGGAAAATTTTCACATTAACTAAATAGTGTTTCCCAATAAAAGAATATGGCAGACAGTGCTGGAGAATGGTGTTTAATTGAAAGTGATCCTGGTGTATTCAGTGAGCTGATCCGAGAATTCGGTAGGTTATGGAACGACCGGCGTAATTTATTTAACATAAATTTAATGAATTTTTTGTGTAGGCGTTGAAGGAGTTCAGGTGGAAGAATTGTGGAGTTTGGATGAAGAACATTTCAAGAACTTGGAACCCGTCCACGGATTGATCTTTCTTTTTAAGTGGGTCAAAGATGACGAGCCAGCGGGATCGATCGTTCAAGATAGTCGTCTGGAGAAAATTTTCTTTGCCAAACAGGTAATCAATAATGCTTGCGCGACTCAAGCGATTCTCAGCATTTTGCTAAACTCCAAGCACTCGGACATTCAACTCGGTTCGACGTTATCCGACTTCAAAGAATTTTGTATTTCGTTTGATGCGTACAGCAGAGGATTAGCCTTAAGCAATGCATCGCAGATTAGAACGGTGCATAATTCGTTTGCCCGTCAGACGTTATTTGAGATGGATAACAAGCATACTAACAAAGACGAAGACGTTTTTCATTTTGTCGGTTACGTACCGGTGGATGGACGGTTGTACGAATTGGATGGTCTTAAGGAAGGTCCGATTGATTTGGGAGCCGTTGGCGCTGGTGAAGACTGGATTAACGTAGTTCGCCCAATTATCGAAAAACGCATTCAGAAGTACAGTGAAGGCGAAATCCATTTCAATTTGATGGCGATTGTTTCTGATCGGCAGCAGATTTACCAGCGTCAAATTGATCAACTGCTGCAGTCCAGCGGAGATGATGAGATGGAAACCGACACTAAGCAGAACGAAATCACTAGACTGCGCCTCCTTATTGAAGACGAGATTGCAAAGCGTAAACGTTATAGGGTGGAAAACATTCGCCGAAAGCATAACTACTTGCCATTGATTGTCGAATTGCTTAAGATTTTGGCGCAGAACGGGCAACTGATGCCTCTGTATGAGAAAGCGAAACAACGGGCAACCGAGCGGGAGTCTGGCAAAGCGGGAACACAGAAATAAGTTAGCAGTGGAGAGAAACATGAATTCTGTTGAATACTACTGGAGACATGTATCCGTAGTTAGTTCTAAGGACGGTAATAAAGCAAACTTATTCTGTAGTACCGTGGTACACCAATTCTTTTTTTTCAATGTTCCAAATTTCAATATCAGAATAAATGTGGTACTAGATGTACAATAGTTGTAACTGACTATGACGAGTGCACTATTTCATTGTATTGCGCATTTAGTGAAGGCAGGAGACGTTGATGTTTTACACAGCCGCCTCTTTTAAGTCTATAGCTTTAGTCCGCAAATCCCGTGTGGATGACAAGACTATCGCTCATCTTGCTGCTATATAAACCGCGATTGTTACACAGGGGGTCCAACAAACATTTTTATTTGTGTTATAACTCCGTTTTTTTGTATTTTCCGATGCACGTGAATGAAAACTAGTTTAACGGCCAATTTCTTCACTGGATGAAAACCGGTTTTCACTAAAAACTAGTTTTCAGGTTGCTGGTGACCAATCAGCCAGTTTTCCTCCAAGTGAAGAAATTGCCCGTAAGAAATTCAGTTATCATGGGATACCTTCTCTTAAATCATCTTAACCGTAGTCATTTTGTAGCGGGTTAACTGTCAGAGATTCGGAATCCTGTGGCAGAATCCATTTTCAAGTAAGATCGATAGTGTCGAACAATGTTACATTTCCTTAAAAATTAATTATAATAGCTCTGATGTTTTATTGTGCACTTCACATCAAATTAGAGTTAGACTATCGTAAAAGTGTGCATTTTGCTCATGTGCCCGTTTGAAATGTTATCGTAGTTTTTAGGTTGATTGAGCGTAAACATAACTTTTTTATCCTCGTGTTGGAGCGTACTAGTTTTGTTAAAGGGAAAAAAGATAGAACCACGCGATGAAATATGCTCTGGAGAAGGTGACAAAATGTTCCGGTCGGATCGGTACCCTAAGTGGTATTGACAGGTTGCCAAATATCAACCTACGAACACCGGCACTGGTACTACATTCCAAGGTACGATGCTTTAATGATTGTCATTACATTTATTAATCTCCACATTGAAAAACAAATTCAGGGCGGCAGCATACCTCATCTTTCGAAAGAAGTCCTCCAATACATGAACTTGGAGCCCACAGTTATCCAATACTCTCTGGCAAACACAGAAAACATGGAGGAAGCAATCAGAGCTTCAGGAAACGGTATCTCTTATTTCGTTGCACAACCGGAAATGATTTCATTGCTAACCCTCCAGGATCCGGCAGAATTTTGTCAACCAAATTTTCACGAGAAGGACCTCGTACCAATCTACTGTAGAAGAGGAAGGAGAAATTTCACTGTCGAACAGTATATGGAACTTGTGGAAGCTTTCCAGCCGGACGTGTTCGTTCCACTTTTTGATGGATATACCGACGAGATCAGTTCTAAGAAACGTGTACAGAAATCGGTGGAAAGGACGGAAACCTTGGTGGAGCAGTTTTTGGAAGAACGTAAAAAATCGGGCAAACTTGGACAATCAACTATTCTAGCTCCACTAGTTGGTGGTTACAACATTAATCTAAGAGAAAAGTACAGCAAATTCATATCCCGATTCGAGCATGATTTTAGTGGGTACTTAATCGCTGGCCTTCATTCAAATGGTTCAACAGCTTCTAAAATAGAACAAAAATCTTTGTTGGAGATTGTCTCCAAAATATGCGAATTATTGCCATCGGGAAAACCCCGTTTCGCTTTCGGGGCTTTTAATCCTAATGCCATTCTAGAGATGATAAGTTGCGGAGTTGATGTTTTTGATACAAGCTATCCTTATCTCAAGACACAACAACATCGTGCGCTGGTTTTCAGTTTCAATGTGGACGAGAAGGAGGTAGATGATCGGGAAACCGAGCTAGACTTGACAGATTCTCGATGGGCGCAAGATTTCACTGGATTCGTAAGTTCGTGTGCATGTTTAGCGTGCACTAAACACACGCGGGCTTATTCACAACACCTTTTCAACACACGGGAGATGCTAGGACCAATTTTGCTTATGATGTAAAATTCTTATTTTGAATATTTTAGCGTTTACGTTTACCTTGTATCTTTATTCCAGACATAATCTACATCATTTCTTCGAGTTCTTCAAAGTTATCCAGAAACACGTTGTCAACGATACGTTACCAGATTTGCAGAATCATTTGAAAAAGCAAAAGTTAGTTCCCTATGAAGAGAAGGAAGCATCTAAAGATTCCAAAGCGGATGGTAAATTTGTTAAGTCAACAGAACTAAATCCTGATGAGTTACGACCGAAAAAGCTTAAAATATAATGAATGAAACAGTTTTCCTAGGATTTTGGTCTTGGGCATATTATATTTTCAGTTTGCAATTGCGAAAAAAAGACTTGTAGACACCCTTAGGCCTGCTTTGCAAGATTGGAAAATCGATTTTTTACCACATTATCGCGATCGGAGGATCGAACAATCCAAGTACTCCTAATCATGACCGGCAGGCATTCTCCAGTTTACTGGAACGCCCACCGAACTTGCGTCTTCCTCAATTGCACACAACCAGCGAGGACGGAGTATGTCCTGAAGTGGAAGACCTTTTCCCGACGTTTTATTGAGCATAATATTAGTAAGTCTCTTTTGGTATTCGTGCTACATGTTCCACTAGTTTGCCGTGTTCGATTAGCATTCCGATGTCAGCATGTTTATATGCTTGGTATCCAGAAACATGTGGTTTATGCATCTGTTCCATTCCCAATTTTCTATTGTTCCCAATTTTCTATTGTGTATTAAATGCAGAATTCTTTTCTCAAACACACCGAGCAGTCTGCAATAGGGAGTATCAGTGATTTGCATGCATTTTGAGCGCGTCTGTATGCTACGGAACTTTGGCGTTGTCTACGCAAATCATAGAAAGCCTTATTCATAGCCGAGACACGGCTCTAGTATTCCACGATATATGAATTCAACTACAACTTCTTGCTGCACGTCGGCGAATTCTCCCACGGAACCAATACCGATCAGACTGCCTCGCTCTCTATCAGTAGGCAGTTCGATTCTCACAAAATCTCTTATAAAAACACAATTGCCTGTTCTGCGATTAACGCGACCGATGTCGATGTTGGCCTCGAAGATCTCGTGATGATGGTTCCGTTCCGTTGCACATCAACTCTTCGCATGACACCTTCGAGCGCTGTCTTGAGCAATAAATTAAGAGTTTTTCAGTTCTCGGATAGCCTTTCGCACTTCGACTACAGTTTGTCCAACATCTCCAATTCTCATTCTTTTCAAGCCTCATCCACTCGTGGGTTCGTGCAATAGTAATTTAATGTACTCCTTCCACCTGGCCGCCACTCCTGTGCTATATGTCACCATCTTCCCGTCTCGGTCGTGAGTCATGCTCCAGTGCTTTTCCTCTTCATGTTGTTGATCGCCATGTAAAACTTTCGCAAGGCGTTCTTGGCAATGCTTTGATCTGGTTCAGCGAGTACTGCTATTGGAACTTTGGAACTGCAAGTCACTTGACTTCCAGGGAATCGATCGAATTCCGTCCTCATTCTATCAGAGCGGTAGCACAGCGGACGAGCTGGGCTTTACAGTGCTGGACAAGATTCGCCCAAGCTTGATCAAATAAAACTATCGTATCATCAACATTCACTGCCCACACAAAGCGAAACCATCCGCTTTATAGGCGCAGCTGGAGTGTGTCTATGACAGCTGCTTGCGGCGGGATGTTAACCTGATTTACGGTCAGTAGGCAATGTACAAATCGGTCATCGATCCGCACAGTGTGCACTTCGTTACGAATGACAACGGCTAACGATGCGTGAATTTCACAGTCTTCCGCGAAATGCTAGCTTCGTACATTCCTCCCCACACAATGGCCACCCAAAGATCACTATGTTCTAATCAACGGAAAACTCTTCTTCGACATCATAAGTGTTCGCGTCTACCGTAGTTTAAATATAGTTTGGGGCACCTAACGATCTGCACGCCCTCAAAACAGTCAATGGTATACAACACTCGTCGAGTATGGACTCCGAGGCTTGACATCTAGCAGTTACGATTACGATCGTGCTGTGGAAATACGCACAGCAGCTGGAGACGGCACTACCACGGATGAACCGCTTGGCGTGTCTACTCTTGAAGATGCGTTTATCAATCGTACGGTGACTCTCGAAGCGACCAGTCGTTCTTCTCAGTCCATGCAGTGTATAGGGATTAAGAATAGTGCTAATCCACTTTCAAGGTTATCTTGTGTATTCTTCGCCTCTTCGAGGTTTTGAACATTTTTCTTCTTTTGTGTGTAAACATTAACTGTTAGTCGACCGGCAAAGCAGTAGCAGTGTTTCGTTTTTCCTATGAGCTGCCTAGATACCGTTATCCAAGATAAGCATCGCTATTATTTTATTCCCCTTTCTAGTTTGTCGTGCATTGGGCAATGCCCGTGCAAAAACCCAACAAATAATTTCGTTGTATAATGGCCTAAACAGTTATTTTTTCGTTGCAACGACTTGTTCTGCTTCCGTTGTATTAAGGAATGACTTCCCTCGACAATGATTGGTCTCAAGGTGAGATTGATGTAGAAAAAAAATCGATTCCTCGGCTTAAGGTATGTTCAAGTTCGGTCACTGGGCCCTTCGTGATCTTCTTCTGGGCCAAAGACAAAAGGTTGTAAAGGTCAGAAGGTGTCTCTTCAAGGCCTTCAAAGACAAGGTACTCGAGGAAGTATTGGTGCAAAATCGAAACAAGTCCCACCCGGACCCAGCACTTCTTGCAACATCAGCGCTGGATTAATACGATTCTCTGATATTGCGGATCGTATTTCTACAACTTAAAATATTTGTGATCCTCTTAAAAGCATCTTGATAAAGTTTCTCCTCGCGGCAAAAGCATTCTTGATCTTTTTGGATCTTGACTGCAAAATGGCTCCTCCTTTCAGCGATCGTATCTTTCGATGACCAATTCATCGAACGAGGTCACGGATTTGATCACTTTTACAGTGGAATTGTAATTTTAATTAATGACTGGAAATACATTATGCGAAACATGGCTTACTACATAAATAGACCTCAACTTTCACGATTTAATTGTTTAATTTAATTCGCTTGGATCGAGAGTAGGGGACGGTGGGGAGTTGTGAACATAGTTTTGTGTTCGGGGCATAGATACCATAAATATTGGCCGATTTTCAATGTTAGACCTGGTATTTGCTAAGGACACCTTAATACATCCGCAGGCTGAAGAAATTCAAAAAAAAAAATCATTGTCTTGTTTGAGATATGACAGAATGCGTGAAATGCGTTGAATCGGCATTTTTAGTTTGGTAGGGAGTTGTGAACCATCGCAAAAAGTAGAAGAGATGGAATATTTTTGCGATTTATTTTTATTAGGGCTAGAGAAGATAAATTTTAAGATGCTTCTAAACTTAAGATGAGATGGAAAAGTGATCTGAGTCGGCGACAACATGATTCGCGACAAGCCACTTAAATTCGCGGTTGTGGCGCGGGGAAATTAAAATTGTGGCAGAATCCTGTTTTTCGCATAAAATTGAACATTTTTATATCATAATATGTATGAATCATCCCTGATTTTCGAATTATAATACTGTTCTACTTTAAAACAATACTATAATCCACTGAAATGTACGGTTCACAACTCTCCACTTTACATATCTTCGAAAAAAAAACGTATCTCCATCGACACACTAAAGGTTCTTCCATTTTTTTTTGTCGGTGAATTACCCAAGGAATGTTTTGCACTAGTTTACTTTGAAAACAGTTACATAATGGGACTCCACATACCACAAATACAACCGAGTGTTTGGTATATTTGGTCTCTAGTTACCTAAACATAAAGAACATGAGTTAATGCAATATTTGCTAATGAGAAAGTGACGTCATGACTGTAGAAACATTTAACAGTAGTTACCATATTTTTATCATCTATAGCTTTGCGGGAATCGACGGTGTTCACAACTCCCCATGGTTCACAACTCCCCACCGTGCCCCGCATTTGGAGATCAAAAAGTGCTATTCTTTCAATCGAATCGACCTCCCGTGGACACCAGGTATTGACGTTGTCAGTTGCCAAATCAGAATTAAAGGCAAAGACCAGTGCATTGCTTCCATTTACATCCTCCCTAGAGCTTCAGTTGACCACCGACGGCTTTGCTATATTGCGGAACTCCTCCCCGCACCGAGGCTAGTTTTAGGTGATTTTAACTCCCACGGTACGACAAGGGCTTGCCTCCATAACGATAATTGATCTACCACACTCCACGAGCTTTGCGACAACTTTAATTAGACCATTTTGAACACGGCTGAAACGGATCCTGGATTCCCCAGCGCGCTCGAGCGCCTTAGATTTGTCCCTCTGCTCGACAACGGCAGCGACCATCTGCTAATCGTAATTACTATTGGTAACGTTTCAGGGCTACCGAATACAATCAATGTTTCGTATGGCCCTAGGGGGAGATCACTTGTGATGTGATTGTGATTTTTCAATCAAAATAGAAATTCATAACGTATTTTATGTTTGTGATTTTTCCATCAAAATAGAAATTTATAATGTATTTTGTGCTGCGTGCAATGTATTTTGCGTTGCGTGTAAGACTTCAAAATCCTACAAAAAAGTAGCCCTTTAGGGCTCTTAGGCAGAGATGCAAATTTTCACCAGGTTGTTTTGAACTTGAAGGAAGAACAAATCTCAAATCATGCCCTACTATGTTCAATTCGCCTTTTTTCGTTTGCATCATTCATTCAAACAGCCGGGCTGCTCAATCATTTTCCATTCATTTTCGATTTCATTGACCCTGTGAATATCTCTGTTCTGGGATACTGACTAGATTTTTCAAGCAAAACTACTCTAGACATTCTTCTTACTGTTCATGTAAGCTTGAAAATACAAAATATGTCAACATTTAACCTAAACTGGCCTCTACAGAGCAGATGACAACTTTGGTTGGTGAATGAAAATGCATCAATTTGAAATGACGATGTACGGTTTGGTTATGAAAATCCCGCCAACTTGAAAGTGAATGATTAAGGGAGGCTTTGAATTGGAATCATGCTTGGGTTTGATTGAGCTGAAAGTTGGCATTTGAAAATGAAAATTTGCACCACTGCTCTTAGGAATGTATAACCAATTTGCATAAAATTAGAAAAAAGGCATGATCTGTCCCTAGGTATGGCCTCACACGAAATATTGATTGGAAGAGCAACGCGCTCGTGATAACCGGCAAAATCGAGTCCACACAAGAGCTTCCGCAGGTACGGGTTCCTGGCTAACTTCATTCTTGACAACGCGATTCAAGTTCATTAGTACCAGACGCGAACTCTCGTGGACGGTCTCCCAACCCATGGTGGGACAAAGAGTGCTCAGACGTGTACACAGAGAAGGCCGCCGTATATAATACCTTCCGAGACGACGATATCGTTATGTTAGATATCGACAGTACGTGACGTTAGAAACGCTAATGAAGAGTTCGATGAAAGCCAAGAAACGTAGTTATTGGCGCCGGTTTGTTGATGGCTCGGCGTATGCGAAACCGAAACAGTACTAATATTCGATTTCGCCAAAAGGTTTGTCCAGATTCTGCCACGGAATATCACCTTTTTCAATGGTGAGGTCCTTACTTGCTTTCTTATCATGTAACAATAAAGCCCCAGGGCCACACATAATCAAATTCAACTTGTTGAACAATCTGTCAGACTGCCAAAAGACGCTTGTTGAATTTATTTTATATGTTTCTTGGGGGAAACATTTTCCCTCATGACTAGAGGCAAGTGAACCATCCATAAACCAGAAAAACCAACCTCCGACGACAATTCGCATCGACCAATTGCAATGCTGTCCAGTATCCGAAAGGTGTTCGAGAAAATGATCCTCGACAATTGGGTCGAGGCAAATGGCTTACTGTCAGATACACAATTTGGTTTCCGCAAGGCCACGAAAAGACGAACGACTGTCTTGCGTTGCTCTCAATAGAAATTCAAATAGCATATACTAGCAAAGACCATCGATTTTGAGACCTATCATATCGAATACTCATACGATACGATATGTGGGACCCGATAGTGCAAATATCGAGAGGCTTGTCGAGCTCAATTCCCACACCCGATTTATCCCAAGCAACCAGAAGTTCGTATAATACTTAAAAAGCACACTTTAAAGTTCACGTAAAGTTCTTAGCGAACTTTCAAGCTGCTTAAGCTTTAATGGAACTTGAAAGCTGCTTAAGCCGCTATTAGAACATAAAACGTACTGAAAAATTACTTAAAACGAGAAGCTTGTGCAGCTCCCTTATACGAACTTTTGGTTGCATGGGATGTCCTTGTACTTCGATCACATAGCACAAAATAACAATTCTTCCTAATACTGTGTTAATCTCTCGCTTGCTTCTGATTCAACTGTGTTCTTTGACACATCCATGAAAGCTAAGATTCAACCCTCCCCCACATAAATATTTTATTGAAATGAAAAATCGAATATGTTCGACAAAAATGTGCTCAATATTTTAAATGGAAGTTTCTTTTGAAAAAGTTATCTTCTGAGAATATTTCCTTGTAAGGAAAATTGGCGATAGACCTCGGCATCTACCGGTTGGCTCGATGAGGAGGCTGGGTGTACTGCCGATGACTATATCGAGTTGATCGCGTTGAAGCGGAGAGATAAATGTCTCAGTTGCATCGTGACGGAACTGGCAGCAAATTGGTTCACGAAACTGACATCGGTACCAAGAAAAATTCCGCACCCGAGCAACTCTCAGTCGGAGTGGGGTAGTTTCATCACCCGGGAGCGAAATGCCTGAAGGAAACTGTTTCGAAAGAAATTTGCGACAAAGCTGAGAACAAAATGGCTCATGGAAACCGGAGCTAATTGGATCACTGAGACGAAAACTAAGTAGCTCACGAAAGCGGAAGCCTAACGGCTCACAGAAATGCCTTGCGGTAGCTCACCACTGGGTAATATCCGAATTGCGTTCGGGGCTAAATGGCGCAAGTACGTAGATGATCTATATTGCGTCATAGAATCTATCATCGACGTCACATTCTGTAGTCCTGCACTGATGGCGAACAGGGACTGGAGAGTGTGAGGAACCCTGCTGCAGCATGGAAAATGCGGCTGATCTCATAAGAAGGATTGTAATAGTTTGTGACATAACAATGCCGCGAAAACTGAAGCCACGCTGTAGACGGCATGCAGCCCCAGGTCCGGATGGAATACCAACCGTGGCGCTGAAAGGTATAATCCTAGTATATCCGGACATGTTCAGGATGGTGCTGCAGAAGTGTTTAGATGGTGGTAACTTCTCCGAAATGTGGAAGGTACAGAAGCTGGTGATACTACAAAAGCCAGGAAACTTACTGGGTGATCCCGATTTGTATATATCTGCAGGATACACCCAGAAAACTTGGAATCTCATCGACGATCGGTTGAGCTTCAACAACCACATTGATTACGCCTGTGGACGGCCGACGAAGGTAACGAACGGGAATACGAGGATTATGCCAAATGTCGGCTGTCGGAGAAGCAGCACGAGACATCTGCTAGCTACTTTTCGTCATCGATACTGTGATATTCGGGCTTGGGCTGCAACAGCGCTGAAAACCCTAGGTTCGAAACGATACGCATGGAGATGCTTGAAACGGTAGGGTCGGATAATGTTGTCCACAACATGAAAAGTGACATAATGACATGAAACGCGGAGTGGTGACGCAGATCATGTCTGCCTTACAGCGGATGAACAGCGGGCAATAGTTTCGGGAGAGTAAGCACCGCCGGGAAACTCTGTGCCGGAATAGGCTAGAAAAAGAAGGGTGGATTGCGATAGAGCACCGGGTATGGTTCGTCGGGACGCCAGCGAACTGGACGCTACTCTCCTGCCGCTATCGCCGGGCTGACCCCGACCCTACCGGTAGTCCCGAGAGTAGTATAGCGAAAACAGAAGGAGAATCGGTGTCGGGAGAACTTCTTCCGCCGGAAAACTCTCCGTCGGCGTAAGCACGATTCATCGTTGGGAACTAGACTGTGTTGATCGCAACAAGATACCACCAGTTGGGGGTCGTCGGGGTACTTGCGGCTTGATCCACTAGAATCACCTGACCGACCTTGGAGCCTGGCTAGTTGGCTCGGTTTCGGGAGAAGATCTCTCGCCGGGGAATTCTCCGTCAGAGTAAGCTTGGTCCATCGTTGGGGATTAGACCGAGTAGTTTGCGAACAAGTTAGGAGCTTAACGAGGAATTGGTACTAAATGGCACAAGAAGGTAAAAAATCGCAACAAGGTCAACCGATCATCGTAATATTTGAGAGATTAATACAGAATAGATGGAAGCATAAATTTTCTTCTTTGGATTGTTTATACCATTTATATAATGGCGCTTGTAATAAGATAGCACAACAGCGACGATTTGTTGATGAATAAAAAAATATCGATTTGAAATGCAGACGTTCGCTTTTGCATGAAAATCTCGCTAACTTCAAAGTGAATGAATTTTGGATGCGGTGAATTCAACTGGAATTTGACATATTCTGAAAATGAAATTTTGCATCGCTGCTTATTACTCTAGTGCCCCTAACGGGTTGCTATCCACTAGTTTTTAAAAATTGATCGCAGACACGCAAGCGTGCGTTTCTAGATTTCGAATGCAGTTGTAGTTAGTATTTAGAATTCAATTGTAGTTTTCATAATGTTTTATTGTTTTTATTAAATTTTATAACATTTAATATTAGCTTTTTCCACCAATGCTTACACTATTTTCCATTCACTCCAACAAATCGTATGTCACCGCTTGAAATGAATAGTGTGTCTTAAATATTTTGATAACTGTGTATAAAAAGCTGCATGGACTATTTCTCTTTCCGTTTCGCTTCACTATCTTCTTATTTTTCTGTTTTTATTTATTTAATAATATTTATTTATTACAAAGAATTATAATATACAAAAGTAATATGATTTTAAACTTTTTCCAAAGCTTTTCCTTTTGATTCAATTTCAGGAAATATAGGCGGTTTACTTATTGTTTCGCGATTTCAAGGCACTCCCTTCGTATATTGATTTCCACCATTTAGTAAGAGTATTCGCAATCAAAATTATCGGCTGTTTATTACCATTTCTTTTTTGTTGTTACAAGAGATTCACATTTCTTCGTACCGTGACCTTGGCACTGTTGTTTATTGGGTTCACTGTGTTACTAATGACACCTGCTTATGTATGATGGCTTATATTGCTATAAAGAGATTATCGTTGCTTCGACAATGGTTTTGGGTGAAACAAATTACACGTGGAACTAATAATAACAAATAAAACGACGGACAAAAATCAGAGGATTTAACTAAAGACAAACGGAAATTATAACGAAAATGAAAGATCATTCTGTTCGCATTGCCCACATCTTCCGGATGTTATTGGATCACATGACATAGATGCCTTACGGCACTTCTTCCTCCACAAATTTAGGACGATGTCGTCTCGTTGATGGTCCTGGTGGTTTCTTGAACAAGATACACCTGCGATCCGGGCACAGTCGAGGTGGTGACGAATGTGCGGTGTTTGGCACGGACCAGATTCAGGTTGCTCTCAGCTACATCGGCGCGATCTTCGGCAGCTTCCAGTTCGCGTTGGAAACGACGCACCTTGGTGACGGACTGCTGCGATGTTTGTTCCTGAAAATAATTGCCAAGAGTTACCGGCGAGTGGCGCGCTAAAGTTTCTGAAAACCTACCTGTTCTACCAGTTGACGTTTATAGGCAGCAATCTTCTGGTTGGCCTTCTCCAGGGCATCTTGCAATATCTGGATATTTTTCTGATCTTCTTCGATCTGAATATACACTTCCTTGACAGAGCGTTCCTTTTTGCGCAGAATCTTGATGGTTTCGGAGTGTTTCATTCTTTCGCCTTCAAGCTCTGATTCGATGTCTCGTAGACGGGCCTCCAGTTTGCTGATGATGCGACGGCTTCCGGCGACTGCATTAACCTCAACCTCTTCAAGACGAATTGAAAGTTGCTGTTGGAGAACGTCTAGGGTTAAAAATTTGGACAAATAACAACATGTACACAAACCATACCTTAACTTCGACTTCCAAGGACTTCTTGATAGTTTCAATCTTGACAATTCTTTCCTGTTCTTCGTGGAGTAGTTCAACGGTATGCTTAAGCTCAACCTAAGAGATAAAGTGTCATGATTGAAGGGATTTGTTGTGGGAAATAAATGCTAATTTCATACCTGAACCTTCTGGTAGCGCTCATCACTGACACGCAGCTCACGGGAAACTTCCTCGTAGTCGCTAGCGAGAGTTTGTAGTTCCTGTTCAAGCTTAGCTCTGAGTGAAGAATAGTTAGCATTGCTGACGGCGAGTTCGTTGATGCGCGACATAGATTCTTCCAGCTGAACCTCAACCTGGCGTTTCGAGCGAAGGGAAGCATCGTAGTTGATGCGAATCTCCTCCAGCTCCCCGGACAACGATTGGATGCGGCGCTGAGCGATACCGTATTGATCAACAGTAGACTGCAACTGACGTTGGATCTCTTCGTAGTGGGCCGTAATTTCGGTCAACTGAGCCGACTGTCTCTTGATCGTTTTCTGTAGCTCAATGTTGGTGTGGTTGGCAACATCCAATGACATCTCCAGCTCGGTGATCTGGATCTGCAGCTTCTTCTTGATGCGCATCACCTCGCTCTTCAGCTTCGTTTCGGCCTCGACGACACGAGCATTCAGCTGTTCGATTTCAATGCTGGTTTGCTTGCTACGCGAGGGGAAGAAACAATGGGAAACTCACGATTAGTCACCGTAAAAATGCGTCTGTCCTGGGGCCTTTGGCTAAAAATAAAGGAAGCATCAACACTAGCCGCTTGCAGCTAGGTTAAAGGGCGCTTGACCGAGCGTTCGATCGAACGACACTAGATTCGTGCACAGATTTTGCAAATTCTAGAGCAATTGTTTCAACATTGTGATCGTGACATCAGTGCGGTAGTGAGTCATGTACTTCTGGGAGTGCTGTAGATCGTGGTTTCGATGTTCAATCTATCTTTGAGTCATGCGGGATGTATTAATTCGCAAATAACATTGACCATGAATTTAAAAAAAAAAATAACGTTTTAACATTTGATATCAATTCACTGCATGCCTGCCAGTATACACCAACAAGAAACATGTTGACGAACTCAAGAAATGTAGGTGGACATTGACGAATGACTTCGAGTAATAACTTTCAAATGCGCTGATAGGTTAGCAGTTGGGAGAGGTACGAAAAGAAAGGAAAATAATTGAGTTTGAAACGAAAAATAAACATTTCAAGGTATGGTGGGAAACTCGAAAAAGAAAACGAAAGAAACGTCCTGGGAAACAAATTCAACACCCTAGCTTTGTATAAATTTTGAAACCTGTCACCAACAGGATCATTCGTTAGTTAAGTCACTGATGTTGTGTTGTCACATCAAATCGTGTGCATTTATGGAAAGGTTTGATTTTACATCTGTTTCCATACTGAAAATATGTGTATGAAAAAATGCTAGATTGCAAAATAATTTCACTGCAAACGGTTAAAAAATGTTTTTTTTGCTTATTATCCAATTACTCGAATCTATAAACAGGCTCGACGTTATACATACGAGTGCCAGTTCTCTGTAAAACTTGTTTGGTGTGTGTCACCGACTACTGGGGTCTTTACTTTTGTCGTTTGTCAGTGTGTACCCTGATATTCTTAGCTTTGAGCTAACGTCCATTGTGCAGTTCCAAAACACGACATAATGTAGGCTGGACTATTCCCTGCTTCTTACTAACAGTTCGGTAAGAGAAATCCGGATCTTCTATGTACGCGGGAACAGAATTGATTTATGCCACGGATGTGTTTCTGACTTCATGTTTGCAACCGTTGCACAATGGCTAGTCAAACTTACAAAATGTAAACAACACCAATTGAACTAAATTAACCCAAAATTTCTATAAAAAATACTTAATGAATGAAAAGTTACAGCTATTTGAAAGTAATGCAATTTGATTCCGTACACCTTTCATTACCGATTTTGTCCAGGCTGGCCAGTGGGAATCGGTACCGAATGTTTATACAACCGTTATCACAAATCACAGATTTATTGACAGAATACTAATATTAAACACAAATAAAACAAAAATGAGCATGTACCTATAAATTTTGTACACGGTACGATCGATCATAGAGGTTCAGGATTCCGATTCCGATTCCAGCAGTACAATACTCATAATACTGAACAAGCAACAGTATGGTCAAGCAATGGAACTGATCCCAACATTTTGTATGGCTTTAAACAAATATTCTCATGGTAAAGAGGAACAAGTCTGTCTTTGCCGGGAGACATGTTGGTAGACTCGAGCGATTCGTAGTAATGCTGCCTAAGCTCAACTTCTGCCAGCAGAACACAAAAGATTAGTCCTTAAGATTTTAAACCTGTTTCTAATGACCCCGCCACTTCTAGTTTTTCGATCTGTATATTTCACATCCTTCCTCTCACTTGAGTATTGTTCCTCTAAATTTTCAAAACTCCTACTCAGTAATCTCTAGCTAATTGAATGTTGTTAGGAATTTAAAAAAAGGAAAATGTGACTACATATTAGTCGAAATAAAAAAGGAAAAAATGCAAGAACATAGTTTACAGGAATAAACAAACAGTAGGGTAAGGTGGGGCAAATCCGACCTAGTAAATGGTTTTGGCTGTAAAATGCTTATTTTACATCGGATAAAGTCGTTTTATATACCAAATTAAAGGCAACTTTATATGTATCGCATTTTGAGGATATTTTAGACTTCTGGGCAACTTTATATGTATCGCATTTTGAGGATATTTTGAAATACAAGCGTTTTACGAAAAAGTTCATTTTTGCTGCTTTCAAAAATGGTGGGGTAAACCCGACTGCCTATGTTTTTGGTTGATTTAGTACAGATATCACCCAAATTTTATGGTTTTTCAACGATAAATCAATGTATGTTATGTTATTGAATTGTAACACGAAAAAAATTGAATTCAATGTCAATCTTGGAATGTCAAACCCACGAGCAGTAGAACGTAAAGATATTCTTATTTGCATCGGAGCAATTGCACGACAAATACTATATTCATAACGTTTTTGTGTCTTTCGGTTGTAATTATCACCATTGTGCAAAAAAGTAATAAAAGCACTTTACCATTGCACTAAAAAATAATAAAATATATTTAAATTAGATAAATAAACATTTTCTTAGCAAAAAAGCGGTCGGATTTACCCCACTATTTAGAGGTCGGATTTGCCCAACCGCGTCATTTTTCATTACGATGCATTTAGAAAAATATATGAAAAAAGTTGGAGTAAATTCATCTATGCACTTTGTAGGACTTTGATCAAAGAATTTAAATCCACCTACATTTTTATGCATTCACTTTAACAATCAGAAATATCCTGTAGTCAATGATGCACAAAAATCAAATCAAAAGTTGTAAAAGCACACTTATTGTCGTTTGAACATCTCAACGTAGTCTAATAAAATGCTGTCATGCCACTATTATGATTATTTTCGATGCTCTAAACGACGACATTGCTATTAGTTCGCGTAGTGCTTCCGATTTTCGATAATAGAGGGGGTTTGGGTTTACCTAACGGTCGAATTTGCCCCCCTTACCCTATATTATTTCACGAACGAAATGGAAGTGATTGCTGAGGTTTTGAACAGCAAACCGTTCGGTAATCAATTCAGTAAAACAATTCGGTTACCGAACTCTCCGCTATCCGTTCTATCCAAACGTCAAAAAATACTGGTCAGTCAACAGTTTCTTCTGAAAATGGCGACTCGACAGATGATTTGCTGTACCTGTTTTGTAAGTTTTTGACGGGGTTCGGTAATGTTGGTACAATTTTGCCGAACAATCAGTCAGTATTTTACTGGATATTGTGCTTTTCACCGAAGATTAGCAGGCGACGGAATCAATTCAAAATAGCGAAAGAATTGAAAATATACCCTGTTAGCTCCATCTGCCCAGTTTAACACAAACATCTAGCAATATATACGCCCTGTTGGTCAGGTATCGGACGGTCATGAATTGACAGTTCATGGATTTATTCACCCCTTCACTATCTGTTGAGCGAAAATCGGAAATTATTTGTTACTATTTTTTGGTACCCATTTAATTTATTGTTTAGTATGCCTTTTTGATGCCTAACTCGATTCTTTTGCATCCAAGTTTTTTCTTGGTTCAAGAGCAATAGTCGCTCGAACACTTCATATAAAAATCGATTCAAATTACATTTTTGTAGCTTTGCGGAATTGAAAAGGTTAAATCTTAAAAATGGCGGTTTCGCAATCTTGTCGCGATCTTGTCGCTATCTTGTTTTTTCGCTATTTTTGCTAATTTCCAGTGATAACCACAATAATGTTAATGTACCGAAAAGAACAGAAGTGCTGATAAAATCAGGTATCTGCTACGCCGCCATGATTTCAAAGCCAACATCTAAAACGTCGCGTTAGGGTCGATCCACAATAAACAGAATCGATTTCATTCGACACAATTTTGTAATAGTCGAGTACATTTAATTTGTTGGTGCCCCATGGTGTAAAGTTTTTATTATTCACCGACATCTCCAAAACAACTCATTTCTTCAATTGGCTGGCCAATATTTTCGCTTTTTAACAAATGTCAAAAGGTTGAGTCATGCCGTACGGTATCTGACTAGTGAAAATCGATCTTCGAGCAAAACGAGCAGAACAATTTGAACTGTCAGTGGGGCCCATAATTTGTGTGCCCGCTAAGATGTTGACTTATGTCAGTTCAATACAAATGGGATAGGGGTGCCATATACGTGGATAAATTCAGTTAAAAATATTGCGGGTTTGGGATCATCCATAAATGACGTAGCATTTTTTGAGTGATTTTTAACACCCCCCTCTCCCATCGTAGCATTTCGTCACAAACCCCTAAATACCTCCCCTGGTAATTACGTAGCTTGACGGTAAACCTCCCCCCCCCCCCTTGACCCGTAGAAAATTTAAAAAAATGAAAAAACGATGTTAGTTAGATGAAACGGGTAAAGCTACGTAGCATGACATGACCCCCTACCCCCTTTGTCGTCACACATCATCACAAAATACAAAACTCCCCCCTCCCCCATATAATGCTACGTCATTTATGGATGATCCCTTTCAGCAAATTATTCGCAAAATTACTGAAAACCCCTAAAAAATGAAAAATTTATTGCATTTTTTTAAACAATTTGCTGACAGCTCCGTAAAAATTTCACTTTACTGTGCGACTTACTGAAATTACTGAAAAAACTTTTGGCTGGCTCAGTGTGTTCGCTTACGTGCATTTGGAATAAATTTCCTAATAAAGTTGGAGAAGCTTGTGCTAGTTTGAAGTAAAAATCCTGTGAATGATGCAGAAACAAATTACACCGATCAACTCCCGAGATATTCTCCACGGTAAACACTGAGCTCAAAATGTGATTTTGTTTAACTATGGATTCTTACGTCCGTCGGCACATTTATGTATCGAGCGTTTGGTTTCTAAAACGTCGCGTTAGGGTCGATCCACAATAAACAGAATCGATTTCATTCGACACAATTTTGTAATAGTCGAGTACATTTAATTTGTTGGTGCCCCATGGTGTAAAGTTTTTATTATTCACCGACATCTCCAAAACAACTCATTTCTTCAATTGGCTGGCCAATATTTTCGCTTTTTAACAAATGTCAAAAGGTTGAGTCATGCCGTACGGTATCTGACTAGTGAAAATCGATCTTCGAGCAAAACGAGCAGAACAATTTGAACTGTCAGTGGGGCCCATAATTTGTGTGCCCGCTAAGATGTTGACTTATGTCAGTTCAATACAAATGGGATAGGGGTGCCATATACGTGGATAAATTCAGTTAAAAATATTGCGGGTTTGGGATCATCCATAAATGACGTAGCATTTTTTGAGTGATTTTTAACACCCCCCTCTCCCATCGTAGCATTTCGTCACAAACCCCTAAATACCTCCCCTGGTAATTACGTAGCTTGACGGTAAACCTCCCCCCCCCCCCTTGACCCGTAGAAAATTTAAAAAAATGAAAAAACGATGTTAGTTAGATGAAACGGGTAAAGCTACGTAGCATGACATGACCCCCTACCCCCTTTGTCGTCACACATCATCACAAAATACAAAACTCCCCCCTCCCCCATATAATGCTACGTCATTTATGGATGATCCCTTTCAGCAAATTATTCGCAAAATTACTGAAAACCCCTAAAAAATGAAAAATTTATTGCATTTTTTTAAACAATTTGCTGACAGCTCCGTAAAAATTTCACTTTACTGTGCGACTTACTGAAATTACTGAAAAAACTTTTGGCTGGCTCAGTGTGTTCGCTTACGTGCATTTGGAATAAATTTCCTAATAAAGTTGGAGAAGCTTGTGCTAGTTTGAAGTAAAAATCCTGTGAATGATGCAGAAACAAATTACACCGATCAACTCCCGAGATATTCTCCACGGTAAACACTGAGCTCAAAATGTGATTTTGTTTAACTATGGATTCTTACGTCCGTCGGCACATTTATGTATCGAGCGTTTGGTTTCCTCACATTTTGAGAATTAACACATCCATAATATACCTAAGCTCCATTCACGCCTGGGAAGCACTCCTTTCGAGTCACTGGAAGCTTGACGATATCGAGAAACATTTCCCAGTTTATGGAAATCGAAGGTTCCTGTCGACAGAAACCAAGTTGAGGAAAATTTTGCTTTTTTACCGCCGGTTCTATCCCGAAGCAAAGAAGTTCGTTATTAGGGGACACTTTGTGTCGGCCGGATACAGGCTAGCGCCCACATACATGATCCAGACGTTCCTGGAGAAAGGTGAGAGCCACGAGCGCAAATAAGGTTCCGGTCATCCGACGGTTTATGCTGGTGCAGGAAGGCCGGCGCGACAGGTTGGACAGTGAAAAAGTATTTGGACATGTATTGGGAAGGAGTGGAGGTCGACATCGCCCATGTCGCGAGCGCAATCGGCCACTCATATCTAGTTATAAGTTAGCTATTATAAGATGCCTTTTCTGTAAAACGTAGTTGTGATCATGGACGACGAAGACGATGTTGTGACATAAAGAACACCTCCCACACAAAATTACCCAGTTCTCCAAGTGGCTGACAATCAGTGAGAAGGGGATGTCAAAGCCGATCGTTTTTTCGTCGTAACTTGCGATCAATGGAAGGTGCATAGCACGAAGTGCTTACCGGAAGTTGCGACCTTCATTAAAAAAAACCTCCCGAGGAACGATGCCGTGTTATGGTCGAATCTGGCTTCGGCACATTATTCGAAGCTGGAGGAGACTTGAACAATTTGTTGGCGAAAGGAACTGATCACTTGGGCGACCAGAGAGTTGAAGAATATGCCAACATCTTGCTTTTCGACAGTTATGACCAAAGTTCTTGTCACCTGCCGCAAGACGGAGTCATTTTCGTCAACTCATGAATTGATGCAGGAATCAATGGTTTTTTTATTCTGATGTCTGTTATCGATTTATTTTTCTATCCATCGGAAAATGTGGTAATATGCGGTGAAGGCGGTATTCAACTATCGCGTAGTGTTCTGGATGCTTTTGGATTTATTACTGATAGAAGTAGAAATAACGCACGCGAACGCCACACAGGATGGTAGCGGCATGAGACACATGTTAAAAATATATTTTAGGGTATATTTTACGACTTTCTTTGCAGGTCCGACGGCGTCGGTTGAGGTCGACTCGAGTGGCTGGAGTAAAGATGAATCACATTGACATAACTCAATTTTATCAGTAGTTACAAAAAATCCAAATACAGTGCCCGAAAAGACTTATTCGTGCCATGAAAGGGATTTCATTAGTATCTACGGCTCAATGAGGTTACTGGCATGATGAAGCATAGTAAGCCACGAAGTAATACGAAAATGGTTCAGTCTACAGAGATAAGCTCGTGACAAAAAGCGAAGGGGAAGATGATGAACCATACTTGGGAGTTAGTTACTCTGTCTCCACTGCACTGACTGCAGCCTCTAGCTGACGATAACTTAGTGTACAGTTCGAATCGAAGTTACTTTGTTATAAAACAAGCAACATAAGTCTTAAATAAGACGACCGATCAAGGGGTGAGTCGCTTAACACAAATCGAATTGTGCTCACAAACATACAGCGTGATAGCTTGTGCCGCAATGTGCCATGGTGTTCAGTAAACCAAAGCAATGGTTGCTATGATTATTTAACTACACTTTGTTGACAATGTTTGAGTTGTCAGAAGTGTGCCACACATTGTGGTAACGAGTGAAATGATCGTGTAATACTGTGAATCGTAATCTTATATCGAGTTATCGTAAGTAATACTGTGTGAATGGCACATTGTTCTAAGCGACTCATCCCTTGCGATCGATGGAATCTTCGAATCAAATGAAGACTCGGTTCCAGCCCCCAGACACAGATTCGAGGTTTTATGTCCGGAATAAAGGAAATATTCTGCATCTCGGAGAATGTGTATATCAACATTCGGTCTGTATTAGAGAAACACATCAAAGTGTCCATTTTTCCATTTTCGACAATTTCTGGGGAGAGTAGAAAACTCTTACACCCTATCAATCGCTGGTTGGAAGTTTTTTTTGTCATCTATTGAAGCACAGTTCGTGGTCCTATAGGCGTGTTGTCTTTGGACAGTTTGACACCATTGAAAGATGATTTAGGATTCAAAGCTTTCAAGATAAAAGGTGAATCCGAAATAATTGTACTAGTTGTAACTATTACCTAACTGGACAGAATCCAAATATGTTTTTTTGCTACAAAGACGGAAGGGAGTCAATTGGAGATAAAATACTAAAAAGGTTAGGGGGTTGGTTGAAATTGATTCATCAGCAGGGGTTGGTTAGGAACAGGAGGCTTCATGTAAAAAGATGGAGGGAATGATTGGAGGTAAATCGACCACAAATACCAAAATTACGATATGATATGCATTGCCAATCGATTGGTGTTTCTCAAAGTTATGTATAGAAGGTCAAGATCAGAGTTGACTTCCCAAACCAGCGATTAAGCAGAGTGTCGTCAAGACTCGTATTCGAGAGAAACATGGATAAAATATGAAATCGAAAATAATAGATTAATATAATCAAGACATATCAAATAAACAAAGGATTTTTTTTTATCAATGTTCCTGAAAGATTTAATTTTGCATGTCACATTATTATGGCACATGCAATACAATCAAAGATATCACTGATAATAAGAACAGACAGTTTCAAAAACATAGTACATTTAACATATATTGCTAATCGCCCTTAAAATCTGTTTTGCAGTTGCACTTGCAGATAGATAATTGGATACCTTATCCAGTTAAGATGAATCAACGCTACACAGTGCCGTTATTCCTAGCGATGAGGTGAATGATTAAATCAGCCATGAAAAATAACATGCAACCAGATACAGTGCGTTGCGGTAGTGTTCTTAGTGGTAGGTTTGCTTAATGTCATGTAGACATTTACGATATTTATAAAATGTGGTCTAAGATCGCGCTCATCACAATCGCATTCGCATAGACAGACACATATTCAACAATTCGAACAATGTGGTAACAATAAAGCACAAACGAAATAATGAGCTTCCTTGAGCAATTACATTTGATCGTGCTGGTAATAGGAATACGACAGTTTACGGTTGACCTCAATTTAGGATGAAAATATTTAGAACATACACACAGTAGATACAGAAATCAGTGGTCTCGTCGTTGGCTATAGTTCACCACACGATGAGTTTAATTACCTATGTCAGCGATTTCAATGCCACTTCAGGAGTTGATTGAGCGCACCATTGCTCCCTTGCTCTAGCGTTGGGAGAGGTCTGTATTGATAGGAAGTTTGACGAACAAGAGAGGAAGACTACGATGGATCTGACGGGCTAGCAAGTGGTTACGGACAAGCGCACAACCATCATTGCGCACCGATCTCTCCCGTGGGCACAAAAATAGATTATTTTTCCTCAAAATCGGTGTAGTTTTTTTGTGGCTTCTTTTTCACTTGAAATTTTTGCTTTGACGTAATAGATCGAATTCACGGACGGAGACAAGTTCACGGATCGCAAAACAATATGTTGAACGACAGGAAGAAGGACAGATTGCGAGCGGAACAAAAGTTGGTATTGCTTGCCTTATTTAGAATCGAATATTATCATCACTACCAACAGGGAATATACTGTACATTTGAACACACACATCACTCACTCATAATCCTTAGGCACTAGGAATTTTAATGATAGGCTGAAAGCATCACCTTGTATCGTGCAAGAATTCCTCGGTCTTGGTGGCAAAGTTTTTAATTTCACGTCGCACATTGTCGACCGAGGTATGAACGGCTTTGTACTGCCGGGAGGACTCCTCGGATGTATCGTTCAGGTTCACACTGGACGACTTGATGATGTAGCGGACTTCGCTGTTTGCGCGACCTCCATATTGACGAGCTACCGACGAACTCCGGGTGGTCTTGCTCGAGGAACGCTCCTCGGAGGCACGGTTCTTGGCACTCTCGGCAAGCAAAATATTGGAGATTTGGTAGGCCGATTTACCCCGGACAGCTTTCTTCAGTTCCGGTGACAGCACATCCTCTTTGAGGTCCTTAAAGAATTGAGTTCTTTTGCACAAGGCCATCCTCTCTTTAGTTTCCTGCTGGTTTTCCTGGGACGTACGCTGAGCGAGTTTACTTCGGTAACGGTCAAGTACACTATCCGGTGTAACGTGTTTCTTCAACCTGGCTGCGTCGGCGGTCGCGGTTACACTGAGTACTGAACGTTTTATATCGAAACGGTAATCAGGCAGATAGCTTTCCGCTTTATCGACTGCTTCTTCGGACAGGACCGCGATCTCCTCGGCAGTATAGGGCCGAAAGGCGAATCGACTCGTGTGAAATCGCTCTAGTCCGCGCTCCTCGGTATACGGGAGATAAGGAATCCGCTCCGGTGTCCTGCCACGACGTTTTTCATCGAGATAATCGATCATGGGCTGGTAGTAGTGCATTGCGTTGGCATAGTTCGCATCCCAAATCTGGGTGGGGATGAGCCTCTCGCGCCGCTCGCAGCGATTACTCAGTACTTGCAACGGTGCCATTGAAAATTATTTTTAAATTGCTTCCCCTCCTTTGCAGCTACACACAAATGTCAAGCAGATCTCTCTTGGCTGTTTTCTATGTTTTTGGTACTGGGAAAAATTTGAGTGTCTTTCTTTACTTTAACCAGTCCCACGAGCTCGTCTGTGAATTTAGTAGCTAAATGAGTGACTTGCTGCTGCAAACAAATGCAATTATAATTAAATTGGTAGTGGTTTTGTGTGGTACCTGGAAACGAATGCTTTTCGGTAAAAAAATCATTTTTTAACCTTTTGTGTCAAACTTACGATTAGGTCAAGTATAGTTATTCAAAAAGCATCTTCGAGAGTTAATTAGAGTCTGGTGTTAAAAAACTAGTTTTGGTTTACATCGATGATGTCAAAGTGCTCGAAACTATTCAATTAAGAGGCTACACACTAGAGTGAAATAAACAGTTTTGTGTGCGACAATGCCTCAACCGAATTTTGAAAATGTGAACAAAAACAAGAAATTTGGACTGTTTCTTTCATTAAAATTCCAACTGACGCACACTTTCACCGAATTAACAATATTCCATTTCGGTAAAATATAAGACACTCTATATTTAGCACAAAAACATTTAATTTCACCCCATGAATCTATGTATCATCAACGTTCATATTAGAATTAACTTAATAACTTCCTTAATAATGGATTATTAATACATCCCAAAAGTAGTTATTTTCAGCCATTTTTTAACGTTATATTTTCACTGTTGGTAGTTTATAAACATAATTAAGCGAAAAGCATGAAATTACTCGATTTGAAGCCAAATAAATTTTCATAGGTACATTTCATATGGAGAAATTGACCAATTATTTTTATTTGGCTTTAAATTGAGCAATTTCATTTTTTAGCTTGAAAAATGCTTAACTCTACTATATGGGGCTGGGACTGGGTGTAAAACTAAAATCTGATTTCGAACAGCGTCACGAAAATGTGGCATAATTTTAAAGGACTGTAGCGTTGTTAATTGTTGATGGATCTGCGTCATTTATACACTAATCGATTCAGAGAATTGTGTATTATTGTGAAAACCTTGGGAAAATGTAAGAAAATAGACAAAGTTTTTTCTTCCGTTTTGTTAATTGTTGTCGATTCCAAAAATTGCCAGGAAAAAATTGTTATCAAATTTATCTGTGTATTTTATTAGCACATTATTGAAAAATCCGTAATTATGGAATAAATAGGGATGGACGTATATAATTTTCACAAATTTGCGCAAGAATTTTTCCCTAACACGGACCTTATCTCGACATTCATAAGCATTCTATACATTTCATCGCTTGCGTGACAAATGAAAAAAAATTAAAGTCACGTTAATAAAAATAAAAAAAAATCCATCACTTGATATAAAATTTTTTTTGGACCGAATTCCTTCATTGCCATGCCTGCAGAACTAATTAGATTATCGCTACTGTTAACTGTTAGATCTTTTATTTGACACGAGCTACAGAAGGGGAACGTTTATCTGTCCGCTGCACAGAGGAGTAATTGGGGTCGAATCCTGGACAAAACTATTTGCTGCTGTAATTGTTGTTATTATGCCTTAATATGAACTAAAAATAGACAATTACTAGTTTTTGGAACAATTTGGCTTCTACTCACCTACCAGTGCAGAGGCCAATTTTCTATATCCTTTCGAATACTAGTAATTTCTATGTGATCTTTGTGATTACTTTTGTTTTTCCAGTTGCATAAACATTTGATCAGTGGGAAAGGGAGAAGAAAAGGGACGTCTGTGCATATTTTCATAGAGATACATTTTGGCAAACATAATATTTGGCCCTACAGCATTTTGGTGTACCTCAAATTAGTAAAAATTTCAATATTTTCAAATCGCTTGGGATTGGTGGATCGGACAAGATCGGAAGAGTTCGAATAATTTTTGTATAGCTGAAATCTTGTTTTGTAATACTGTTTCTGCAACTTTGCCGGATCTAGCCGTATAATGTAACTTTTTTATCATTCTAATTTGGAATAAAATGTTTAAAAAAGGTATATTTAAAAGTTGGTGCAATATACAGCAAGTCTAGTCTTTTTTAGTTAGTTTTAAGCTGAAGTTAAACAAACGGTTGTGTTGAATTAGGTTTGTAATAATATTGTCTTATTTAATACAGTCATCATCACTAGAAAGCGATTTTGCTGAATATATAACGAAAATGATTAAAATATGCCTTAAAATATCACCATTAGGCATACATGCAAAAATTCTTTAACAATTTTTGATATACATCCTAATTTTGCCACGGAATACAGTAGGTTCTTAGGTATGTAAAAAAATATAACGAAACAAAAAAATCGAAAAAAGATATTTTGGTTTTTGGCCAAGGATTTGTTCTAGTTACTCCTTTGTGCGCAGGAAGGATTTTGTTTGCAGTTCTAAATGGCGATGGCGGAACAGAAGCGAGATGGCGAATTGCTGGTTCATACCGTTAATATTAGTCGTGCAGGCAAGGCTCAAATCGTTCCATAGGATTTTCGTCCGTAACCCAAAACATGGTTATTAGCAAACCGTCCTTATTAGGACGAATATATAAACGAATATATATCGTCCTATGCTGATTTGTGCGATTCTCTGAGTCCTGCCACTATCCCATGTAGTATGCGTTATCAAAAACATCACGAAGCATCAAGTTCTAAATGTTCTCAATCGATATAATACCCGAAGAAAGCGATAAGAGTTATAAGAAATGTATCATCACACTGTTAGGTGGATTAAAAGCGTTTTTATGCAAAGCTGTTTTAAATAGGTTTTTTTTTGCCAAAATCCTAAAGTGTGAAAAATTATTATTTGGTTATTGTGCTGATTATTACAAACGAAGTCAGCATGAAAAATGTTCAATGAAATAATACTCAATGCAACAAAAAACATTTGTAATCGCAATATTTTCAAGTAATTTGTGCCAGTGGTTCCGGTTGGAATTTTAATGAAAGAAGCAGCTTGTTTTTTTGTATATTATATTATTCAGTTTAAGGGGCTACATACCTTTTTGTGCGGAAAATTTCAAGAAAGTTTGAATTTATGTAAACGCATAAAGCAATGATTTTATTAGATCAAAGTTATAGTATTTTGGTAGCACATTTTTCAGTGAAATAAACAAGCACAATTTTATGAAAATATATTGATAGTTTACGGAGTTATGACTTTTTCCTCCGAAACCCTATTTTTATTTAAGAGGTTTGCGGTGATCACAATTGAAGACCAATAGAGCAACCAAAATCCCAAACTCAAAAAATGCCATTAGTACATGAGTATTCCTCGTAGCTTAACGATTAGTTGAATAAATAATATTTTTTCCTGAATTCGGAAACGTTTTTCCTAAAAAATCGCTGCTTTTAGATCTAAAAATTGTATTAAAAAATTCTCATCTACTAAACAAAAAATTATGCATAAAAAAGGAATTGTTAAGGCTCGAAAAAAATCTAATTACGATCAAATAAAAAAAAAATTAAAGAAAATCCGTTGAATGGTTTTTCGGCAATCGTGATTACGGAAAACCCATTTTTGGACAAACGACATTTCGAGAAAATCGAGTTTAAGTGGGGCGTCTGGTGTAAAATGATCAAACCGAAAGTTATTTTGTTTTAAAATTTTGAAGGCAATGCAACAATGGATCTTTTGTGTAATGTTAAGATTTATTTATGTATTCATTGTGTACGAAAAAAAATATTTTCGGTCACGCAGAGCCACACATACGAGCGTTCCAAGAGTAGACGTCCAACCATTTCCACGTCGAGGAGCGCCGCAGCGAACACGATAACTCTTGCTAAAATTGCCATTCGGAAAATGTCGTCATGAAAACCGAAAAAATTCATATTTTACTGTAAAATTCGCTCACTTTTCTACAAAATAATATAGGGAGAAATTTTTTTTTATTCAGTTTTTTGTGATTCATCGACAGACTACACATATTGTGCATTCTCATAAAAAATGAACTCAATTCGTTGATTAGTTTTAGTGTTATCGTGTTCGCCTATTTGACAAACGCGTTTTTGAGAAAACGCATCACGGAAAAAACGCTGTAGAAAATAACCCATTGGATATTTTCACTTGGCAATTTGGGTAGAGGTAGTTTTTTTTGTTGGGTACATATTGCACTGCGACCAGTGTTTTGATCTATTGTGGCAGGCCCCTTTTTATTGTATGCCACATCAGGGTGTTGTATCACTATTAATCTGGGTGATTCTTACTTGCTGACTATGGGCATGGTCCCAGTAAGGTATTATAGAACGTATAAAGTTTTTTGCCTTACTGGGTGTAGTCGTCCATACACCTAATGGTTATATTATTCCCTTATCGAAGAATTTGCTCCTTTTGTGGAAAAGTGCTACACAATTACACAATAAATGTTCTCAGTTCTCCCTATCTAGGTTGCAGAAGCGACAGGTATCATCTTCTATTTTGCCTAACAGCTTGAGGCAATATTTACTCGGGCAGTGCCCTGTTACTAAACCACTGAAAGTACTTAATTTTTTTTCAGACATATTAAGCAGCCGTTAAGTTATTATTTTATTCAGTGAGATAAATCTTTTAGATTGTCAGGCAGTAGTATTATTTTTCCAAATGTCATCTATAATTGAATTTTTCCAGTTCTTCAATTCCTTTTTATGGTGCATTCTGAGACCCCACAAAATGGTTCAGGCCCTAGGAATAATTTTGATGATCCATTTCTTGCTAGCAAATCTCCCTTTTCATGGCTAGAGGTAGTTTAGTGTACACTGTATTTTTATCGCTGTCAGTTTTTCGAAAATTGTTGCCGATAGATTGAAGTCTGCGTGTGTTACAGTAAATACGCGCGCATTGCTGTTTGAAAGAAAGCATTGCTGTTTGAAAGAAAAAAAGTTCAGTGTGTCCACTAGACTGCCCAGAAAAATAATGAAATTTTGAAAACTCAATCAGTCCACCCCTGAGTCGATTCCTAGTCCCACCAGGAGTACTTGCACCAAATTTGAAGCAAATCGGACAAGTCTAGCTACCGGACCAACGTGCCTGAAGTTTGTATGGGATTTTTCAACAATTTACATGGAGAAACCCCACTAGCTCGAATTTTCGCCGCTAGGTGGCACTGAATGCATCGTATTATCACTATAAGTGAAAATAAGATAGAGAATTTAATTGTCTACAACTTTGTCGAAGTGCTAATCAATTCGGTTTTGTTAAAAGAAGTTATTAAACTTTCAACGAGGTGATGTCTGAGTCAGTTTTGCATGGGGCCTAACAGTGCATGGTTGTGTATCAGTACTCGATTTCCACGAACTATACAGTAGTACATAATGAGAGTTATGTTTCGGTTAGAAAATTTTAGTTACACCTTCGACCGCATAGAGGGTGCCAACACTAACTTTTCATAGAAAAGAGATAGAATATCAAAATGTTCTGATGAATTATTAAAAAATGCTTGTTCTACAACTTTGTAGAAGACACCTAATTTCTATCTCTCTCCATTAAAAAGTTAGTGTTAACTAAAGCAAAACTTGTATTATCGACTACAATTATTATACCAGTTTAAATACTGGTTGTTTTACTACGTAAGTAGCAATTAGTATTATATATTCGTTTTTAATAATTTATTCAATTAATTTAATTTAATTTTGAAATAGAAAAAAATCGTTCTCATTTTTGCTGATTTTTATTGTTTTATTGTTTATTTTTAATAGTTTTTCAAAATAATGATTCGAAGCATAATTTGCGCACAATATCTGCTGTAACAGTAACGTTGCTTGTTACAAATGGATTACTGATCAGAAATATTTTTTTCATTTCAATTTCAACCCCATTTAGCGGCATTTTCCAAAACCGGATTTTTGAACTTTCACTTTTCCAAATAATTGCACTTTTTCAAAAAATTCAAAATTCCATTTTATACCGTTTCTTGACCATTCTTTCAACTTTTAGAATCATTTTTTTTCAAATCGGTTGAAAATTCGCAAAGTTATAGTAATTTTTGCGGAAAAAGTCAAAACCACGATATTTTCAATTTTTTTTGTTCAAATTAATTTATGTATCATCGTTTGAATAAATTCCGTACTTTCACTCATACATCTGTTTTTGCAATCAAAAAACCTATTTTAATCCACCTAGCGGTGCAATTGTGCCTTTCTCAATCATGAATCACGAGAATGTGTGCGTTGTTTATACTCATTAAAAACTTTTAAATGCATATATTACATTTTATTATCATACATCACATGACAACTATATACAGGAAAATAAATCATTATTCGAGTTCTAAAATTTTGAAAAAGAAAAAACAGCCACGGTAATATTGAACTGAAAAAAGGTGCGAAATCGACAAAGTCCCAAAAAGTCGATTTTTATAAAAAAAAAATTTTCGAGATAACATTAAATCTCGACGTTTCATGCATTTTAAAGATATTTGGCATCAAAAATACGAATTCGATTTCTGAAATTTCATGGGGTCCCCCCTTTGAAAAAAAATTTTGAGTTCCGGCTTATATGGGAATTTCATGTGTGACCGGACCGTTCAGTCTATATTTCCGGAACCATACAAGCGATCCGTGCGAAATTTGACAGACATCTGTGGGGATAATATAGCTATCATTTGGGACTAAGTTTGTGAAAATCGGCCCAACCATTTTCGAGAAACTGATATGAGTTTGCTAGTTATGAAAGATGGCCGCTTTTCCCGGGCACTTCTGGAACCGTCTATGGTGGTCAATGTAGTCAACGAAAGTTTGTTTGGCCGTCGGTGACCTAGAACTGCAAAGTTAAGTTATTTGAGAGACATTTTAGCGAAATTTTTACCTTTTTTGCTTCCATCGGGGTATCGGTTTGAATCACAATTTGCTATGTGATCGCACGCCACAACCCGTAACTCCGGAACCGGAAGTCGGTTGGGGATAAAATTTAATAGCCACTTACGGGGACGCAATACCTTTCATTTGAGGTCAAGTTTAGTCGAATCGGTCTAGCCATCTCCGAGAAACCGATGTGACTGTAACTCTGAATTTGGATACTTCCGCCGGGGCTTCCGGAACCGATGATGGTGGCCAATGTGACCAAAGAGACTTTGAATGGCTGTTAATGACCTAGTACTACAAATCGAAGCAGTTGTGGTCACATTTTGGAAAAATTTTCACCATTATACATTCATTGCAGAATTTCTTAAAATCGACGTTTTCTGCGTGATCGTACTCATCACCCTGTAATTCCGGAACCGGAAGTCGGATCCATTAGAAATTCAATAGCAGCCTATGGGAACGTTGCACCTTTCATTTGGGACTAAGTTTGTAAAATTCGGTTCATCCATCTCTGAGAAAAGTGAGTGAGATTGTGTTCGCGTACACACACACAGACGCACATACACACACACATACATACACACACACATACATACACACACACAGACATTTGCCGAACTCGACGAACTGAATCGAATGGTATATGTCACTCGGCCCTCCGGGCCTCCGTTAAAAAGTCGGTTTTCAGAGCAATTGCAATACCTTTCTATTGAGAAAGGCAAAAAGGTGCAAAATCGGCAGTCCCAAAAAGTCGATTTCCAAAAAAAAAAAAAAATTCGTGATAACATAAAATCTCGACGTTTCATGCATTTTAAAGATGTTTGGCATCAAAAATGCGAATTCGATTTTTGAAATTTCATGGGGTCCCCCCTTTGAAAAAAATTTTGAGTTCCGGCTTATATGGGAATTTCATGTGTGACCGGACCGTTCAGTCTATATTTCCGGAACCATACAAGCGATCCGTGCGAAATTTAACAGACATCTGTGGGGATAATAGAGCTATCATTTGGGACTAAGTTTGTGAAAATCGGCCCAACCATTTCCGAGAAACTGATATGAGTTTGCTAGTTATGAAAGATGGCCGCTTTTCCCGGGCACTTCCGGAACCGTCTATAGTGGTCAATGTAGTCAATGAAAGTTTGTTTGGCCGTCGGTGACCTAGAACTGCAAAGTTAAGTTATTTGAGAGACATTTTAGCGAAATTTTTACCTTTTTTGCTTCCATCGGGGTATCGGTTTGAATCACAATTTGCTATGTGATCGCACGCCACAACCCGTAACTCCGGAACCGGAAGTCGGTTGGGGATAAAATTTAATAGCCATTTACGGGGACGCAACATCTTTCATTTGAGACTAAGTTTGGTTGATTCGGTCTAGCCACCTCCGAGAAACCGATGTGACTGTTAGTCTGAATTTGGATACTTCCGCCGGGGCTTCCGGAACCGATGATGGTGGCCAATGTGACCAAAGAGACTTTGAATGGCTGTTAATGACCTAGTACTACAAATCGAAGCAGTTGTGGTCACATTTTGGAAAATTTTTCACCATTATACATTCATTGCAGAATTTCTTAAAATCGACGTTTTCTGCGTGATCGTACTCATCACCCTGTAATTCCGGAACCGGAAGTCGGATCCATTAGAAATTCAATAGCAGCCTATGGGAACGTTGCACCTTTCATTTGGGACTAAGTTTGTAAAAATCGGTTCATCCATCTCTGAGAAAAGTGAGTGAGATTGTGTTCGCGTACACACACACAGACGCACATACACACACACACACATACACACACACATACATACACACACACAGACATTTGCCGAACTCGACGAACTGAATCGAATGGTATATGTCACTCGGCCCTCCGGGCCTCCGTTAAAAAGTCGGTTTTCAGAGCAATTGCAATACCTTTCTATTGAGAAAGGCAAAAAGGTGCGAAATCGGCAAAGTCCCAAAAAGTCGATTTTTATAAAAAAAATTTTTTTCGAGATAACATAAAATCTCGACGTTTCATGCATTTTAAAGATGTTTGGCATCAAAAATACGAATTCGATTTCTGAAATTTCATGAGGTCCCCCCTTTGAAAAAAAATTTGAGTTCCGGCTTATATGGGAATTTCATATGTGACCGGACGGTTTAGTCTATATTTCCGGAACCATATAAGCGATCCGTACGAAATTTTATAGACATCTATGGGGATATTATAGCTATCATTTGGGACTAAGTTTGTGAAAATTGGCCCAACCATTTCCGGGAAACTGATGTGAGTTCGTAAATTTTGAAAGATGGCCGCTTTTCCCGGGCACTTCCGGAACCGTCTATGGTGGTTAATGTAGTCAACGAAAGTTTGGTTGGCCGTCGGTGACCTAGAACAGCAAATTTAAGTTGTTTGAGAGACATTTTAGCGAAATTTTTACCTTTTTTGCTTTCATCGGAGTATCGGTTTGAATCACAATTTGCTATGTGATCGCACGCCACAACCTGTAACTCCGGAACCGGAAGTCGGATCGATGTGAAATTAAATAGCCATTTACGGGGACGCAATACCTTTCATTTGAGGCCAAGTTTAGTCGAATCGGTCTAGCCATCTCCGAGAAACCGATGTGACTGTTATTCTGAATTTAGATACTTCCGCCGGGGCTTCCGGAACCGAGGATGGTGGCCAATGTGGCCAAATAGACTTTGAATGGATGTTAGTGACCTAATACTACAAATCGAAGCAGTTGTGGTCATATTTTGGAAAATTTTTCACCTTTATACATTCATTGCAGAATTTATTAAAATCGACATTTTCTGCGTGTTCGTACTTATCACCCTGTAATTCCGGAACCGGAAGTCGGATCCATTAGAAATTCAATAGCAGCCTATGAGAACGTTGCACCTTTCATTTGAGACTAAGTTTGTCAAAATCGGTTCAGCCATCTCTGAGAAAAATGAGTGACATTTTTGGTCACATACACACACACATACACACACATACATACATACACACATACATACACACACACAGACATTTGCCGAACTCGACGAACTGAATCGAATGGTATATGTCACTCGGCCCTCCGGGCCTCCGTTAAAAAGTCGGTTTTCAGAGCAATTGCAATACCTTTCTATTGAGAAAGGCAAAAAGGTGCGAAATCGGCAGTCCCAAAAAGTCGATTTTTATAAAAAAAATTTTTTCGAGATAACATTAAATCTCGACGTTTCATGCATTTTAAAGATGTTTGGCATCAAAAATACGAATTCGATTTCTGAAATTTCATGGGGTCCCCCCTTTGAAAAAAAATTTTGAGTTCCGGCTTATATGGGAATTTCATGTGTGACCGGACCGTTCAGTCTATATTTCCGGAACCATACAAGCGATCCGTGCGAAATTTTACAGACATCTGTGGGGATAATATAGCTATCATTTGGGACTAAGTTTGTGAAAATCGGCCCAACCATTTTCGAGAAACTGATATGAGTTTGCTAGTTATGGAAGATGGCCGCTTTTCCCGGGCACTTCTGGAACCGTCTATGGTGGTCAATGTAGTCAACGAAAGTTTGTTTGGCCGTCGGTGACCTAGAACTGCAAAGTTAAGTTATTTGAGAGACATTTTAGCGAAATTTTTACCTTTTTTGCTTCCATCGGGGTATCGGTTTGAATCACAATTTGCTATGTGATCGCACGCCACAACCCGTAACTCCGGAACCGGAAGTCGGTTGGGGATAAAATTTAATAGCCACTTACGGGGACGCAATACCTTTCATTTGAGGTCAAGTTTAGTCGAATCGGTCTAGCCATCTCCGAGAAACCGATGTGACTGTTAGTCTGAATTTGGATACTTCCGCCGGGGCTTCCGGAACCGATGATGGTGGCCAATGTGACCAAAGAGACTTTGAATGGCTGTTAATGACCTAGTACTACAAATCGAAGCAGTTGTGGTCACATTTTGGAAAAATTTTCACCATTATACATTCATTGCAGAATTTCTTAAAATCGACGTTTTCTGCGTGATCGTACTCATCACCCTGTAATTCCGGAACCGGAAGTCGGATCCATTAGAAATTCAATAGCAGCCTATGGGAACGTTGCACCTTTCATTTGGGACTAAGTTTGTAAAATTCGGTTCATCCATCTCTGAGAAAAGTGAGTGAGATTGTGTTCGCGTACACACACACAGACGCACATACACACACACATACATACACACACACATACATACACACACACAGACATTTGCCGAACTCGACGAACTGAATCGAATGGTATATGTCACTCGGCCCTCCGGGCCTCCGTTAAAAAGTCGGTTTTCAGAGCAATTGCAATACCTTTCTATTGAGAAAGGCAAAACGAAGAAATGTATAATACATATTCTTTTGTTTGCATTTTTACCTGTTAATATTGTGATCAAACGCGTGGGGTACCCCAGTGCAAGGTTGTAGGGTGGAAAACGCAAGTGCAACGTTCTATGGTTAATGAAGCGGATCGATGCGCTAGCTTACAGGAGCCGTGTGTCTTTTAGATATTAACATAAAAAAGTAACAGAAACCTTGTTTGATATCGGCTCATAAATTTTCAATTTTATTTCCATCGAAGTATTTTCTCTTGATTACGCTTCAATTTTTCAGAAAGTCTTTGTTCGAGTGTTCAAATATAAAGTCAAGAACAAACAAAGTTTTGAACAAGCTAACATAACCGCAGTTATGTTAAATTCATGAAATCTTATTTCTTATGCTTATTTTAAACAGTGAACTTAATCTTTTTACCCGTAAACCATCATTCCGACATTTGAATATATTTTCAAAACTTCTTTATAATGTTATGCAAAAACTTTATCTCTTGATTTTGGCATGTTAATATTGTTATCTAACCTTCTCTCTGTTATTTAATGTAGTAAATCATTTTTCTGATTCAAAAAAATGCTTCACTCGTACTACATCTATTAAATATTATAAAATGTTCGCCAGAAGTTTTTAGAAGTTTACTGTGACGTGGGAAGAAGATGCATGATCATTATACTCAGTTTAATGGGTGCAATAATATTATCCCTTTTATACAACACACAAACCACACAACTGCTCGTTACAGAGGTTAAAATTAATCCGAAAAGCCGCTTCGATTCATCCACAACCATTCGCTAGTTCACTCTATTGTATTTTGTCTGCCTTCTCACGAAATGTAATATACATATTTTTCCGTGATCCACCGTAATCTTCTCTCGAATCTTTGCTACTTCACGAAAATTGTTATTGTAGTCTTGCTATGAACTGCACTTCACCTTGATCAACCAACGACTAATTTTGGGTTAGATAAGATTACATCAGGTACTTAAATGCAACTGTAGACGGCTTCCTTACGTTATGGGGACTTCCACAGATCAGGTAATGCATGACCGGATTTTGATAGATTAAAGTCCAAATCGTCTTCGCGGGTTAGTAAATTTGTAAGGGTTTTGTGATACCGCTGCGAAGCTGTTTCGTAAGTTGTGGTATTCTTTTAAGATGAAACTACGTTATGCGATCGATTGTCATTAAACCGAATGGTTGCCAAAGTACGTTTGATTCTATTTTTAATGATTGCGATGGGAATTCGTTGCGAAAGTATTTTGCTTGGAGCATTGTACACATAACAACATTGACTGCTCTGCACATATTTCATTATTATTCAATTATTCAGAACGCAATCGTTTGCAATTAGTGGCTGCATTTTGCATTGTTTGCAGTACATGATTTCGAAAACATGAAATAGTAACCGCATGATATTGAATTTATTTTAAAACTGTTCTTCCCGTACAACATGGCGTCGGAGGTGAAAACAAAACAAAACAATCGGAGCTGACCTTGGGACCATTAGGATAAATAATATTAAGTGGGACTACACAGAAACAGATCAAGATTTCGAAATTTGAATGTGGAAAAATATGCCACACGCCGTATGAAAATGAAATAATGCGTCAAAAACATCATGGTCTGAAAAATTTAACATATTTTAATCTATCTTCCATTGCTACATATAGCAACATGAAACTCTCCGAAAAAAATTACTTCTTTATGTGATACATTATATCGTCTGAAGTATGCTTTGTTGAACATGCTTGCTTATGATGAAGCGCTCGAAAATTGGAGTTTTATATATTTCAACCTGTACAGTTTTATTTAAATCGATTGGAAATACTATAGAAAATATCATGAATTAGGTTTTAAATAAAGTATAATTATAGTTTTCCGACATTGAATCGGACTACAAATAAGCATGCTAGAGACTACCAGTTTCCGCTATTCACTCATAGAGGGACTTTTTGGTAGCATTTTGTCATGAAGAAAATCTAAATTCAGGGGTTATAAATATCATGCTGGAAAAACTAATTTGCTTATGAGACCTTTTGATAAAATATATATTTCTTCGAGATTTGAACATTAAAACCTAATAAAAGCTAATGAATTTACAAATGTGTTTCTTACCCTTTTGGGATACCAATAATTCTTTTAATTTTTTAGATCCATTCAAGATAAGCACATGCTCAATTTTCTTCGGTCAGTAAAACTGTTATTCTGGTTTCAATCACAGCAAAATATAAATTCCAATCCATAAATTATCATAAGTATTTGTTTTACCTCTTGTCTAATACGTGCCTCATGACATATTTTCCTAATTTTATGCCAAAATTGAGGTATGTGTCGACGATACTGCAGAAAAAAACAACAAATATCCCCCTTCAAGAGCATTTACCCTATATGGTGAGACGAGTCAACTTTATAGATGAATCATATTTTTATTGTTTTCATGCAGCTTTGAAATGGTTCACAATATCACCTTGATGTCAAAAGAAAATTTTATGCGCATTCTAAAAAATCTATGGTTCTTACTGGAGAAACGCAAATAACTCACCTGTGAAAATGTGGCGTAATCAAACGAAATACCGTGCAGGCACATATTTCCGCTGAATTATACAAAATTTTCAAAAATGGAAGATGTGAAGACTTTTTTTCATTAGGTACAATCTGCAAATGAGAGCCCTCTTTTTTCGCTTTCTCTTTCGATTATTACTACAAAACCACAAAACTTTTCGAATATTTATGAGTATGTTTCGAAAGACCACTAGACTTTTACTAGCTTGTTACGCAAACAGTTGAAGGGAAATCAGAATGGTGACCGAGTAATTGGCGGAAGAGAAAGTAAACAAAGAGAGGCTCTCTTTTGTAGATTGGATCTATTGAAAAAAAGTCTTCATGTATTGTACCAAATTCCACGCATCATATATATGAAAATCCGCGCACTGGTGCTTAAAATGTGGAAAATCATCTACTTCTATTGGATTTTTTATGGACAACGTACCGTTCAAGAGTTCGAAAAACTACCTGGCGTTTGATTTTTACTCTATTTTAGGGAAACGTTTGAATAAGATAAATTTTGGTAACCGCGGTGAAGATAATTTCCATTTAACCGACGGTAAAGAACCTATTCTTTGGTTTGTTCTTTTTACTAGAGTAGAATGGGGTCAAATAGGTATAGGGCATTATCTTTGCTATGTTATTGCAGAGGTCGCTCATGTTGCGTGAATTAGATACAGGGTAGAGAACATTGTTGACGTCTGTTGTTTTGGCTGTTACAGTGGATCAACTTTATTAATTACAGCGTCGTTTATTTTTTCGCGTGTTGTGCTGCTAAAACGCATTGTCTTTCGTCCTCAGTACAGTTCATTCAATCAATGTAAAAAAGTCAATTGAGTTTTTTCTTACGTAAAAATTAATGCTGAACACGAGTATTGTGTTGGTTTTTTCGATATTTTTATAAAAAAAATATGAACATGAATCACACGCTTGGGGGCACGATGGGTTAGTCGTTTGAGGCTACTATAGAACACTAGTATAATGTAAATTTGAATTCTTTCGACAGGGAAATTGTGCGTAATTACGTGCAAAAAACGCCAAAAACGAAGTGAAGATGATATAAAGAACGCGATTGCCTCTGTGCAAGATGGTGCCAGTATTCGACCAGCATCTAAACAATTCAAGGTTCTGCTCGTGTAAAAGGAAAGTGCTCGTCATCAATGAAAGCGCGTCAGATATTTCGTGTGAGTTAACAATTTAATAATTTTGAAGTAGATAATCGAAACACGGTTAAAAAAGATCGTCGCATAGCTAAGCACGTTAGCCGGAATGCACAACTTCAATTCCACACTCTGGCGATGACGAGGATACTAAAGAAGTCATTTGCAAGTGCAAGACTAGACGCAACTGCTGAAAAAATAGTTCCATCCGCGGTTTCATGATATTTCACCTCATTAGCCACTTCCTCTTTTTGTTACCTGAATGACGTCAACGGATTGCATTTATTATTTGCGTTATTAATTTTTAAATGATCTGTAGTATTCATACTCCTCAAATAAAAGTTGAACAGCTGATTTTGTATGTATGTACATTGTTTTATTTATCCTCGAATATATTTACCTATCGTACCTCCAGATTTTAAAAACATCGAAAAAAGTATATTCGCCTTATTGGATTGTGATTGAAAAATATTTAGCCAGGCAGAAAATCATTATTGTGTGTTTGTCAAAATGAGTGCAAAAATACCATCGCAGGAGCTCACCAAAGAAAACTGACCTACTTGATCCCACTGTACTCTATGTGTACGCATTGTGGATTAATTCATTACATTTACATATTTTTTATTCAATCTAACTTCTCTTATTCAATCTAACTTCTCGTCTTTTTTGTAAATTTATTTCAATATTTTGGGTAAATGGTTTTTTTCAGTGCCATGCATTCATTGTATGTAACCTCATCGAAATATTACTGATGAGCTTTATTAGTCGCAACATACGATGTTGTCGATTCAGCAGGTTCTGTAATTAAATCATATTAAGTTGATATGAAGTGAGAATGGAACATCCAGAACGGCTGTTTCGGTTTACATTTTCTCCATAAAATAAAAAAGTTTGCAACCATGAATTTATTTGACCACGTAATAAAATGTTGCTTTTAAACCGCAGATTATCAACGACAGAAGAACAACCTCTTTCCTTGAAAAATGAACGAATTGCTGTCTCATCTGTATTGTTAACTCCAGAAGGCTCATAAATTGCTTCCAGTGACCATTTTTTTTGTTGGGATTTGGAACCACCGCGACCATTGAGTTGATCTATTGTGGTATACCCCTGCTTAATATCACACCGGTCCAGGCCGACGAGTTACCATTGAGGGTAACTGTGGTTGTCTGATGGTGCGAAGTACCCCTGTCTGGCATAATTCTTAGACTGAATTTAAGTACTACGTGGGGATTTTATAACCAGATTTCACAAGGACTTAGTATGACCTTGTTGAAATATTGTTTTCTATGCACTAATAGTGCTGAACAGTCGCAAAGCAAATGTTGAGAGGTCGCTATACCACAGTCACAAAACCGACAGACTTCTGATTGACTTCGATTTATCTTTTCCAAATGATATGTGACCGGGCAGTGCCCCGTAAGTACTTAGTAGGTACCCAGTACAGATAAACCTGATTTTTATCAGCCAATTGTAGTGTCATACATTCCCACACCAGTTTGGATTGGCAATCGTAGGATTTTAGTGCATTCAGAGCTGCCTGACTTTCAGAAAATATGCAAATTCGTGCGTGTCTATAGTTCCTTTTTAAACATATAGATGCATACTCTAAGATGGCATATATTTCTGCAAGGAAAACAGTTGTCCATCTTCCCATTGGTGCTGCTATCGTTCATTTTTGATCCATCTGTGTAGAAATTAGTCGATCCTGGTAGAATATTTGGGCTTCCTATCTCCCAAGTTCGACGGTCCATTTCGACCACTTGGTACGGTATGTCTAGGTTTGGGCTTTTTCCCATCCAGTCTTCATTCATTGCTACTAGTGGATTCATGAAGAAATCTTTCAGTATACTCAGATGCCCCAAAAGATTGCCTTCAAGAAAATTATTGTTTCTTCGCAGCCATAGTACACTCTTTTTGGCTTCCATTTGTACGTATTGATGCAGTGGAAGCTTATTAAGAGCTGCCTATATGGCCTTTGTTGGTGTACTATACATTGCTCCTGTTATGGCCATGCAGGCCAAGCGTTGTAATTTGTCTATTTTTTCCGGGCCGTACATTGCTTCGTTTTCGGCCACCGTACTAGTGCAGTATACACTAGCTTGGGTCTTACTATAACCGTGTAGATCCAATGAATCATTGTAGGTTAAAGCCCCCATTTTTCCAAAAGCTTTCTTACTTACCCAGAGAGTATTTGTGGCTTTGTCTATTACCTGCTCTAAGTGCAAGTTCCAGTTGAGTTTGTCCATTAATTGTCAGACTTTTGAGCGTCACTTTTCTTCTGCGAGTAAACGGAACCAAAACTGCTTTAGAGGGGTTTATGTTTAACGCTTTTCCTTGGCACCGCTGGAAAGTGCAGTTCAAGGCAGATGGCATTCGATCTGTGATGATGTCGTCGAACTTTCAACGAACTATTATGACCACGTCGTCAGCAAACCCAATAACTTCAAAGCCCTTTTCCGCAAGTTTATTGAGTAGATCATCTTCTATAAGCGACCATAGCAAGGGCGACAATACACCTCCTTGAGGACATCCCTTAGTGGTCGTTATTGTTATGGACGATTCCCTCAATTCAGCAGATACTTTTCTGTTATTCAGCATTTCCATGATCCAGACATTAATGCAAGGATCAAAGTTTCTTTGCTCCTTTGTTTTTTTATCGATTTGTAAGATGCGTATCGAAAGTACCCTCTATATCAAGAAATGCTACTGGAGCAATTTCCTTTTTCTTGAGAGTGCTCTCTATTTTGGTTACTAATTTAAGTAGAGCTGTGACAGTAGATTTATTTGATTGGTATGCAAATTGAGATTTACTAATGGGATTTAGTTGTAAATATTTTGATTTTATGTGCTCGTCAATTATCTTTTCCTTGACTTTTTTGCTAGAAGACAATGCGAAGTTGGTTCCATATTTTTGGTACGTGACCAAGTTTTAAACTTGCTTCAAAAATTGTTGTTAAGGAATCAAGCAATGCGTCTCCACCCTACTGTAGAATTGCACGAAAAATACCATCCCTTGTAGGAGATTTGAGCAGTTCAAAGGAATTAACGGCCCATTCAACTTTAGATTGTGTGAATATGGTGATAGGTAGGGATGAGTTGTTGCTAGTAGCCCTAGCTGGCATCCTACTCTCTTCAGCTTCTACACCTATTCCCTCGTCTCTCGGTACAAAATATGACCCTGGAAAGTGTGTTTCCATCATTATTTCAAGAGTTTCTTTTGTATTTATCATCTGGTTTCTTTTAATTTCCTAGGCCATTTGAATGGTACTTTTTGTAGCCAGCCTATTTCTGGGGTTTTTTCAATGTTCTCACAATAGGACCTCCAGCTTATTCTTCGTGATTTTCTTAACTCTTTATTATAGGTTGTCAGGGCCTTTTTATTATCCAGTAACCATTGGAAGCCGGAGTTTTGGAGGATTCGAACTATGCCAACGAGATAAAAGAGTACGTGATAAGAACACGTACTCTTATCTCTTTAGTTTAGTTTGAATCTTCCAAAACTCCGGCTCGATGTTTGAAGTCAAGTTTGGTACACTCCTAGATGTGTTTGCATGGCACTGAAAAAAACCTTTACCTTCCCAGAATTTTCGCAACTGTTTAAGTGGAATGTCCTTGCCGGGCCATAAGCAATGTTTTTGATGTTATGATGAATTATTTGTTTTTCTTGTGTGATTACAATATGAATTAAGTTCACCCAAATACAGTGTACCTTTTTCCGCGCACTGTAATTTCAGCGATAATATGAATTGGTGTTTACAAAGTTGAAAGTATGCCTCATATCTAAGGGGTAATTTTTATCATGTTAAACAAAGGATAGTCACTGTAGGAAAGCGTACGTTATCGTAAAACATAGAGTTAGCATTTTTTGAGGCTATACACTAATATTGGAGTTGTGCTAATCATGAGGGCATACCATCTAGAACAGTGTTTTTCAACCGGGGTGAATTTAGCCCAGGGGTATGGCAGATGGTGAATTAACCCGGAAAAAATTCAACTTGCTATCCTAATATTTCCATCGAATTATTGTCTCTATATTATAGAGTCAGTAATTCGAAGAAAATATTAGGATAACAAATTGAAATTTACACGTCATAATTCACCATCTGCCGTACCCCTGGGGGTGAATTCACCCCCGGTTAAAAAATATGATCAATACGGTAATGGGGTGTTTTCTTCTGAAATGAGTTGTTGTGAAAGCATTGATTATTATAAAAGCAGGAGCTTTTATATTACTATTAGCACTGAGAACTGACCAGGATGGCCAGATAGAATTCCTTAATATCGGTAGGGTCACTAAAAGTTTATCGGTAGTTATCTGTAGGCCGGGTTGTTGTCCCAAAAACGTAGTATTGACATAGAATTGTAAAATACTGACAACACAGATCTCTGACCAAATCCAATCCAAAAAATGAATGTTGAGTAGGATGTGTCCAAAATCAATAAAAATCGGTAGTTTTCGGTAGGAATAACAAAATATCGGTAGTTTTGCCTTGGTCGTCTGGGAATCGGTAGGGAAGACCAACATCGGTAGGACTACCGATAAATCGGTAGGTCTGGCCACCCTGGAACTGACATACAAGTAAAGTTTTCAACTTGTGTAAGAAATAAAACTGTCGCTTTGAAATGACAACAGCAAGTAGCAACTTGCCACTTGGCGGCGCTTCGATCGGCCAGCAATCGCTGCACTGGACTTGTGCGCAAGCTTGGATACAATGATGACTCATGCATGCGAACCTGTATGCGATGATGATTTTCAACGTATTTTCATTTAAATCTATACACAGGTTTTTCGGGAATGTTTGTTCCAGCTTATATGTCTGTTCTCTGTGCTATTAGTAGCTTACAGAAATATGGTGGAAACTCAAATGTAAAGGTCTGTTTTGCAACTTTTGTATATATTTTTGCATAATATTGACATGCCGAACTAGCTTCGTTCATTGGTTTTTCGTCAAGGTACTAGGTTGTCATGGCAAACAGGTTCGAATGCATGAATCACTATTGTATCCAAGTTTGCACGCAACGCCCATATAGCGTTTGCTGGCTGCTCGTAGCGCCAGCTAGTGGTTAGTTGCTACTTGCTGTTGACATTTCAAAATCACAGTTTTATTTCTTACACACATTGAAAACTTTACTTGTATGTCAGTTCTCAGTGGTTTTACCTCGTTGAGGGCGAATAATACCCTCTTACACTACGAGTCGCAATATTTGATGCTGTATCTACGAGATGAGATGAATAAAAGAGCTTTCTGTACCTACTACGTGTGTGCAGGAAGTAAAAGTTTTTTTTTCCATCGTACGATGAAAAGCGCTCGGTCAAGCCCCAAGGAGCTGAAAATAAATTAGTAAACAACTTACCGGATGACCTCGATTTCTTCATCCTTCTCTAGCAAACGACGTTCGGTGTCGTGACGGAACTGGCCATACTCACCAGCTAAAGCCTGCGCACGTTTCTCTTCCGCTTTACGGCCCTGAAACAGAACGGCTCGTTAGTGTCATTCAGCTGTTTTTAGTCAAACATCAAAAACAAAACTCACAGCTTCTGCTTCCTTGTAGGCGGCAGTGAGCTCCTCGCGTTCATTCTCCAGACGACGGAGCTCGACTTCATAGTCATGAAGACGGCGTGTCAGTTCGGTGACGGAGCTGCGGGTTTCGTGCAAATCCTTCTGCAGTTTGTTGTTGTCCCGAGTCAGCTGATCTTTCTGTTCACGGGTAGCGTCTAGCTCGTGGCTCAATCGCTGGTAGTCTTGGGTCCTCTGTCTCAAATCGCGCTGAGATTGGTCGTACAGGGTAATGGTTTCTTCCAGGCGGGTTTTAATTTCGATATTGGTTTTCTCGAGAATTTCGATACGTTTGCTATATTCTCGAATGCCATTATTGGCCTTCTCAAGATCGATGATAAGGATTTCGATTTCGCTGGACAGGCGACTCTTTTCCTTCTCCAGTTTATTCAGCCTGAGCTGGAGAGATTCAATGTGCTCTTCCGATTCCTGAATGCGAATGGTGTACTTCCGGCGGATTTCTTCGATTTCTTCGTTACGAGCCATAACTTCGGCTTCGTACTTCGATTTGTAGGTACCTGCTTCCCCATTTGCCTTCACCAGTTGTCGTTCCAAATCCATACGAGCCTCGGACTCCTCTTCCAGCTGTAGCCGAACGGATTCAAGCTCGGTTTCAATCTGATGCAGTGTTGACTCCAGCATTGAACGGCGGCGATCATCCTCTTCCAGGCGACGTCTGGCCTCCTCGAGTTGAGAGTTGAGCTGGGTTTTCGAAAAGCTGATGCTTTCGATGTTGATCTTCAGATCCTGAACAGTTTTCACCAGATCAATATTCTCCTGGGACAGACGGGTTTTGTGGGAGGTGATGTCAACAATAGTGTGATTCAGCTCCTCGATGCGAATGTTCAGTTCTGTCACTTGCACTTCTAGCTTTTCGATCGTTTTAATACTGACGGACCTATCTTTGGAAACGCTTTCAATCTGAGACAACAGTTCGTAGATTTCGGTTTGGAGTTTGGATTTCTCCTTCTCAATTCTGTTGGATAAATGAAAACAAAAAAAAATCAATGTAGTACAAGTAAGGAGTTATAGTATGCCGAAGCTCATAGAAACTTCAAATTGACCTTCGACTGAGGTTGGTAGATTGACATTCGTGAAATCGTTTGCTCTAAAACGAACATTTTATCAACAATGCAAATCTCCGTGTAGGAGGCAACCGAGCACTTTGAACGATCGGCTAAATTTAGACGAATTTTTCCACAAAATACCACTCGCTGTGATGTGTTTACATGAATGTTGCTGCGATGATCATGATGACAGTGATCATTATCAAATCTAGGAATCTTTTTAACCTGTACGTGTGGAAGTGAAATGAAATAATTGTGTTATATGTATACGTTTATTTGAGTAAAAAATAGATGCCGGGATTTTTTTATATCACGCATAGAATATTTTCACGCTGATCAATCTTAGTTCGTGAAACACGTTAGTGACGTGCGCAACGGAGTTTTCCAATAATTTCGCACTGCAATGAGTCTTTCGACCGTTGATTGAAGCGAGAGAAAAGGGGAGTTTAGTTGGATGTGGTTCAAATATTTCCACCTACACGGTAACCGCAGTCAGGTCTTAGTGAAGATTTGTGCGTGGGTTAAGAGCTTGCGTTTCATGTGGTAAATCTAGGTTGTGATGATGAATGACATGATTAAAAGACTTTCCATTATGGCGGGTGCCGTATGTTAGAGTTTGTACCTTTGTTTCGCCTTGGTCACTGATTCGATTTGCTCGTTGAAATCATTTACGATTTCCTGGTGTTTCTTTTTTAGAATGTGAGCAGTTTCCTCCGATTCCAGGTGCACATCTTCGAGCAGCTTGCGCAGTTTGTTCAGTTCGGCGTCCCGTTTGCGATTGATTTCCAACTGAAGGAAAAATGGATAGTAAAAAAAATAGCACTTTTAATTGTCGAGTGTTTGTTGTAGCGCCAGCAGTGCCTATAACTAACCTGACCTTCAGCTCCACCCTCGGCCTCTTCGAGGCGCTCTGACATCTGGATGACTTGTACACTGAGGTCAGCCCTTTCGCGCTCGATCTGCAATTTAAAAATGAGAAAGATAGCTGTCACGATAGATTCTTTTTGCATATCAATTATTTGTATGACGTAAGTCTATATGGTATTTGTATTACATTCTGCGTTTGATATTTGTGAATCCAACAATTTGGTCTATGTTAAGCTTATATTATTCTGATATATATCATGTTAAATTTTGGAATGTTATCGGCTAAATCTATATATATATATATATATATATATATATATATATATATATATATATATATATATATATATATATATATATATATATATATATATATATATATATATATATATATATATATATATATATATATATATATATATATATATATATATATATATATATATATATATATATATATATATATATATATATATATATATATATATATATATATATATATATATATATATATATAAAAGTCAATGTTTGTATGTATATGATTTATAGACTCCCAAACGGCTTAACCGATTTCCGTAAAAATTTGCACACAGTAGGTATTTGGTATGGGGCGTGTTTGTGTGCTATTAGTTGGAGACTATATGCCCGCCCGATTGCGCTTTGGAATAAATTGTGTTTTCCTCCTATTTTGCAGAGTGTCGCAGCAACGCGCGATGGGTATTGGCTAGTCAGTCATAAAAATAATCGACGTGTTGTCTCTTTATCCGACAGTTTCGGTGACTTTATTTCAGCTTTATCAAGGAATAGTCACCGAAACTTTTTATGACTGATCTAGCCGACAACATCTCAAAATTAAAGTTCTACAGTCATCAAATAGCTTAATATCATGTTAAAGTTTTTTAGTCGAATACTTAAATATAATCATCAAGAACAAAAAAATTAAAGGGTTGTGTACAGGACACGACCACGGTGACATTAAAAATATAGCTTTTTTCAAGAGCGTCCAAATGAATTTTATCCATCACACATATCGACACACGTTCTTGTTCACTCGCCTGTTTTCATATGTTACAATTTGCTATATAACCTCCCAATTAAAACATAATTTATTGAAGGTCTTTTAACGGTAATCTATTAATTAATCAAGTATCTCACTAGGTGATTGGCATTATTTGGCTGATCCATCTAGTAAAAATAGGCTGGTCTGTCCAGAAAATATATTCAAAAGAAAAGTTCCATATTGAGAGCTGTGATGAGGAAACCCACGCCCGCCAACGGAAATATTCAGATTCTCCATAAAATATGAAATTTCATTTTCCATTTAATTTTCAATAATGTACTAATGAACTTAAGTAAACACTCTTAAAGTTAAGTATTTCTTGATCGATTAGTGGTGGAAAAAATGAAATTATTTGATAAATTACATTGTTATGCAACGTTCGCACTACCAGTTAAAACGGGTTTTTATGCTATCTTGGTGACATTTTTCTTGTTGCTAATTATTATAACGTGTTATAACTCTGTAGTGTAAACATTGTATTATTAAACCAATTCTGCAGCGTTTTATGTTATATAGGTGCAGAGATGGGAATTATCATTCATTCGCATGATTCTTGGCGAATCTGTTCATTGCTTTGATAGCAGCCAGTCGTTCATTCACGATCCGACTAAAACTCTCCAAATAACACAACTGAACGTAGGTAGAGATGAGCTTCCGAAAAAGTGATCCAGGTAAAAGAATGACACATACTATGTTGAATGAAGAAGACTGTGGTTCTTTATTCGCGGATTGAATCGGAAGATTGAATTGTAAACATTCACAAGTGAATCAACTTTTAGTTCACAACTGAATGTGAGATTGTATTCTCCAGTTGGGTTAGGTCAACTTTATACTGCAAATGTACACTATAATCAATATTGGAAAGTATATAGCACTAGAATCCACTTGGAATTGATATTGTTATATGCACGGAATCGTTTTATGGTTATTTATGGGCAAATGCGTGCTTGTACATGACATACATGAAAATTGTATAATTAACAATTTCGTATTTTTCAAACAATCCATGTTACGGCTCCGCGGTTAGGTTTTCTCGTTTGACGGTGCTGGTAAATTCATTACTGCCTAGACAGCAGGATACATTTTAAAAATGTTCTTTTTGAAATTTTCGAGAATTAGCGATGCTTGCTTATATTTGCAATTCTCATCTGCTTTGCAGTGGAATTTTCTGCACTCCTCCTGGATAATTTGCAACAGGATCTTTTTCTGGGTACAGCGTCGTTTCATTCTAAAAATTGTTGTAATGAAACCCGCGTAAATTTCAAAATCCGCGTAAAAAACCTGAATGTACTCTCCTATATAAAATACTACGCTGCTGAACAGTGCAATAACTACAGAAGCACGTTGTCAGATGCCTTACTGATAAAAAACATATAACCGAAATATGAAACATGAAAACCAATAGGCTCTTTACCCTACGCAGCTACAAAGCGCCGTAAACATGGTTTAACAAGTTACAACGCACACGCATGCATAAAAATAAATATATTTTTTTCAAACGCAACACTCTTAAGCAGCACACACCGTACTGAATTAAATCCAAACCACCCCACCCACCCACTTTGCAAATCATTCTGTGACACCGTGCTGGTAACCGAAAAATCCGCACACGGCCACCGCTGCCGAAAATGCATAGCGTATACCGCTTATTGTAGTGCCCAGACGCTGCAGCCATGATCTTACCCGTTCGACATAAGAACAAAAACTGATTCAAACGGGTACGCGTCACCTCTATTTATAAACTAACCGTATATGGTTTAGTCACTTAGGTGCGAGTGTGTGCAAATGCCAACGTTACCGAAAATCGATAGCGCTTATTGCATCGCCCGGAGACGACGTTGCTCGTGTGGGATAAGAGCAACGACTGATGTAAACGGACATGCGTTGCTTCTATTTATGACTTTTCGTGTTTCATTGAGCAACTAAGCTGCCCTCTTTTGACGGCTGTGTCTGAGAAATCTGCGTCACGAATGGTATTTTTCCCGTTTTTCGTGAACTTTTTAATTTTACCAATTTCCAAAAGTCTACTTTTATTGGGGAGATATTAAATTATTACCAATATTTAAGTTAGGTGTTTCTGAATCGGTTGGTGTATGAATGATTAAAATCCATCTAGTAATATCGGAGTTATAAGCGTGCAAACCTTACATAGTTTCGTTACATGGGAGATAGTTTAGATTTTAGAATGACACCTAGCCCCAGATAGTGGAGTAAGACATTTTTAATGTCAAAAAAATGTTACGGTGCCTTATTCTATCAGCTTTTCAATTATTTTTAATGAATTATTTTTTACAGATTTATTTATAGTATATGAAAAAATTTCATCGCCAGTTGAAAATCATTTCGCAGCCATTCTGTCATTGTAATGAATCAGAAGAAATTTTATGTACCTGGAATCATTTTTGCTTATCGAAGAATGTCACAAACACGTGTATTGTGAGAACCTGCGGACATGATTTCAATGCAATCAACGAATTTCGAGTTACAATGATTTGAAAAACATTTGTCAAAAATACATAAGCCCTTTTCAAAGGTTATTGTTGGGTCAAGTGGGCCGTGCCATTTAAGCCAATATATTCTGATTCCTGATTCTGGGTCAAGTGGGCCTACAGACGTTAAAAAATACAGCATCTTTCCTTTCCAAACATGCAACATTTTTTAACAAAATCGAATAGAGTCGTGCTTGCTTGTTATACAGATTTCCCATGGAAATGTGGATGACGATTTAGTGGCGTGGCTCGAATATTTTGCCAGCCTAAAATATATTAAAGGGTTGATTCAACGGGGCTTTCTTGTACTTCTAAAAAGTTATGCGCAATATACAAAAATAAAACATTCAATAAGTTGAATGAGTTACTTCGTTAATTTCCACTTTGCCTTTTAGGAAGGGGTTAGAAGTAGGTAGGTCGTCTATCTCATGCCTCACGCCATAGTAGAAAAATGATTTGAAGAATAAGACACATTTTCCTTGGTTTGTACCATTTCGCGCTATCATAGCTGTTTGTCTATATCAAGTGTTTTCATTCGGTGGTTTTTAACCAAATAAGTAATTGTAGAGAAGAACTAACAAATACTAAATACTGTTAGTGATCAGGTTAATTACGTAGATACGATCAGCTTTTCCCGGCAACACTGACACGGCTGGATGCTTGGAGTTCAAATTGCTATTTTAGAAAACATAGGGTACTCTCGGTAGCCGGCTACTCAGAGATAAAAAACTTTCAAAAGTGAACAAATTTTTTTCTTTTTCGAGTGATTGTGTACTCGTAGACTAACGTAATAACTACATAATAAGTTTTGCTTTACAGGCCGCATCGCTTGCTTGGAGCGAATCCTAGACCTTATACCCTTCTAAACTGCGAATTCCGAAGAGTCTCATGAGTCGTCATTCTTCCGTTAAGTAGGTGAAACATCACACTTTGCTTCTACCTTATCCTTGGTGGCGGACGGCAATGGTAGCTATCATGCTTTTAACGTAGGTAAATTATTACTTACCATGTCCTAAGCAACCCTTAACAGGTGTTCAATAAAAATGAGAATGATTTCAATACCCTTCTTTAATTAAAATAAAGAGTTTCTTTTCTTTTCAAGAAAATCGCTCTCTGGACTCCTTAGAAATGGTTGGCATGTTTCTATTCGCTCGGGTGCTGTCAGTTCAATCAACGATGGCGTCAAAACAGCAAGCACTCAGCGAGCGTGCTGTACCGTTTTACGAAACGCATGGTCATCGCGGAAAAAAGTTAACGGTAGACCACTTTCGAGACGGAAACGTGCCCGTGAGTACAGTTTACCAGATCCTGGCATGCCCGAGCGTGGAGCGGAAGGCCGGTAGCGGCCATCCGGCGTAGATAAAAAGCTTTTCGACAACAAGGACGGGACGAGTTTACGTAACGCTGGCCGAAAATATCACAAAATCTCACAAATATCACGCCGGCCGAAAATATCGAAAATATTTACAATGACGTAATAGCGACGCCCATACCTTGATTCACCACACCACAAGATGGAGGACATCATCTATCGGAAGAAGACTCGGTCCCTTCGGGTACACGGACGAGCAGATATCGATCGTGAAATCGCAGTGCCGGTGGATGACGAAAAACTACGCCGGAACGTCGTTTGTGCTGGACGCAGGCATGTCCAAACACGCCACGGCACCGTGTGCTGCATTTTAACACCGCAACCGAGTGTATTGAAATGAGCATCCCAAGCCAGTGCTCGATGCGAAGCACCGAAGCATGATAAACGAAGCACCTGTGTCGGTGGCGGTGTTAAATTTTCGATCCGGTGCTTGGATGCTTCGGAAAACACTCGGGCCGGGTGCTTTAAAATTTCTGAAGCACCGGAGCCGAGCGCTTTCAACTTCGGATAACACCTCGGAAACTCTTTGACTTTGCACCCGTATCAAAGCGAGAATGTTTAAGCCCGCTAGCATATGCACAAAAAGAAAGAAAAAAAAGTCGGTGCGACGGAATAAAAGAGAACAGCAAATATACTTCTTTTATCACAGCAGTTTGATTTTTAGTTGGATATGTAGTTATAAAATATCCAAAGTCGATGCAAGTATAGATCGCGGATAGTGGATTTTTTTACTTTTGCGTCTTGGAAATACTAATCAACGAAAATTCGATTTCTTTATCTTCTTGCAAATGTATATCTAATTGAAAGCAAAAGATATGAACTTTGCCATCGATAAACATCTTTTTATTTTATTTATGATCCCAATGGTGCTTAGCTCAATTTGAATCTATTCCTATTGCCGCCATTTAGTTGGTATTTCTATACAACTTAATCTTATTATGGCGTTAGAATTGGGCACACGTTTCGAATTTTCGATCAATCAATCACAAGTATTTCACTGTATTTGGATAATTTTTATTATACGAAACTTTGGCACCAATTTTTAGACATTCTATCTATTGCTGGTCGTAATAATAAAGTATTGAGTCATTTCATGTCGCAAACTCTATTACCGTGCAGAGCCCATCCACCGATAGGCCTCCATTTACCCATCAATTTGACGGCGAAATTATTTTGACTCGAATATTGCACGGAATTTAGAAATCATAAATAAATTGAAATATGGAAATAGTACGTAGACAATCAATATAATATACACTTTCATTATTCATCTTTTCATATTTTTCCAAATAATTATATTCGAATGCTGTATTCAATCCGTTGCCATTTTACCGCTTTCTTTCTCTTAACTCAAAGCCAACTGTTAATAAAACTGTGTAAGGACAATATTTCTAAGTGAATTATACACAAACCGAATGAACAAAGTCTGCAACACATGTTTGGACCTAATTTGTCGGTAATAAAAAATTATAAACCTAGTATTTTCGGCAAATGGATATCTATTACTTGTATTATATTATTACGGTGAATGGCACTCTAGAATTGTTGGGCTTTTCGGATATTTTGCACTGTCTGCCAATTCATTTACAAAATTGCGTATTTTTTCTTGATAGTTGATTAAATATTCTAGTTGAAAACGAAGATCGAATTGAAATGCCTTTTATCATTGTTTTTTAAAGAGCGTTGGAAGTAGAAATCGCCGTTAATTGATCGGTAGATGGGTCTTGCACGGTACAATATTTAGCTAAAATAGTGATGAACTGCCTCATAGTGCTTTTTAGGCTGACAAAATGGAAACACTGAAAAAATCAGTTTATCCGGTTACCAGGTTGTTTTGAAAAAAGAATTAATTTCAATTAGAATGTCAAATTACAGTACTAATTTTATCATTGCGGTCAATAAAACGTATTTTCAGAGGAGCTAATCTAATATAAAATACCTTCGCTAAAACAAGGTCATGTATAAGGTGATCATGTTTCTCAAATATTTTATATTCATTCCAAGCACCCCGGCCTGGTGAGTTAAAAGGGAGAGAGGCTTTGCTTTACTCTAATGGAACTGGAATTGTTCATATCATTTGTAGCAAGTTACCTACTGCAGAGAATTTCAATTTTCAAAATTACTTGAAACACGTTATCGTATGTAAAGGCGTTAGGGCACAATCGAGGTGCGCCCATACGATTTATTTCCGCATTATACGTCATTACCAGTGCCATTACAAAACTTCTATCACAGCACAATGCATAGAAATGAATTTTGGCCGGACTTCATTACAATTTCTGGCACATCCAACGACGTTCGTGTGTTGACGTGCCGTTTGGTTCGCTGTACTATAGACTTATAGAGCATTAATTTAGAAAAAAATCTACGTTATCATAAATATCGCTAGCTAGTGTCCTAGTCCTTATCAGTTCTTCGATAGTTATACTATATAAGCTATATTCATTATTCCGCATGTAAACTCAATAAAACAAAGACAAATTTAGTTGACAAGATGGCAAGTGATCAACCAAACCACATTCTGAAGTGATGCAGTTTGAAATCTGAAGACTAGATTTTTGCCTTGCTATATTCTGCATTTTTAATAATTGATCCGATACCTTGTCCTTTTTATATCTATTCTGCTTTAAGGTATAAAAAGCCATCTTCAAATGGGTTTTTTACAATTTGATCGGCAAAATTTAATTTCTGCATGCATTTTTGATACATACAATTTCATTTGACTGTCTAAGGAGATTTCAATTCTTGCACAGTATAGTGGGTAAGTAGACTTACCAGTCATAGAGAGTATAACTGTACTGGAAACAGTGATCGATGTAAGGGTATGCGATGATTTTTGCTGATACGGTCGGGCATCTACCATCGACATAACTTTTTATAGTCCGCCGGAGATGCAGATGGCAAACATGAGTTGGAAAGTTTGTGAAAACTAAAAGCATATTGACCACCAGACCATCCAGTACAATATTAGTCAATGAAGTTATGCTTTGTGTAAGCACTACGCACAGGAAGAGACTCCTCTCACTTGAACATCGAGAAGTTAGCTAAAGCATGTAACACCACAACACCAACGAACAGCTCATTAATTTACTTTATTTTTTAGCAGTTGAAAAAATAATTGACTTACACCAGAAAATCGAATAACAGATAAATGATTTCCTGGATAATGCGACCTGTAATGCATTAAATACACCTTAAGTTTGTTTGAGAATTCATGCACAAATAGCTATACAAAACTGAAATATATCACGAACCCGTTAACAATATATTAAACTAGCTAATACCCATCACGCGTTGCTGCGACTTTCAACGAAATAAGAGAAAAACACAATTTGCTTCGAAGCGCCATCTGGCAGATAATCCCCAACTAATAGCACACAAACACAAATTGGTTAAGCCGTTTGGGAGTCTATAAATCATATACATACAAACTTTGACTTTTATATATATATATATATATATATATATATATATATATATATATATATATATATATATATATATATATATATATATATATATATATATATATATATATATATATATATATATATATATATATATATATATATATATATATATATATATATATATATATATATATATATATATATATATATATATATATATATATATATATATATATATATATATATATATAGATAGATAGATAGATAGATAGATAAATGAAAAGCAACTGAAAAGACAAATCACACCTTGGAATTTTCCAAATTGAATAGAGCCAAATTGATACATTTACATTTAACATATTTTATTTTAGATTCGATTACCCGGGGTAAGATTTTTTAAATCCCCGGATATTCGAATCTGACCTATTTATTATTTGGAATAAATTTCCCTTATTCCATAGCAAAATAAAAAAAAATATGTGTGCATACTTTGCATCTATAAGATGTGAACAACATTCTTAAGAAATGATACTTGAATTTGGCTTGGTTCGTCAATAGACCATCGGTATAATTTGTGTTGGGTTTGTGTAAGTCATAGAAATTTAAACGCGTATGTAAATGATATGTTCCCACGCGAATTGACTTTATTCGCTTGCGTATTATCATATGATAACTTGTTTCTTTTTACTTTTACTGTAAATTTTGACAAATGAACAGTATATTTGATTGAATTTCTTAGAATGACAAAATAGGATGATTTGTATTGAACAAAAACCAAGATCTAAAAATTGCAATACAAACTAGTTGGACCCACTCACATTTGCCCGAAAGGTAGACTGAAAATATTGGTCCTAAAGTTTTTGTTTAAATCATACACGGCACTCATGAAGTCATTTGATGGTAGCTGAAGCCGCCAGTTTAGAAATTTTACTAAAATACTACAATTTCATGTTTGATTTTACCTATGCGGAAACCAAAGAGAATTTCCACAGGTTTTAAATATTGATCTTTCTACCTAGAGTTAAAAACTAAAATGTTTTCTCAATCAGTGACATATTCACTTTCCAGACTGACAGCTGGAAACATAATTTCTTTTCGAAGTTATGACTAAAGCTGAATACTTTACAGGATACTTAGCGACCTTGACTTATACTACTTTTTCAGAAATCATATTTTTATTAATTTTATAATGACGGGACATTATTTTGAGCATTTCACGACAAATGAAAAATACAACCGTCAAACTGGGAACTTGCAACACTTCTGACTTCCTCTGTTAATGTAAATTTGGCAAGAGTAATAATAATTTTTACAATTTGGAGTCAAAAGTCTTAAAATTATTCAAAACATATGAAAGGTGTTGATTGAATAAAAATATTTAAAATCAACATTTTTTTTTCTATCACGCATTCCTATTTGCTTTTCAATTTAATTTGGGCGCATATGTATTTCCATACCTGAATAAAATTTTCAAACTGAGCTATCTAGTACTAAGTAGCGGAAAACTTTGACACTTTAGTCTTTCAATGATACTTTTAGTAATACAAATGTGGAGGTTACAATCCAATCGCTATTAATCGTTAAATAGTTAGTCTCAATATTTTTTTTTTAGTTTTTAGAAGAGAATTTTCTCTTATTTTTAAAGAATACAAATGACCGAACGATATTTAAATTTCGAAGTGCAGAAAAATCTTTTTAATTTTGATACTGAATAAAGGTCAGTTATGGTCTTCAAACGTAATACTCGGCCTGAGGTTGTTTGATGTAAGAGTTGGCTAAGATGTACAATTCGACTACAGTACCAACGCCAAATTAAATCCATTCATTCATCCATTTATAATTCCTCCTTGCATACCTACTTAATCCTTCCTTGCTGTAAAGTGCATTACAGATTCTTCTAAGTACCAAGCTCGTTCATGCATATGAACGCACCAAATTGCTTTGAGCCACTTACCAAGCGACAGCAATAGCGCGGCGATAATCGCTACCGAAATATAAGCTGCCGTGTTTTACGAATTTAAAAACACTCGGTACGGTGCCTGCCGATGCCAGAAACACCTCGGTTGCGGTGCCTGCCGATGTGAGATGCACCTCGGTTACGGTGCCTACCGAAGTCAGAAACACTCGGGTCGGTGCTTTGCCCAAGCATCGAGCACGGTGGTTAAATATCATGCGCTGGCACCGACACCCGTGCCTTGGTATCGGCGACCGGTGTCTGCTGTTGAGCACCGGTACGGCGTGCCAACTTCAATGCTCTTGGTGGCGTGTTTATTGGTAGAAGTGGCCACCGTGCAGCACCGTTCGGTGCTTTTGCCTGGCTGGACGACAAAAGTTACTTTCCGCTCTCGAATACTCGCATTCCAAGAAATGACAGCTACTATTCCAGCGTCAAGTCGGCCAAACCCCCCGAAGTAAAATATAAGTTTAAGTTTAAATTTAAAGTAAAAGTTATGCTGTTCATCGCCATATCGGACAGAGGGATTTCAATCAACAAGTGTACCAGGAGGAGTATCTTGAGAAAAAATTTCTGCCGTTCTTAAAGGAGCATCATGCGGATGGGAAGTACGTCTTTTGGCCGGACAAGACGTCTTCCCATTTCGCCAAGACGACGCTGGAGTATCTTGAGCAGAAAAAGATACCGTGCGTAACGAAAGAAAGGAACCCGACCAACTTGCCCCAGTGCCTTCCCATTAAGGATTTTTTAAGCTTCCTCATTGCCCTAGTGTGCAAAAATAATTGGCGGGTCAAGGATACGAAACCGTTGACCACCAGGATCCGCAATTGTATCCGGAAGATCGCGACTAAGTTGCGTTGTACAGCTGACCAGGGCCCCATCTCTGTTTTTTGAAGAATAAACATTATGTTTTTTTTATAAAAATACTGAATTCGTTGAAATTTATTTTTAATCACATGACTGAAAAAAATCTCATTTTTTATTGAACACCCGTTATTAGTTAATCATTATCCGAGCCCTGCGTCAAGAAGTCGTGAGAGGGTCTTCCGAACTCCCTTCTCAGGCGAGTATTTTGCTGCATCCGCTTCCTGGAAACCTTGTGGTTTCTAGCTTGCCATCGAGTACATTTCGTTTGGACAACATGTCGGGATACCTGACTGGCGTTGATGGCTTGCGGTTGTACTACCAAAACGTCTCAGGGCTAAGGAAGAAAATCGAGGACGTGTACTTGGCTGCAGATGACGGCGACTACGATATTTACATTCTGACAGAAACTTGGCTTGCTGATCTAATTACATATGTGCAGTTCTTCGGGGTTACATGGTTTATCGCGCGGATCGATGCGATAACAACAGCATTCATGATCGCGGTGGAGGAGTTTTAATAGCTGTTTCTTCCGCACTTGTCTCCTAAGAATTTGGTGTGGATAGTTCATCATGCATCGAAGCTGTTTAGATGAAGATTACCACGTCGATAAAGTGATAGTATTTGGTGATTTCAACCAAACAGGACTTATGTGGGTAGCTTCTGGGCGTGGATACGCTTACCCTAGCCCGTCATCCTCGGCAGCTAATGCTGCCAACCGCTTGCAACTGGAGGGGATGGCTTTCGACGGACTAAATCAAGTAAGCACGATCTCCAATCTCGTTTTCTGGACCTTCTCTTCGTAAATGGGAGTGCTCTGTCTGAGTGTTATGTGAGTGAACCTTCTAGTGTGATCGTTCCTTTGGATAACTATAATCCCGCTTTAGAAATACCAATTTCTACCGGCACACTGCACTATGAGGAAGCTTTAGTTGTGGATCGTCGTAATTTTCGCAAAACGGATCTAGCTACATTGCACCGCTCCCTGCTGCTGAATGACTGGGGTGTACTACATGATCATGTGGATGTAGATGCTGCACTTGACTGTGTTGAAACATCCGTGCCTAAATATCAGCCTCCTATGAAGCTTCCTTGGGCTAACGCAATGCTTCAGAATCTGAAACGTACTCGTGCCAAAGATCTTCGTGCGCACACAAATCGACGAAGTTCTTTTCTTTGCAATAGCCAGTAATGAGTACTGCTATACAAAGGATATGTGAACCGTATCCAAAAAAACTCGCGAATAAATCCGAGAAGCTTCTGGTCTTTCGTTAATAGGAAAATAAAAGAAGCTGGCCTTCCATCTAAGATGGTTTACAATGACGAAAAAGCGACTACGACTTCCTGAGTGTTTTGACAACTGATGTGCCATCTGCTATCGAGCTCGAAAATGCGATTCGTTATGTTTCCGTTGATGCTGTGGACATGGATGTATTCACAATGTCACAACAATAGGCTCTTTCTGCTAACGTACACCCATCACTTCTCAGCGATCATTGGCAAAGCAAATCGTCTACTAGGTTTTATGTTCAAAATATCCAACGAATTCTGGGATCCTTCATGTTTCAAAGCGTTATTTTGTTCACTGGTGCGCTCACACTTGGAATTCGCAATCGTCGTCTGGTGCCTCTGTCATGCATCTTGAATTGAAGCCGTCTTGCCTTGGAATGATCCACTGAACTTGCCACCATACGAAGACCGTTGACGATTATTAGGACTACACACCTTCAAAGTTCGTAGGCACGCCTCGCAAGTTACCTTCGTATCTAAGCTTCTTCTGGCTGTATATGAGTCCTTCGTCCTCGAACACTGTTACAGACTGAAATGTGCAACACTAGCTACGCTGCCAACAGCCCAATATTAGCAATGATCTGTCGCTTCAACGATTTTACCGACATCTTCGACTTCGTCATTAGTTCTGCACAGTTTCGAAACCGTTTGTTGCCTCTTTAGGTTAATTATGTATTGTTTAGTTATAGTTCAGTAAGACTCAGTGTCAGTTGGACTTAAATTGTTTCAATACAAATACAAATCAGCAGTCAAACACAATGAAGCCAGTGTGCGATGAGCCAAAGTCATCGTCACAATGCAACTTAACGCAATGCAATGAAGGAGGTCGAACATGTAGTGAACCAAAACAAATTCATTGTAACACCAAAAAGAAATAGGTCAAGGTCAAGCTCACCGTCAGTTATTAAAGGTTAACCATGAAAATGGCATTTTAAATTTTTGGGAAATTTAGAATGTTTCGAATTGTTACGTTTTGTTACATCATGAAATATCCGTAAGAAAGTACTTCATACTAATACTCGGTGGGATGTCAAAAAAGGATGAAACACTGATTTTTTTTTTAGTATATCGAAGAAGTCATATGGTTTGCTATTTACCGATAAGTTAAATAATATTGATAATCGATTGGTCGTCAGATTTTTTTGTTGAACTGTAGTTATCAATATTAGTATTTTTATCAGACAACGTTACTATTAGTTGTGCATTGAACAAAAATTATCGAGTTCTGATGAATATGGAGTGCAGAACAATGGGTATGTTTATATATGTATTCGAATAATTTAACTAAAAATATTGAACTTGGCTTTAACTATCTTTTTTCTCTCGATATCTCTCGCGATTTTTACTTTAAAATGGTTTTCAGATATTCAGTTCCACTTAAACTAGGCTTCGGTTGCGCAAGTCTGCGTCCAGAGTACCTAGAGAATCTAAGATATTGTATATTTTGACGAGGTAATACAAGACGACAAAATTTATTTCACATTTTAAAATTATATTATTTTATTTTAACTTCAAATCTTGAAATTTAATGGCCTAATTATTATTTTCCCCAAATTTCTTTTCAATTGGATCATTACAACTTGAGTTATATCAATTTATTGGACGCTACTTTTTGAAACACAAGTAGGTACGGAATATTCGATGTACGAGGCAAACGGCTCCCTCCACTTCATACCACTACGATGTTCTCGAATACTGATTTTTTTTCAGACAACCCCTTACGATTCATATAGGATAGGATATAGTTCCAATTTACAAATAAATTTAAAATCATGAACTGTTGCTCCTTTTTGAAATAATTAGTACCCTAACGAGGGTATTTTTTATTCATGCGGACATTTTTATTTTACGGTCGGAAAACTCTTTGTATTCATGAAAACTACTTTTGGGGAAAAATTAACTATTTCAAATCTTGTCGTGAACTTTTTGAATAAACACGCACAACATTCCAAAATTAAAGATTGGTCTGTGAGTTGAGTATCGAGAAATCATGCTCACTGAAAACAATATAAAAAAAATATTGGCGTTCAAGCACAAAAACTGCAGTCGATAATTTTCAATGAAAAATAATTCTTATTACAACCATATCAAAACATGTACTATTTGATACTTCAAAATTGTTAGAGCAAAAATAGTAAAAATTAAATGTGAATGATTAGTGTAATAAGAAACGCTGTGTCACACTGTTTGGTGGATATAATCAATTTTTTAATATGAAATTCGGATTCAGTGACCCAAAATTTACTAAAGAAATATAGTTTGGTATCGACATTGGCATTGCATATATTTATGACCGCCTCTCTTAAGGAATGGGACCACTGTGGGGCAGCGCTAATAAAATAATTAATAAAAATAATAAAACGAGATAGAAAGGTGGTGTCTACGATAAAGTTGTATCTCAGGTATTGTAAGTATATCTTCTGAAGATATTAACTCGAACTCGAAACATACAGGACCTACAAAGTTTCCGCCTTCAGAAGATATATTTAAAATGATAGAACCAACAACTTTCTCGAAGACACTACTTTTCTATCTAGCTTTATTAAAAAGTTGATAACAGCGCAGCCTTAGTGACTGAATTCCCATTTAGAATGTTTTAACGAAGTAAAGCGCTATGTGCCATATAGCGACTTTTCCGAACACCATAACTATATCATGAAAGCCCTTTTGGACGCCAGCCAGTATTGGGGTTACCTCCATGGTCAATTTTGAATGCTAATAGCAAAAAAATCTAAATTATTCTCAAATTTCTCATCCGACAGTCTATGTGAATCACTTAGAACTATTAAAAAATGCAAAAATATCCATTTCGGAAAAAAAATGTGAGTTTGCCCCTTTTGGATGCCAGCCATTCATTTGTGAATGGTACCTTGCTGTTACGCTCCCTTTCATGAGTTAGGAGGCGTCTTGCACTGTTCCGAAGCCGATACTAATTATGTCGAAAAGAGCAAAAATTAGCTATTTTTTCAGAACGAAAGGATGTTACATTTGTTCTAATTAACAAACTTTCTGGGGCTTCAACGGAATTATTATTCAGGAAATATTAACGTTGAAAATATGAAGTTTCACAATTTAAAATGAGTATTTATATACTGTCCATTACTGAAATGCTTGTATTTTACGACTTGTGCAAAACCAGGTTGAAATATTCCCTCGCAGACTCACTGCTGGGCGTGTTTATATTTTCGAATCCAACTCAGGTGAGAAATTATTTTCGAGCTGTGCTTCAGAAAAGCCGCTGCTGATGGTTATATTTAGCACAATTATTTCGCGAGTTTGTGCTGCCACTGCGTTAAACCGTGGAAAATTTCAGCTGGGCATCTATTCGCTTGCAACTGGTAATAATTAGTAAACCCACTTATTGTTTGAGTTGGATGCAGCAAGATGCAAACCATTGAAGTTGATGATTATTGTCAGCTTTTGCATTTGCCGTTGGATCTTTTCGCGAACAGCTTATTGTTGTTATTGAAGCGTGAAAATAATCATTTGCCCGGCTTACATATATCGTTCGCCGACTTTGAAGCTAAACAAAACAGATATTAAAGGTCCATACTGTCGTGAATTGGTCAAAATTGGTTATTAAAAATTAGAAAAAGCTCTGAAGATCTTTTGTGGTTTCATTGTAATCGACAGCTGAATAGAGGGAGAATCTTTAAATAAACTGATTTTAGACAATATCTAAGAACCTAATGAATTGTCGTGGTGAATGACGCAGTGTCTTTCAACGGAGCACTTCAGATTCTCCGGCAATGCGCGACGCGAGGTGCAAATATCATGATATGCAGGCATACCTTATCGAACAACCACGCCGTCGATCTTAACGTTGTTAGCAGGCATGCTTAACGACAGTAATGTCATTTACGTGCTTTAGAGAGGATTGCACAATTCTGAAGTTTCGGGATATCTGTTAACGCTGAAAATTTCTGCGTTAGTTTTTTCGAAACTTTTAGACCGAAAAAATTAGATATGATTTGACTGAGTTTAAAGTGTGTGATATTTTACGAAAACTTGGAGTCTTTAGTAAAGAATCTTGTTCAGGAATTTATGAAGAAGAGTCAAGGGATAGCAGAAGAAAAATAGGGTCACCTATTTTTAATCCTTGTACGGCTGGATGCTACCGATTTTCGTAGAAAGTGGCAAAATAATGTGTAAAAACAAACAGATCATAAAAGCACCTCGTTTGTGCAAAATAATGGATGGATAATGTATGGGACATAACTGGAATGTTGTGACGACTCTGAGATAGGTAAATCGCATCTAATGACCGTAACCAACAATCCACCAACCAGATCACAGTTTCCAAAAATTGTCTTGATATGCAGTATCCTGAACAGTGTCATCGACCGTTGTCTACAAACATGAAGTCTACTGTTCATGATTTGCGATTGTAATTTATACGAAATGAGTGACAGTCAAATACGAACGAGTGTCGATCAAACCTTTGGGAAATCTGCTTTAGCGGTGTCATTTTACAAATTTTCAACCTTCAGAAATAACAATTGATGGAGGAACAAATATTGCAATAAATTCATCGGAATTTTGTAGGATCAGGGCGGGTTAAAATTCTTCAATAAATCGTCTTCTCAGTAAGCGTCAACTGATTTCACAAAGTTTTCCAAGAAAATGTTCTGTAGTGAGCTTACTTTTAAGATTTTTCAAAAAAATATCGAAAATATCGGCAATTTCATTTTTGATAATTTAAAATATTTCCTCAAATCTTTTATTACTATTAGCATGATTTTTTAAGTGCTTGCCGTGATTTTATAAACTATTAATGTGTATTTAAAACAAAATTATTGGTGCCTAAATTCATTCTCAACCCAATTACAAACTGTGGGGCTTTTTTGAAATCGGAAAATATTTCAATAACGCAACGTACCATAAACCAATCCACGCAACACGCGAAGAGTCGGCAAATGCTCAAAATATGATTTTGAGGAAATAATTATGTAATCATAACTATCCTTGTTTGCGAATTGACATGCTCTATAAAAGCGTCGTCTTTTGGCATTTTAACTTTTAAAATAAATTGATCGTAGTGGAAAAATCTATCTTTTGAATGGAAAGAGATAACACATGAGTGTCTTCGAGAAAGTTGTAGAGAAGAGCATTTCCATAAATTTTGATGAAGATATCTATTCTCTGTCATTTAGGTTATCGATTTACAGGACGTTTTATATGGCGAAAGCGTCTTTGAATACCAGCGCCTATTCAGTGAACCATTCACGCAACTTCTGGAGAGCCCGAAACAAAGGTTTCAACAGTGTATAACTTCTGAACAAGCGCTTACGGAACAAATATATTTGAAGACTTTTTTCAAAAGGTCCAATCTACAAAAGAGAGACTCTTTGTTTACTTTTTCTTCCGCGATTTACTCGGTCACCTTTCTGATTTTCCTTCAACTTTTTGCGTAATAAGCTGACCAGTAAAAACACTGGTCTTTCGAAACATGCTGATGAAAGTTTAAAAAGTTTTATGGTTTCGCAGTAATAATCTAAAGGGACCGTTCATGAATCACGTAGAACGATATTTAAGAATTTTTGACACTCCCCCCCCCCCCCCCAGTAGACCTTAGTAGACTTTTACCAACCCCCCCCCCCCCCCACCCCAACGTCAAAAGTCTACGTAGACTTTTATTTTTTTTTATTCGCGGGAAATATAAAATTAGCAAGAAGCACATTATAATGTTCAATTAAAAATTAGCATTCATGTTTACTTCAAGCTTTTTAAATATTAAAGAAACGTTTTTAACATTGGTTTTTTGTCTATGACTGATCAAATCAATTAATACCAATTCAAGGTGCTTTCCAACGTTTGTGTAGCGGAATACTTCTTTTCAAGGTTAGTCACTCAAGTATATGTAAAAAGATATATTGCTATAACTAGGTCAAATTTTGCGACCTACACCAACAATGCAGAATTGCTAAACACTTTTTGAGCCTTACTGGTGCATTCAAAATTGTTAAATTATAAGAAACAATTACAAAATAATACTGTCGATGTGTATTATCATCTAGACTAAAATAATAAACCAAACATGCACACAAATTTCCCTTTTCGTGAACAAATTTCAATATTTCTAAGATAATAAGATAATCTAAATTGCCTTATTTGATTAAGGGAACGGAACTATTTAAATCTTCCCAAAAATGTTTATTTTTCATATGTAATTAATAGCCATCTGAGAGTATTGTCGCAAAGTATCAAAGTTTAACTCCGAATATTTTCGAAGATAAATATAGTAGAACCGGTTTGCACTGAGTTACGTAGGGTCAAGACGTAAAATTTAACGGGTGATTAAATTGAGTAAACACTTTGTTGTTGAAGTTTAACTACACTACTGCTTTAACCACCGAAATCATTAAATAAAAATAAAAAAATTAATCCATTTATTGTTAAAATTGTTGGTGTTTTGTTGCTACAATGGTGGTTTAATGCTTAACTTTGACCTTTTTTTAACTTGTTACAGTTCATGCATTTAATGGTCCATGCATGTCTGCTAAATAGTGGTGTCTCAGATGATTTCACAGTCAAAATCTTCCGTCGAGAGGAATTTTGGGCGACCATCTTTAGAGCTGCCATTTTGTATTATTCCTAGATCAAAACTATATCAAAATATACGCAAGAAACAACAACGTGTGAAGTTGTCCAAAAAAATCGTGGGTTCTGGGTTGAGTGGTCGCTTAACGAGTAGTTACCTCAATAGTATACTAGCTTTGAAGTGTCTGCATAAATACACCTAGCTGAATAGACCGATATTTTGAATACAACTCTCTTTAAATCCCATTTATAATAAGTAATACGAGAATAACAAAAAATAAAAGTCTACCTAGACTTTTTCAAAGGCCCCCTCGTAGACAAACGTAGACTTTTACCAGACCCCCCCGTCCCCCCTATGAGTCTACGTGGTTTATGAACGGCCCCAAAGGGAAAGCGAAAAAAGTGCAGATTGAGCCTAATGATAAAAAAGTCTTCATTTTTCATCGTCTTGGAGGAAAAATCCAGCACTTTCAGAATAAAGAGATTCCAACATCAAATTGCATCACGGAAAAACGCTGTAAAAATAATCCATTGGGTATCTTCTTTTGAAAATTTCGGTGGAAGTAGTTTAGAGTGTTTTGTTTACACTGTATTTTTATCGCCGTCAGTTTTTTAAAAATTGGAAAAAAGTGCGTTGCGTAACGTCGCGAGTTGATTTTGGGCAAGCACCAGAAAAATCCTCAAATCTCTCATCGGGACATCTGAAAACAACTCGGAATCGTGCAGTCAACGGTTAGTCGTCTGATTAAACGTTACTACCAAAGTCTGAGTATCGAACGAAAGGAAAAATGCAGTCAGAATGGATGTTTATTAGTGATTAAGATCACAAGCGTGTAGTGAAAGAGTTTAAGCGGAATCCTAGTACTTCGATCAGGGATGTGGACAAAAAGTTGAATCTGTCCAAGTCTTTTGTTTAGAGAGTCAAGGACCGGAAGGGACTGCATACATACAAAGTGCAGAAGGCTCCACATCGTGACGAACGGCAAAATACGGGGGAAAGTCGATGACCCGGAAACTGTACACCAATATGCTGACGAAGTCTTATTACCTTACTTACGTCAAGGCGGACTTCCGGGGGTTACTGTTCTTCATCGCAAACTTGTGCTAAGTTTGATGTTCCGGAGGAAGTAAGGAAGCAAAAACTTTTAAAGTTTGCCAATAAGTACATGATTTGGCAAGTGATTTACTCAAGTGGCAAACGGAGTGCGTCGTTCGTGACTACCGGGATTGTAAACATCTACCTCTATGAGTGAATACAGAGGCGTCTGCTTTCTCTGTTAAAACAACACGAGAGACCTCCGATTTTCTGGCCGGATATAGTTTCTTCCCATATTTCTGAATATTGCAATCGTGAGTAATCAGAAATAAAAATATTAGGTGTAATTTTTTTTATTTAAGTAGTTCGCTATAGAAAACGTCCTATAAATGGATAGTTATAAGCAACAGAGAAAATATGTTTACAGAAAAATTTATGGAAATATTCGCTTCTACAACTTTCTCGAAGAAAATCATGAGCTATCTCTTTTTGTTTGAAAGTTAGATTTTCAATAGCCTGCTATGGTCAATTTCTTATAAAAGGAATATTGAGCCATTGTGATCGTAACAGCCTGTTTCCACAGGGTGAAATTTTGAAATCTTGTCTCATTTAAAAGTTATTCAAAAATAGTGCGGACCGTTGCCTAATAGGGTAAAAATAAGCTTTTTCGTGGCTACTCATACAATTAATTACATGCGTTAAAAGCCCCCGCTAAATATAACAGTTAAAACATGACCGTTTCGAGCGCTTGAGTAATATATAAACTAATGGTCTACAATGATTATATAGTTATTTTAAAATGGCTGATAGTTCACCCTCCAATTTGTGATATACTGGCATGACAGCGCTAGCATTTTCACAAGTATTTTATCAAAAATGATATAGTACAAGATAACCCACTGCAAAACTCCACGAACAAGTTCATTTTGGAGGTTCCAACAGCATCTTCCGAGTTTTCTTTGAACTAGCAGCACACACTCATACACATTTCTGCCAGCCTGTAATTATATTTATATTTGACTTATGAAGTTTGTGAGAAACGCTGTGTCCATAGGTGCCTACTTTCCCCTATATTTCGTTGCGAAATTCGATTTGCAGTGTTTGTAGATTTCGTAAGCGAATTCTGGCGTGCATACCCTTTTCGTTTTTATGCAAATGTTCTACTGATATTAGAATAATTACAGATAGGGTTCTAACAAACACGGGTGGGAATTTTGCCCAGTGCCTTACTAACATTCTAGTGACGTCAAACCTGGAACCTGGCAGCATGTGCCATTCATAACATTCTCGGTTATGTGGTTATTGAGAGTAGCTCTCGATCTGGGTTACGCAGAGGGAAACTTCGTCGAACGTGAAGACTTTTGACAAACTAATCTATTAATAGATCATGTCTCATAAGCCGAGATTGGTACACTGTGTCAATCAGAAACGTCGTCTCGGTGGTCGCGAACCACGGTAATGGTAGTGGGAACCCAACCCACCCGTAAATTTACACCCATTCAGCGGCTGATGATGGGATTTAAAAATAGGCACTTTTTCAAAATAATATTATTTTTCGCACTTAAGTCTGTAGGTAAGCTCTTTACAGTTCGCTCTTCGTTCGGGTATGGATCCTAGTCAAACCAATACCCAGACTAGGATCAAACGTACCATAAATCAACAGGAAGCCGCTCTCACGAGATAAATGGCGAAAATTTTGCTTACTCAGAAATATGCAGGCCCAAATATGATTCAGCTAGATTTTAATAGCTTCAGTGATTCATTTGGTATGTCCGCTGTTTCTGCCACCCACACATGCACACATCGCTCACCGGCTGCCGGCGCGGGAATTGGAATTTCGAAAGAGTGCAGCGAATTCCTTTCTGCACGCGACACTTTTTCCTGGCGGTTCGTTTTATTTTTCGTATGAGAACCACCAAAATCAAACACCTCGCGATCGGGGGGTACGTACTAGTGTTGGGCATAAAAGATCGATTCAAGGCACACCGGCTCGATCCCTGCAATCACTGGGTACGAGCTGTGAAAAGAGGAAGTTCAAATTGAAAATCCATTTGCACTTAAGTTTTACGACCTCTTCTTTGGGAAATTCGTCTCAACCAACCACCGTTGGATCTCCGGCATCGATGCAAGACAGTTATTTTTAGCCTCTGTGGGGAGATCTCACGTACGGGTGTGCTATTTCACTCGGTACAAGTGAATAGTCTGATGGGGTTCCCGATGAGCACCGTTTGTTTGAATTTTTCTGGTCTTGGAAGTGTGGCATTTGCCAGAATATGATGTAATCCAGGTTGTGCTCGCTGCTTGTTTCTTGCAGGCAATATATTATATTTAAGTAATGTTCATAAACATTACCCTGAGGTCAATCTAGTTGCGCCATTTCGTGTATTGCATACCTGTTCCAAACGGATTCTGATTCTGCTACCTTAATTCGATGCGCTTAAGACGTGTTGACTCGCTTCAATCAGTAAAAGATTAATCGCTCGTCGTTCACTTCTACTCAAAGCTATTCAGTTAATCAATTCTGGATTTAAAAGCATTTTTTCAGAATAGAACGAAAGTTATTTGCTGTTTCAAAATGTTAATTGTGAATTTATGTCGTTGGCAAAGCTATCGTGCAACATGAGGATACCTACGGGTATCCCGAATCAATATTTGGTAACCAACCAATTGTAGAATCTTCGGTCGTCTGCTGACAGGTGACAAAGAAGTGGGATCTCGAATAGCAGCTGTTCTCCATGTCAAGAGGGGTTCGAAACGGCGGCTGTCCCGGAACTGGCGGTTGATGTAGAATTTTGGTACATCGTCTGCTAAATTGAAAAGTCTCAGTATAAGGATCGGTATCGCAGTCCTGGTAAGGCGACAAACTAAATCTTCAACCAATTATTACTGCAAAATGTGATGGAAGATATAGGATGGAGCAATCTGCACAGGACATGGTAATGCTTATTGAAAATAGATTGGAAACTAGGTACTTGGAATATCAGAGCTATGATGGAACCTGCGAAAACCGGTCTACTTTCAATACCGTATATGCCACAGGTGCAGCGACAAGGCAAAGCATGGAGTGAGCTTTCTAGTGCTTGGTAAGCAGCAGCGACGAGTCAGAGGTCGAAGAGCGACCGTATCTGCATGATGAGGATACAGGACAACTAGAAATTATTATACTTTAGCTGAAAAAATACTTTATTGCTGTTTTAACCAGTGGCGGGGCTTGCGGATAGATATTTTTCTTTTCTTTTTTCTGTTCATTTTATCTTTCATCTCGCATTGCTTCTCATTCTACCTCACATATTTTAAAGGTACACTGGCTGCATTGAACAATCCTCCCTGAACAGTTATGTGCATCTTGCGAGATGTAAATATTTTTAAGCATGTAGTTTTAACAATTTTCAACCGATTTCAACCAAACCACTGGCAAATGATTGAGAACATATTCAAGCTTCATATCCTGTATTTGTTAGTCGTGTCCGATAACCGATTCCGGATTCATACGGATATTCCCTGGGGCCTGTCCGAGTGCCATTAACGCCATTTTCATTAATTTCAACTTGGTACATTTTTTCATCGTTGCATCTGTGTCAGAGTCGAAAAATGTTTTTTTCGTTTACCAAAATCAGGCGAAAATGACGAGAGAGCGATGCTACTCTCCAAAGCACCAGAACTTTGCGAAAGCGAAAATGAGACAACGGTCAGGACAAAGAATACGTGATAATTCAATATCATTATTAATCTCAATTTCGAAGCGAAAACGAGTGTGCGGAAGAAATTTTCTTCCGCACACTCGTTTTCGCTTCGAAATTAAGAGCGACATTGGTCCCTTCGATACTGGACCTAATGCTGGGCGCACGAAAATACACTATTGACGATATTTGCTTGTCATTGTTCGATTTCGTAGAATTAGGAGCTAGGCGATGATATTGAGCGACTGAAGCACTATTGGTGTGTATATTTTCCGTTGTTGCTGCGTTCTAATTGCAGTGCTATGATGTACATTGCCATAATTTCATTTATTGAAAATTAAAATGAGTATCAAAATTGCTGATTTAAAATTAAAAAGAGATTGAATTTTCGTATTGTCATAGGAAAACGAAAGTCGCTACTTCTGCCACTCACTTTCATAGAATCTAAAGAAGAAGCCGGTTTTGTCTTTTTTATTTGGCTTTGTATGTATATAGTAATGAAAGAGGCAGCAAAAAGACGAAGGTGAATCCAGTGGGTTTCATCGTTCATTGAAAGTATATGAGAATTTTAAGCCCTGATCTGTGTATTTTAAAGATGAATGTGTATGCCTACTGTTTGATGTTGACATTTTGCTCGCACATCGCGAAAATCCGAACTACGCCAAGTTGATAAAATTGTTGAATGTGGTCAAATAAAGTTGTCGAAAAACGTTTTTTGACTGCCCGGGAGACTGGATCGGAGGGAGGCCGCAAAAGCGACGAAAAAAATGGTCAGTTGTTTCAAGAGGAACCCTAAACTCTCCGGCCGAGATGTCGCAAGTAAGGTTGGGGTATTGTTTACAACCTATATCAAGTTAAAAAACTAGGTGGACTGTCGACTTACAAGATAGTTAGTGGTGAGTCTAGATCGTGATGATAAGCAAAACTAGTCGGTCAGAGAGCGATCGGGGAAACTGTACGTGAAGATACTGACGAAGCTTGATTGCGTGGTGCAGGATGACGAAATCTACCTAAAAGGCTGATTTTAAACAGCTTCCTGGACAGGAATATTATACGTCGACTGGAAGGGGAAATGTGGCAGAAATTTTCAAACACATCAACCTGTCGAAGTTGGCAAAGGAATATCTCGTGTGGTCTGTTCTTTTAGCTTGAATAGCGACACTCACATTGCAAGCGCGACCATCAACCAGGAAATTTACGTAGCATGTAGCCTTTCCTCAGGTTTAGTTTTATTTTTTGCAATATTTGGTATCTTGCCATTAAGGAAAAAGCCATGGAGTGGTATATCGCGAGCAACGATTCGATTGTAACACCCTTTATTATAGCATAGACATAAACAAATCTTGTATGCGAATCTTTCGATCTCATTTTGGGGCCATTTTGTCTATACTCGGGAACCCTGAAACCGGATCTAGGGGACCTAGTTAATCCGAAATGCGCAATATATACCGTACGGCATATCAAACTTTACAGATTCTCGTGATTAATAAATGAAGATGCAAATTGAGTGTCCAAAGACTATTCTTGGACATCTGGGGGCACTTTATGACCGGTTATTGCGGAATCCGGTTATTCGGACGAATGTTTGCATAAAATTACAACAATTTGGTGATCTATGAACGATGTAATCACATTTGAGAACCTCCAGATACGCGGGGACACTTTATAACCGAATCCGATTACTCCGGCATCCGGAGCATTTTTTGAGTATATTTCCATCATGCGGCACTTCAAATGACGTGATTTATGAGCAATGGCATCGCATATCAGGTCATTCAGGCGCACGGGTACACTGCTGGTTTTGGTTGTTTCGGAATTCGACTCATACGACAATTAGGCTTAATGATATAGAAGCAATGCTATCCGGTGATCCGAAGAACCGCTATCCGGAAGAACCGGAGCTGGCAGTAACAGGAGCGGATCGAGTTTCGGGAGCGGTTGGAAATTTCAATATTAAAATGAACATTGTACAATTCGAATTACGAAAAAACATTATTTAATGAATATATGTTTTGTTGGTTTAATTTGGATTGGAATGATTTTGAGTTTTTTTTAGTCAGGGCCCCCAGGATCCTCCCCCTGGATCCACCACTGGGCAGTAGAGTAACCCCTTGTGTCGGATGACTTTTGCATGGATCACCAAGTATTTATGCATTCTTATATATTATCTATGAAAATCTTCAAGGATATGCAGTTTAGTATGGATTGCACATTCCGGATTTATCAGGTCTCCTAGAACCGGTTACTAGGTGCCCGAAAATGGCCATTATGGCCTTAAAAAGAATTCGAACGATTCTCATGCAAGATTTGTAATGTATATGCTTAAATACATAATATCAAAGTTGAAATATTAATGAAAATGGCTTTAATGTTTCTTGGACATCTCTCATTATCGATTTAATTTCTACACTCAAAAAAAAGTAAACGTTATGCCTATTGATTTTACACATAGATTTTTGCAATTAACGGAGGCATATAGACACTATTTGCTGGCACATAAACCTAATGTGTGTATTTACAAGAAATATTAATCTTACATTCACCTTTCATAACTATTTGGCACATAAAACCCCATTCTATAACAATATGCACATATAACTTATGTGTGTTCATACATAGTTTATACAGTTGACACATAGAAGATATGTGTGCGCGAGATAACAATAGCATTTCTTCTTCATATGAATTTTAAGCGGTTTGAAGCAAATAGAATTAACGTTTGGATTTTTTTCAGTGTATACTTCTCCTAAAGCAGAATTATGGCTACGGATCTCTTTATAACTCATGTGCAGGACTGTCAAAATTTTTCATTTTTGATAAATTTGAGAAAATATGCCTTGAACTTTCAAAATTCGTGTGCAAACACTTCTATAATTTAAAAATCAGAGAGGGCAGAATGAGAGGTTTATCTTTTTTGTCTGGAAGCAGCAAAAAACTCTAGACGAAAACCAAAAAGTATACTCAGAAGCGACAGAATAAATTTGGATGATGTAAAGCAGTGGTTCTCAACCTTTTTCAATGCATGCAACGCGTTCGGAATGTTCTGTCCCGTAGATAGGAGATAAACAGGATAGCAGAAGAAATAAAGATTTCTTGAAAGTTCTCCACAAGATCTCTTGTTTGAGTGCAATTCGACATCTTACTTGTATGGGAAAATTCGCGCCATTTTAGCATTTTTGTGTATTGTCGCGCTGAAAATGTATTGCGTACGTCTGAAAGGCGCATCAAATATAGACGCAACCCGATTTCAGTGGAACCACTAGTCAATGGGACAGTCGAATATAAGCGAACTGTAGAAGTGATGAGCAGTCTCTATTGTAAATTGTCTCTATTGTAAATGTAATCGCAATTTGTTTTCTTTATTTTCTGCCTGTTGTGTGCTTTTCGCAAGCCTCAAGGAATAAGCTTCCTGTTAATTTATATAAGCGGCAGTCACGCGCCTATCTGAGTTGAGTTTTCATACAATCGCATTTTGAGCGATAATCCTGCAAGGCACAATATTAGGTTTTTTTTAGTATGGCGTTTTTTCAACGAGGGCCGAACTTCTTCGAACAAAGTAGTTGAATTCTGCATATCAATCTCTCAGGACAATTCAGAAAGTGGTACTGTTATTTTCAATTCAAATAAGAGTTGGATACGCTTGCCAAAACGCTTGTTGCTGTTTTTGATGAAACACAGTTGTTCCTGATCAGACCTTGCTTCCTACTAGGGTTCGCAGTACCGACCCTTTTTGGCGAGAACCGGTACTACGGTACTGAAGCCCTCAGTACCGGTACAAAACCGGTACTCGAATATTTTTTTTTAAAAAATTCGAAAAAAGCTTCAAAGTGAAATTGAATGCTCAAACTGATGACCTTATTCTCAGATGATTGATTTGTGCTGATCAAAAAACATGTTTATTGTTTTTAATTGCTTTGGAACGGCATGGCTCATTTCAGCAGAAGATATTTTTCGTATGCGGCACCTTATTTTTTTTCGAAATCTAGGCCAGTTTGAAATCAATAACTGCTAAGCGTTGCAACTTTTGTCGACTTTAACAGATGGTAAGTGTAAGAAACGCTTTTAACAACAGTAAATCAAAGCACGAATGGCAGTATTTACTCTCTTGTTTTTAGCTAAATTGGTTTCGACCTTTTCTCTAGTGCATACCAAGGCTCCTTGCTTTCCTGTAAACTATGGAGTTTTGCTGAATTTTCCGATCACCAATAATTACAAATCGCCCCATTTGAAGCAGTTCACCAAGTCTAAAATTGTTAGCTACTAAATCGATGTTCGTTCTTTTATTGATAAAGGTTTAAGAGCAAACCAAATACAGACATGACTTAGACCATAGTCTTATTACGCGCCACCCAGTGAATAATGGAAAGCAAACAGTATGTCGCTAATAAAAAAATCCAATACAAATTTTTACATCTCTTACGCTAGATGTGAATATTTTGAAATTTTAGTACAAGATCGTTAAAATTTAATTTCGACAAAATAGTGCAGGAATTTAAACACCGTTCAGTTAAACGGGAGCTAGTAATTTAAACTTCTAGAATTATGATGATGTTGGCCCCACCTGATTCCCCCACAAAGGTGTTAACTCAACGATTAATCTAGAAGGTAATTAATATAATGAAACGTCATCTTGCAGACCGATATTTTGAAACAGGTCCTCCTAGAGAGTCTACATATTTTTCATAAAAAAATTGCATAGTACCGAAAATACCGGTACTGTCTTTTGTTCAGTACCGGTATTACGGTATCAAAAATTGGTTGGTATTCCCGGGATTTTCGGTACCGGTGTTAGCGGTATCACAACCCTACTTCCTACCTCGTCGAGACAATGGCTCAGAGATGGTATACTTCGAACAACGTGTCGTACGCAAAGGACAAAAATCTTCCAAACTCACCCACGCCCAAATGAAAAATATCGGTAGTCATTAGGCGGAACCTCAAGAAAACACTGAAATTAGTGCAAAATGAGAAACAATTCAATGTAGATTGGCGTTCGGCATCGACACAACAAAAAAAAAAATCGAGCCGGTTTGTCAATATACAAGGTTACAATGACAAGCAAAACACCATGCTAAGTAAGAATGTGTAAGTTGTACACAACATTGTTGACCAAGTTAGATTGCGTCGTAATTTAATTATTTATTTATTTATTCTCGCATATTTCATCTAACCCGTGTTAGTCTACTTGAAAAGTTGTTGTTGGTGGATGGGAAAAGCCTATTTCAAGATCTCGAAGGCGGGTAAAAACCCATAATTTTTTCGTACGTTTTTCACACTTCATTGAAATACATACACGTATATATGGATATTTGGAACATTTTAACGACATTCAATTAGCTAGAGATTACTGGGTAGGGAAAGTTATGAAAATTAGAGCCATAGTACTCAAGTGAGAGCATGGATGTGAAGTAAACAGATCGGCAAACAAGAAGTGACAGGGTCTTTAGAACAGGCTTAATATCTCACGGGATTAACTTTTGTCTTTTGCTGATGAGGGTCGAGCTTAGGCAGCATAACTACGAATCACTCGAGTTCACCAGCATGTCCCTTGGCATAGACAGACTTGTCCATCTTTACCGTGGGAACCGACAAAAGAAAAGCCACGTAAGATCACCACTGAAAACCTGTCGACGATTAGCATCAATCAATGATGATTTCTGCTGTTCATCTCTGTTTGAATGCCGGGATAGATTTTTATTAGACTATTTTACTGTCACTGCGCTTACAGTCGTAGCGGGTTTGCTACATTGTGTAAGGTGCGGCTGTAAGGTGGATATGTAAGGCTATATATGGATCAGTAAACTCTTTGGCGATTCTAATAATGAAACATAGCATTCTATTTGCCTGTGCTATAATGTGAGAGTAATCTTTTCTGAACGTTAGTGTTAGTCCAGGAGTAGCAACGTAAAGGAATGTCACCATACTACAGAGAAAGGAAAGGTTTAGAAAAAGTTTAAACAGAAAAGGGTTGCAAATTTCCAAAAAAACTTGGCTAGGCAGGCGATTTGCACATGTAGGCTTCAAAGCGAAACTTTCGTGACGTGCTGTTTTGGTCCTACGTTCCTGTCTCGCTGGGAAAATTGCATTAAATGGTATTACTTTCAGCAATATGCAAGTGGTACGTAAAGAACAAAAACCTTCCAAAGTCGCCACAGTTACACCCAATTGCAAAATATTTGGCAATCGTTAAGCGAAACCTCAAGGAAACTCTGAAATTATTTGAAAATGAGAAGCGATTCAATGCAAATTGCCTTCGCTGGGTGATCCCAGTCAAGCTGACATTTCTTTGGGCTGAGCAAACTAATTTCTTGGTTTGTTTAGTGACCAACTAGGGAACTAATCCCTTGGGCGTTTAGTGTGCCTAGGAAATACGCATGGTCTTGTCTGAGTCGAAAGTCGGCCTGTTTAATCATGCATGAGGATTGATAATTAACAATTAGCGAGAAGACTCGAAAACCAGTTAGCAATTTGCGACAGTCAAATCAGCACGAAGAACGATTGTATTATTGTCATTTTCACTTCAAGTTCATTTTAGTCCATTAAATCATCACCAATTATAATTGTTTTATTACTTTGAGCACTTGTACACTGTTTGGAGTAGTGCATGCATTAGATCATTGTCATGTTAAACATATTTCTTCATGAGTATAAACATATTATAACTTGATTATTGCCGTGAAAGTGGAAACCAGGAGTCCCTTCTTTATTTCATCGGGTGTATATTCGATTTACAAAGCTAGTCGTTTGAAATATTTCGTTAGTGCCTATTTTATACCGGTTGCAATGCGCTTCAGTTAGCATAACGACGCGCACGAATAATCATAATATAATGACATCTTATTCAAACTTTAGCGGACAAAGAAACCAATACATAATTGTCGTTTGATTTCTTACAACAAGAATAGCAAGGTTATTACACGATAAATAATATTTGTATTACGAAATTTTTAGTATATCTATTTCGACAAATGTCTCGGAATAGTAGGCGGAGTGTAATTCGAAACAGCTCGTGTTTTTCTCGCGCTATTTTTTTCCTGCGTCATTTCGTTGCTATTTTAGAAGTTTTTCATAATAAAAACCAGTTACATAAATAAAATTCTGAAAACGTTAAGGTGCAAGTGTTGATTCGCGAAAAAAGTGGAAGTGTCTTTCGGGAAGAACTGAAGAACAATTCGGTAGGCGATCAGCTTCAGAAACGGAAGATCTCAGGATGGTGGGATGAATCCCAGTATGAAACGGTGTAATTTGAAGAATTTCGAACCCCACATTTGTTGCTGGAACAATATTGTCTCAAGCGACGGATCATGAAGATTCGACAACGTTCATCCCTAAGAAGTGGCATCAAAAGCCTTTAAGCAAGGACGAATTACACATTTTGGATACCGGTGAGATCGTTTCTAATCGTTTGTTTTTTGCGTTTTCTTATTAAATAACCCTACTAAGTATACTAAATGTATGCAGAATTATATAATCCCCAGCTCCCCTTTTTCGCCTTTTTATATCTCCGTCATCTATGAAAACTGTTTCAGTTCCGAGCGTTTTCCATAAGTAGATGATAGGACTATTATGAAATAAAAACGCTTGTAAGGACGTGGCCAGGTGTGTGGAGTTGACCGGGTCTACGTCATTGTAGATCGTTGCGAAGTCTGATATGACAATGGATATGCTCAATTCTGCAACTCCATCTACGATTTGTGCAGGTGTTCGTGCTATGCTATGCTATCTATTTCGAAAAATGTCTCGAAACAGTAAAAATAATCGGAACAAAGAAACAAGGAATAATAAAATCGTTCACATTCATTTCAATTAAACGTAGGCAACACCTCCGACTGTCAGATGCTTAAGTGAAGTTGCTCTTGTTACAAGCCAATCATTTCCAAATTAATTCAACAAATGATAATTCTATCATAAATTCTCGGCAGTCGACTGCCCGGAGCAATAAACAGTAAACACTTCTGAGAGTTGCATAGATCGTATTACTTATCAAGGTGAAGCCAGATTTGTGTAACTCTTTATCCCATCCTACTAATAAAAACTCCTTCCCATGGTGAACGTGAAGATGCAGAGGGATACACGGTCTCCATAACAATGATTATTACACTGACATTCCTGTCCTTCCTCGATGACTATAATGACGTGGCCGGCGCCGTTATAGGCATTTCGAAATATAGAACTCTCGAAACGTGCACATTGAGAACAGATAGCTACGCTCACGCCCCTTTCGTTAGTTCTCTGTGCAATTTCGATTGTTCTGGCCAATCACGGAGTAGCCACGCACTACGAATTGTACGATCATCATACTCATGTTCATGCTCATGTTTCGAAATTTCGTAAGTTTGGCGTATTGCAGTCTTTGGGCGCAAAATGGATTTTAATCATTGTAACTCCAAAACTAATTTCGCAAAAAACACTGCAGAATCACAGTCTTGTCCAAGAAGTGGTAGTTGACGTTTTTGAAGGCACTTTTTGTGGTATCATGGTTCACAATTTTGGTTATGACTTAAATCTGGCTTCGTTTGCCAGATTGCTTGCCAGACCTAACTAGTCCATGCCAATTTTGAATAAATGCTTGTTTGTATATTTCTGTGACATTAGATTTGATTCAGTCCCTTTCGAAACCGTGGCATGCATTTACCCGAGTCGTTTCCATATTCTCGATATTAGTTTTCCTATATTTGCTTGGCTGAATTTTCTTGTGATCTTCAAATGTGTACAAAGAATTTTCACCAAATTTACAGCAATGTGTTTGTTAAATCTTGACGAAGATTTAACGCTAATATTTGTTTCGTGCTAATAAGAAGCGAAAAGACTTTATATCATCGCAAATATTACTTTATATCATCGTAAAGACTTATTCATTAGATAAATGTGCTTGAGATCACAACAGTATCTGAAGGAAGGTTCAAAAGCACAAATTAAAAATAATATTATGTAAGTATTAGATCGAATGAAGGTAGACAGAAATGCAGATATTTGACCGATTTTGTTTAAAATGATGAACGTAGGTGTAAAATAATTGTCTGATCCAAATTAGAAAGACAACCCGAATAAGAGTAAACATATAAGAGTTGTACCACCAAAATTGCGGTACAAGAGGAAAGGCTTAGGTCTTATAAGTGATTCATCTTATGTTTGATCCCTAAAGAGCTAGGTTTAGGGTTATAGCATTAGCATTGATAACCGACTTCAATGTCTCTCCTTTATAAAGGACAGGCATTGCGACTTCTGGTGCTAGTTGTCGCGTAATGTGTTGTGATTTCGTAGTTGAAAGTTAAGGTAATATTCTGGGTGCATAACTTAATAGGAACGAAGATAATTTACTTCAATTTTCAAAATTATAAAAACCACGCGTTTCTTCGAAGAATGAATATCGATTGCGATGCGAAAGGGTCGTTACAATATGGTTGTGAAGGTACAAGATAACTAACAAACTTACCCTTTGGCGGAGACCACGCTCCGACTCCAGATCTTCCTGCAGCAGACGGATCTTGTCCTGTAAGGAAGCAGAGACGAGACGAAAATCTTAGAAGCGCCATTCATTAGGATGATGAAATTAGATTGTTTGTCACTAAACCCGGCATTCCCCCACTTCGAAATCCATATACAATTAAACACTATTTTTCGCAGTCCATCATTCCACTAGTGGCAAATAACGCGGTCACTTATTCTGTCAACGGTTCGTGGATTTTGTTTTTTTTTCTCGCTGAACGATGGCACAACCATTTTATCACACCAGTCACAATTTGTCGTTTTGTGCATCGCTTTTCTCGAAACCGCATGATTTTCGTTCACTGCTCATACTGTTCTCGCAGTTTCACCGTAGTTTTTCAATCAAACACACGTTTCCACGCCATGACGGTAGTCTGTTTTTGCACACGCACAGATCACTGCTGAAACACCAAAGAGGCACTCGGCAAGCAGCAGCAATGAGGAGGGCATTTTTGCTCGGGATTGCACCGTTTTGGTTGTCAACGGTTCTGGGTATTTCAAAGGCGGCCTTTCCTAGCTTCGTACACTGCGCTGCGGTTAGAGTGTTTTCTGGCGTGTAGCGTGGGGTTAGTTGGGTGGGATTTTTTTTTTCAAAATGAGTAGCAGATCATGGGAGGGTTCCCCGCGGTAAGCATGCTCATGTGTGCTAGAGTGTCAATGCTATTTCAGGTGCGTTCAACGTTGGTCGTTGCCATTGATAATGGCGATTTGAAGAAGATTGGTGACTCTCGAAAAGAATTTGCACTTTTGCCCATCGTCGGCCGGGGAAGTCTAAAGTTAGCGCATGCAATTCAACGATGGGCGGCAGCTGAAATGTCATCTTCTAGGAAGACTCAACATTGGTAGAAATTTATTGTGAATGACTTCAGGTGATGAGTTATTTTCAAGATAGTTATGTAACTGTCAGGTGTTGAGAGCATAAGCAAGGAATTTTTGAGTAAGTGTTGAAAAGTCTGTAACTGAAAACTCACCTCCAGCCTGGATAAAGCGCTCAGGTCAGCACTGTACTCAATGCTGACATCAGCGGAACCACCACCGGAGGATTTATACGTATATTTCGACGTTTTGGTCGTGACAGCAGACGATGCCATTTTGACGGATTTTTCTCTGCAATTTTCACTTGATTCAAATGTATCTTTTCAGCACAATGCAGCCACAGATGTTAGTGTCTAAACAACCCCTTTTCTGAACACAGGTTGATTGAGGAAGACACAAGGAAAACCTTCAGTGAATCCTTTTCCAGAAGAAACTCAAATTCACTTTCCACCGGCAGAGCTTGGGATCAATCCGTTCTGAACACCGAATGAACCGACTGTTGGGAGCACACTATATGACTGTGGGTTCATAAATGTCGGAGCAAGGTTGGCGATCAACTAACTTAGGAACGACCACCGGTGAGTTGGTGTTGAGCTCCCGAGAATGAGAGGCGAACATAGAATATCGCGTAACCACTACACGCATGTATGTTTACTCGAAAAAAACATCGAAATGTGCGAAGTTTAGCCGAGAAATTTTTTGGTTGATTTTCATTGAAAATTTCACTAAATATTTCGAGTTTGCGCATTCTAACCAAAGCATGCCAGAGAGTTGCTAAGGCACACATGGCACATAAACAACCAAAGCTGTTAAATTCCCAGTTGCTGTGCTTTGCCGGCGCGCCGTCGTTTTTAGTGTGGGGTGATTGGAAAGTCTACAGTGATCCGCATTGCGCACGCATCGCAAAAAGGACTAAGAACAGACACAGAAACGTAAGTGAGTGTCAGACAAGTCAGGTGAGCTAAAATTAGCTCAGTACGGATTGTTTTATTGTTTTATAAATATTCTTGGTTTAATCATCTGCCGCGTTTCCCGCCTGTGCTATGGCAAACCAAGGATCGTCAAGGCGTTGGAAATTTACAGTACATGCAGCGTGGGCTTTTGGAAAAAAACACCATACGCATGATTCAACGAAAGTCTTTGAAGATTCAAAGAAAATTAAAATTTGTATTTATACTTCATGCATATTTTTTTGGCGGATGTATTATAGAAAAAAATCGGCAAATATTAATGCAGTCATGATTATTGCGGAAAAAGCAGCTTTGGCTATTAAACAGGAACTGTTCTTATAATTCAGTTATTAGGCTTCGATCAGAATGAATTCATAGTGTTAATTAAATAGATCACTTGAACTAAAGCTGTCGAGATTCAACTAAGCGTGTGTGTGTTTATTTATATTCAAAATAAACCATTGCCTCCTGATTTTTGGTAGTGTCAGTTTCTTACCGATCAAACCTACTCCTCGTTTTTCTCCGTACCTTTACCCGATCAGAAACACATAACAGAAATATTTCAAGAATTTATCTCACGTTGTTACTTGTTATAAATTTCTGTTATTTTAACTACTAACGAGACCAAATTTATAACACAATATGTTACACAAATTGTGTTCTGTTATAATCTTGTTATTTCATTTTGATCGGGTACCCACCCGGAACTTCCGTTAGATGTTACATCGGGTTGGTGTACTGCTTTTCTATTTCTTCTGGGCTTCTATCGAAGCCCGTCGCAACGCGATGCGACTCATTTTACTAACATCCTTTCACAACCATCATCGTAGGATTTCTTTTTCGAATTTGTGTTACTCGCCCATTTTCTCAGACGTTACTATCTCGCTTCCAAACTCCGCAGGTATAATTGTTCCCATTCTATTGGATTCGGTGTCTTCAACTAAAACTTTACCGCCTCGTTTACGTCACAAAAATAGCTGTTATTTAGTAAGCCCACAGACCACTACTTTATCGTGACGAGCAGCCTCAGTCCGAATAAAGGCCTTCATTCGATGACCCGTAGAAAGCACTTCCCGTATACGGGACCACTAAAATTATATCAGATTACCTCGAGTTTTTATTCGGGCGATGTCCTGACTCATGTTCAATCTTTACTTATTTTATGCACTCCTTTTCGGGCTCGAAAAAGATCATCTTGTTGTGATCTTTGTTCACAATTTGAGAATACACATTGTGATTTCTTATCAAGTTACCCAGAATGAAATTTTCGTAACACATTATGTTATAAATTAGGTCTCGTTAGTAGTTAAAATAGCAGAAAAATATAACAAGTAACAACGCGAGATATAGTTTTGAAATATTTTTGTTTTGTGTTTCTGATCGGGTACAGTGATATTTCATTCATGAGTTTGCTATCGGATTTTTCTGTCAGAGTAGCGTGATTTTTGTTCATGATTGCAGGATTTATCTTTCTATTTCGTGGTATTTTAGTCGTGAGTGGAATGATTCATTCTCATGCTTTCAAAATACTAGTCTCGATTTTTGTATGAGTAATATGATTTATATACATGATTTCAGGATCCTTGTCACGATTTTCATCATTTCTATTCACATTATCGTGATATTTTAGTTACGATTAGTGTAATTTATGTTCATGAATCCAGGATCTTAGTCACGATTTTTGATATTTTAATCACGAGTAATGTGTTTTATATTCATGATTTCAGGATATTAGTCACGATTTTCGTAATTTTTATTCGCGTTATCTGGATATTTCGTCACGAGTAGAGTGATTCAAGTTTTTGATTTTAGGATCCTAGTCACGATTTCTGTTATATGTTTGCACGTTATCATAATATTTTATTCTTGGGCTTACTTTCGAATTTGACACGTGGAGTGATGTAACTGATGTTCATGGCATCAGCAGTTTTAGTATGATATTCGTAATTTCTCTTCGCTTTATAGCGATCTGTTATTTTTTGGTTATTATCGGTTTTTGTACTCGCAGTATCGCGACAATATAATGTATGACTAATAAGAGGGATCTTGTTCCATGAACTTTATCAAGAACACGATTTGTGGCTCTAGATTGTATTTTTGGTGCTCAACGTAGTTTTTTTTTCTGTGGAGACACCACACTGAATCAAATCAAATGAATAATGATGTTTTCGGGCCTACTGCTCGTGTCTCTAGCTGGTCGCTAGCAACTGGATGTATATTAAGATTGATTTTTTGTGTTTGGAATTTATCTCGTCAGTAACTAGCACCATCTGGGTGTCTAGTTAGACGATGTATCTAAACTAGTACCCAAATTAGCACTAGTTAGACACAAAAAATTCAAACACTTCACACGACATATGTGAACGTCTAAGCAACTAACTTATCCTGGGTGATGTACCGGGAAGCAAAACAGAAGCTCTGGTTTGTTGACGAGAAAGCGAAAAAGAACTCTTGTCTTATGGCTAGGGAGCCAAACGCCTGGCATTATCATGGATATATATGACATTTCGTGGAATAGCGCATGGAACAAAAATGATTCTACCAATAATACTCTAGATTTTGTAAAATAGTTCGCGTGAAAATTTCATGACCATGTTGCATGAAATTGAAAATGATTATAGGGGATATATTCTAAATATCACAAGCATGAAAGATAGATCCTGGGTCAAGTACTAGGAATCGTTAACTAGTTCACGAACCCATGAATATTATTTCATGATTTTGTGCAATATTTTACGTGCACGAATAGTCAGCCGTGAATAATGTACTAGGAATCATTAACCAGTTCACGAATACATGAAAAATATTTGATGATATCGTGAACTGTTTCACGACCACGAATGGTATATCGTGACTATTATACTAGGAATCATGAACCAGTTCACAAAAACATGAAAAATATTTTATGATTTCGCGAACTATTTCACGAGCGTGAATGGTGAGTCGAGATTTTCAGTTCATGAATACATGTATTATATTCTATGATTTCGTGAATTATTTCACGACCACGAATGGTAAATCGTGGCTATTACATATATTAGGAATCATAGGAAGTTTACGAATACATGAATAATACTGAATGATTTCGTGAAATATTTCTCGAATCCGGAATGGTAAGTCGGGACTATTATGCTAGGAATCATGAACCAGTTCACGAATACATGAAAATTATTTGATGATTTTGTTAACTATTTCTCGAGTACGGAAATTGGATCGTGACTAATATATTAAGAATATGTCATAATGCAAATGGATTGTATGAATTCATGAAAAAAATCTGGAATTTCGTCAAACCGCTGTTTTCTGGTTTTAATGGTTAAATTTTTCGATTTGGCCTTTTATCTTTTACAAAATTTTAGAACTCATATAATGATTTCTTTTCTTGTATATAGTTGTCATGTCACGTATAATAGAAATGTTACATATACATTTGAAAGCTTTTTATGAATATTAACAACAAAAAATTCTCGTGTTCATGCTTGAGGAAAGCACAGTTGTACCGATAGGTGGATTAAAAGAGGTATTTGATAACACATACTACATAGGATAGCAACAGGATTTGGAGAAACGAACATATTAGCATACGAAAAATCTCGATAGTCAAATCCTTTCAATGGTAAAGTGAAAGAAATTAGCCTTTAAAATAGGTTGACAATTATTACTACAATTATTATTACTAATGGTTTGTAAATAAATTATTTAAGTTCTTCAAATAAAGCATTATTTATGGAAAAACTGAATTCCCCTGAGACTATATATTATACCGGCAACAACTTTAACTTTTTTTTGGAAGACTGCTAATTCAAAAGGCAATTGGATGCACAGTTTATATGCTAAATATGAGCTTTTTTCGATGGCTCTAGTTCACCCACAAGAGATTTCAAGTTTCTATAGTAATATTTATATGGAAACTTGGAAATAAAAACATAAAATCCAATAAAAAATTCCACAGTAACTCTGCTTACCTCAAAATTTATGGTCGCGTAGCTTATTTTATAACGAACAGCTTTGTTGAAGATTGCATATTGCTTGAAGGTCCCCGACAAAGTTATCTATCATTGAAGACCAACCGATTTTTTTTTTGAAAATTCCTACTCTAAGCATGTGCGAGAAACACAACACAACAGGCAACACATAACTTTATATGAGAATATCTTTTTACTGTAAAATCAGATCATTTTGCAGTCTTCGGCGATGTTGATTCTTACACCTTAAGCTATACATCTGTAGGTTTTGGGATGCACAAGATGACACTGGCATTTTATACTGAATTTATTGTTTCTATTGCTTATTTTGCATATATTTTGACGTATAAACTTGAAAACTCTTGTGAGTAAACTGGATTTTTTAGAAAAAGCTCATATTTGATAAATGACATGGTCGGTGTTAAGTCAGACCGGACTAAGTGACAAAATATTGATTTCGAGAAAAACGAGTTCAAAGTTTGAATCGCAGCATCCTTTACATTATAATTGGAAAATTATTTTTGCCATAATTCCTGTTTATTGTTACATATTTAAAATCTGGCAAAAGTTCAATATAGCTGACGAAATTCTTTATCCAGTGCTATCATTATCTCATTTTTCGATGTTTTGCGATTTAGTCCGGTCTGACTTAACACCGACCACATGTGAAACCAATTACCGTTTGATTTAACAGTGTTTCGAAAATAAGTCAAAATTGTTGCCGGTCTACTATATATGTTGCGTTTGGCCAAAAATTCGAGAAAAAAAATCTGTTGCATAAATTTGAAGTACATGCATTCAATAGCGTTGAATCAAGTTTTCATGACGATCTATGAACTAGAACTGAAATTGCAACTGTTGATAACACACTACCCCTGAAGGGCATGCGTGCATACTTCACATGATTATTAAATATCGACTTTTTCGAAAAGTGAGCTTCATGTTTCGAATACCGTTGATCCAATCGATCTGAAACTTTCCAGCATTATTTATACTCACAGTAACTAGTGATTGAGTAAAGGAATTTTGATTCGAACTATTATAACTAGTTCTAATAATTCTAAATGAAACAAATTAAAATACTTTAAAGGTCCGATTTTTGTGGAGAAAATCAAAATAGATTTGTGAAAAAGTAATTGTTATCAGTACACTCAAGGTATATTTGAAAAAAAAAACGGAATCCTAGAACGAATGAGGTTCACAAATCTCTCAGAACTGCAAAAATCAACCTAATTATGCCCAAATCTTATCAAAATTAAACAGAAATCTTATTTAGTGATCACAAAATTTAGGAAATATGCTAGTCAATACCGAAGGAGCTTATGAAAAATATCTAATATCGAAAATCAAAATATAACTTTTTGGTATATTTGGTGTGTTTTTGGCGACATACAGGTTACGTTGACATGACGAAAATACCTAATAGTGGTTAAAAAATTTCGGAATACCTGTTGTGACTTCATAGATTATGAGTAAATAATTGAAAATAACTCGAATTATGTTCAATTCGAATAATCCCTGACTCGACCGCCTTATTTTGCTAAAAAATGAAAAGGTGAAAAACTCAGTATTAATTTCTACTCATCCGAATGGGTGTTTTCGAAAAAAAATAATCGTAAAGGACTATTTTTATCTCGTGCACGTATTCACCAAAACAAATACCAAATGGAATTTTCGTAATAAACATCGCCAACGTTTTCCACCGATCACTCAGTTCAGTTGGTGTTCGTATGCACTTAGAATAAGTCGAAGTGAGTGTAGCGATGAGCGATCGTTGCTGAACGGTCCGCACATTCACTCACACACGAGATCGCATGCCAAAGTGAAGAATCAGCGCACATCGTCTACTAACGATTCGGTGTTGTGACATGCGACGAAGCCATTTCAGTCCAGCGTGTTCTAACAAAGTACCATGCGCTTCCATCGTTTTCACTTCGCTCAAGTTCCTACTGTTGAAAAGTATCTGAAATGGAATTAACATCGCAGCGAATTTGCCACCTTTCCATACTGGTTAGAAGCGCGAGAGACATCACTGCGATCAGGTCGTTTGGCGGGATATTATTTAATGGGAGAACGGAGAGTTCAGCTTCCTATTTTTAGATATTTTTCACTTTGTAACACTAACTTGAAATCTGCAGGAGTCCCGAGAAGGTGGTCGCCATACGCTTGGGCCAGCTTCAGTATGTGTGAATGTGCAAATAACCTCGACCACTTCCCAGCGATTTGGACGACGTTGCGTTCGGATGAGGTGGATTCAAGCGAACGAAATAAATTGGAACAGCTACTTTCTTGGATCGCGATATGGCAAAATCGACTGACACCGAGATCGCATTCCAGTTGTGTGGGGAGGGATCAGTTTTTGGGTAATTAATGAAGCTCGTTTTTTTGCCGAAATATAACGTGCGCACGACTCCCGTGGTGATGGTGACTATTAATGTGCAGGTTTTCTTATATATTTAGAGAACGGAATGATTTTTGTATCATTAGTGAACGGTACTTGGAAAGAGTACATGGAAAATTGAAATGTTAGAAATCTGTCTTGGTGTTGCGCACCTTAGTATTCGTTCTCAATCTAAGTAAGGGTACGCTGCAATTAAATTTACTTAGATTTTTATAGTTTCTCATTTATAATATCTGGGACATTACATCAAATCTAAGCGTTATATGAATGTTAAAAATCACTTCTTTTTCACGTGTATAGCCTAGCTTTTATTTGAATCTGGAACCATTCCGAGAAGCAAAGCTTTCTATCAAACTGCACTCTCAAGTCACGAATAGAGTTCACTCTTTCGATGACGCGATCTTGGAGCAAGTACTTAGTGGAGTTGACGATCGGCTCAAACTTGTCAGCTTGCATTTGTCAACGTTTACCTTGTTCAATATTAAGTACGTCTTCTTGAACTGAAGTAGAGTCAAGTCCAGAATCAATGGAACGAAAAATCTCTAAATCGTCGGCTAAGAATAGTTTTCCAGATTTGATACGAGTGAAAAGGTCGGTTGGTGACTTCCTTGAGGGACTCCTGTTGGCATATCAATTCCAATGAAAGCACTCCGACTAGACAGATAAGATCGCAACCATCCAGCTAACTACGGAGGTAATCCTAGTCTTTGCAGTTTTAGAAGAGTAATGTTGTGAGGTTCTTTTCGAGATCTTTATTGCATCTGTTTGTTGACGCTTCTCAGCAGAGGGGACTAATATGCTAGTGGACATCATTAAATTTGACGTTGTAGATAAATCCGTGCTGACATTCGTCGATGATGTGAGAAGCAGCAGCATTTTTCAAGAACTTTAGCCAAACAGTTCAAAAGCGAGATTCCTATGTAATTTTTAACATTATGAATGTGATTTGGAATTATAGCTGTTTCTTTCTATGCACACGGGAAGACGTTTTCAGTGATTGAGCGGTTGAAAATAATTCTCTAAGCGGCAATGACAACGATCGTGCGGATCCTTTTATGAATATCGGAGGCAAGCAATCCAGGCCTGGTTCTTTCAATAGGTCGACACTGGATAAAGCTTTCAACACGTCTGCTTCACTCATTTTCCAGCAAGGAAAACTGATACCGTAAAATGGGGGAACATTGATAATTTTTTCAACAGTTTTTCGAATAACTATATTCAATTCACGTAGATGTTACTGTTTGCATTTTTAAATCAAGTACTGGTACTCATAGATTGAAAATGTTCAAATTGTTGGGTATTTTATTTCGTTTTATTATAAAAATAAAATTATTTTGTTGTAAATTTTCATTCGTGTGTTTCGGGGTAACTTTGATCAGCATAATATGCGTATCGAAATGAGAAATAACGCTCGAAATGTCGTGTGAATTGCATACCGGTAGGTAATTTAATGGCCCGATATTGTGTCGTATCGTAAGAAAACAAAATTCCCTAGAAGGCCGACTTTTATCGAACTTTTTCGGGAAGATAGTCAAAACTAAATAGTTAACAACTAAAATCTCGGATTTTTAAAATGAGTTATTGGACAAAAATATTAACGGTTTCCAGAAAAGTGATCAATTCAGCTGAAGTTGTTTGATTTCATTAATATACGAGGAATTGTTTAAACAGATTGAAACGATGCACGAGAGTTGCATCATTTTCAATTTGAATTTGTGTTCATAAAATGGTACATTAAATGACGAAATAATCGTAGCCGATAGATGCTTAACATGTTTAGAATAAGGTTTTTATTTTCTTTCGATGATTTTGTTAGAGGGATTAATCTTATCGTACGCTCCTGAAAAAAGTTTCATTTGATCAAATTTACCCCGGTGATCAAAGACACCCCGTTTTACGGTATTGGATGATGGTAATGTGTCTATATACTCTTATAACGGAGTGATAGCTGGGTTAGTGAATACCCCGCGAAAAGCAAAAAGGTCTACGGACTACGCGCTTGTATCCCCGAGTTAAACATTTACGGGAATACCACCATCGCGTTATCTGTTGTTCACAAACTTCCAGAACGTCGAGGGATTGCTCCGAAGGTTGCTTTGGGCGTGACTTATATACTCACCGCATGTACTATTCCGGGCAGATTAGTATTGAAGTTCGGTTTGGCGAAGAACAACTTTGTTTTCGTTGGTCTTGTGATGGAAGTATCGCTTGCGTTGCTTTCGGAAAATGTTGCGTAGACGACGCAACTTGAAATTCCACCACGGATTCTTGTAGTCTGTCTTGACACGTTTCCTAGGAACTATGCGGCGAGTACCGCGAGTACAGTTCCGTAAAACACCGCGTCAGCATGATCCAGATCGTTTCCACTTAAAAGATCAAACCAGTTGACTGGTATCAAAAAAACTGCAAAATATGTATGATTTGTAGCATAGAGCAGAATGGTTATTAAGAATAAGAGTTTTAAGTCCGTATTTTTCGAGAAACGGAAATATTTCTATTGATTTTTTTTTTAATTTTGATTATAGAGGTTTTAACCTTAGGGTCATTCGCCTCTTTTCAGGTTAGAGAAATCTCTTTTGGAAAATTCTCTAACGCTATGTGCGGGGTTGGGAATCGAACCGAGGTGAGCAGCGTACAACGCAATCTATCCTAACTACGCTATGCCCGCCCCCTAATGGACATTTCTATTGAAATGCTAAAAGATTTTCTTCAAGAAAAAAAAATAATCTGAAATTTTCCAAATGCTACTTTAAAAGTTATAGCATTTAATATATCTTTTCCTCATATTTTCCCCTAGTACCAATGTCAAAAACGTCAAGCGATGTGGACAGGGGTCTAAAATTGTCCAAATGATGTGAAAATTGGCCTCTGAGCTTACTTTGACATTTATAATAATATGAAGGGGGGGGGGGGGGGGAAGAACCCGTTGAATTAAAATACTTCAATAATGTGGGGAAATAATTGCTATAATATAAACCATTAATTGTTTTTCTTGCACTTGGTTTATCAAGAGGTTCGAAGCCGCGATATTATCGCGCTTCCATACTGCATTGCCAACAACTTTTTGCGATTTATTGAAAGGTGAAAAGTTCGGTCTTTGCCTACTGAGGATGAAAACAATGTGCGATAAACTGCTCAACGAGGAAATGAGACCATATTTCAACCTCTAGTTAAAACCAAGAAGCTTTTATTCTCAGGTGATACGAATTTGGGCAAAAATGCCGACCAGCCATGTTGGTTTTAAAAACGACAGCTAACAACATTGTTTGCTAGTTACTAGCTAGGATAGGATCCGCCAGCTCTGTCCCCTGTTTTTGAACCAATTCTGAACCAGCTCGTGATTGGATGAAAGTGACATAGGCAAACCTTCGGCTTGGAAACTAAAAGTACTAAAGGGATGCTTGGAAGTGTTGTCATATTGTGATATCAAACATAAAACGACGATTGTTAACTGTGTTGATTTTTTTGTTTTCTCGAGATACCGCTTTATGAAGTGCAGGCATTATTTGGCAGACGAAATCAAACATATTATCCAGAACTGAAGTTCCCGAGAGATCCGGTAGCGCGGTTATCGTGGATTCTGTTCTGTGTGCGGAATAATGCAAAAATGCCGCTTTTCGAAATCAACAGGCTGTGTAGCGTAAGTATGACAATATTTTGAACTTCATGTAAAAATTGTCTTTGTTCCAGTACCGAGTAAATTGGAAGTACTGAGCAACCAGGGAGAAAGTTATCCCGGAAGTCGCTTCTTGTTCTTCCTTTGCTATTATCGATACAGTTGAATTTTACCGTTTTCAACTGAATCGATCATCGGTGTAAATAGGAGCGTGTATTTTCTACTGCTGTTTTCTCCGAAACGATCACATGTAGTACTGGAACAAACCTATACATTGCTCCAAAACAAAAATTAAACCTTGCAGAAAAGTAGTTTTAGAATATTTAAAATAAATCCGAACAGAGAAGATTATTCTTGTGACAGAGGTTGCTTGACTCAGAAAGCAACTTATAAAAATGAAGAGGCATGAAGATATTTTTCGTAATGTCCAACAACGAATATATATATTATTTTGTTTTTCTGTATTCCGATGGAAAAAAACGTTATGATCGTTTAAATGCGGATATAAAGACTAAATCTTTGATTTTTCCAGAAGCATGAAATTGGTACATAATATAGAATATTTTAATCAGAACAAATATACGACCGAAACAAAACAAATATTTTGGCAACATTGGTCGAGTGGGGTATGTCGTTTTCAACAGGGATTAGTAAAATATAAGAAGAAGCCAGCTGGCGGATCCTATCCTAGGTTACTAGTGATGATTGCTTGGATTTCAGTTTGCACACAAAGTTATTTGCTGTCATTTTTTCTCCCGCAACCAGGTGAAGGCTTACCTCACTTCTCACCCAGTCACGAACGAATCACCTTAGAACTCTAAACACCTTGGTAAAAAACCATTCGGAAAGTACCCATATTGATTGAGTTATAGAGAATTTCACTAAACCCTTAGTCGCCATCTTGGATTTCAGCATGTAACTATTACTTACTTTTACCCGGCTTGCGTGATTTGCTCTGCAGGAACTGCGCGAACTGACTTCCCTAATTGGTAGCAGAACCAAATGATAGCATCTAGTGGAAAAGCTCTTGCAATTAAAATCAAATAGATAGTTTTAAACACGATAAGTAAAGGCCATTTTATTCAAGCTTGGGTTATTTTTTTTTATTGGGAGGGAAAGGTATAAAATGACATGCGGTTACGATGTCCCTCTGGTTGTCACGACTGCGTGCTTAACGATCGCCCTCTAGCAATGGTTGAAACTTCAGCAGCAATCGTTCGACGCCGCGCCGGCTTGGTTGAGATGTGCCCTCAAGCGGTCAAAACAGTTGACGGATGGTTTTTCCGTTGGCACGTTCGAAAACCGCCTTCACGCGGTCGCAGCAACAACAGCAGTCGATTTTCGGTTAAATCTTCGGTTTAATCGAATCCGATGATTTCGCCGTCGATGAACCCAATCTGCTCGATTCAGCCCAACGGTGGATTCGTTCAACAATGTGGCGATGCTATACTGGGGGACTTCGCTCCGCTCAGTACGAATAAGATCGCCAGGGGCAGGATTGTCTGATCCTCATCTTCCACTTTAGATGGGAAGAGGCGCGTGTTGGTCACTTTTGTTACTACAAAAAACTTTCGTTAGTCCAACACTTTATATTATAAAACTTTTGTTACCTAAGAGAGCGGTCCATCGTCACATGCCCTTTTTTCCCATTGATGTCCTGACTGAGAAGCTCGGTCCGGCGATAGACAGTCGAATATACGTGGCATTGTCAAACTCAGAGTAATGTCAAAGGATTATGGCGTTAAGGGGTATGATTTATAGCAAATTCAAATAAAAAAGGGCAACCGAACTAGGAGGTTACAAGTATGGCATCAAACATAAATGTCTGGCACTTACCCGTCAAGACCATACCGAAAATACCAATATTGATAGGGTCATAGCGAATTTCGCTAAACCCGAAGTCACCATCTTGGATTTCAATATGGCGTCAAACTTAAATTTCTGACACCTACTCGTCAAGACCATTCCGAAAATACGCTTATTGTTAAGTTGCGGGTCAGGAGTCTTCCAGACCTGTCTCTTCCATCTTTCCGAATGTTTTCTAAGTCTTTTGCATTAAAAAGGACTTAGAATATTTTTTTGCAAAATCCGTGCGAAAAACCTACCAAAATTCTTCTAAGTTCTTTGCATTTAAAATTAAATATTTTTTCAGCAAAAAGTCCAAGTCTTTTGTATTCAAAAGGACTTGGACTTTTTGCAAAAACCGCGTTAATTGGAAAATCCTCGTAAAATCCGCATGAGAAAACCTGAGTGTAATACAGTCGTGATTCGCTGGTTGGTCACTCTTTAACTGGACCGCTTTTTAGTTGGACCTCCGCTAGTTGGACCGTTGTCCAACTAAAAAGCATCTAAGCACCAAAACATGTTTTTATAGGAGAAAAAAAAATGTATTTTGGCAAATTTTTAACGTAATAGGGAAGGGGGAATGTCGATAAAGAAATTTTGACAATTTGTTACATGGAGGAAGGAGGTAATTTATATGGTATTCCCGAATAAACCGAAATACGTTCGGCTCAGATTTCCGCATTTTCATAAAAATATCTCCTTGAAGTCATTTTAAACCTACCCCAAAGTGATTTCGTGAGATACAGTTTTTTCTTTTGTCGACTTGTCGAACCCCTTAACCCTTTCATGCCCAACTTTTTTCTAGTGCATGTAGGGTTTTAAAACTATTTTTCCTTGTAAACGGTGGGATCAAGAAACACGAAAAGCCTTTTTTTCATAAAGATAGGTGCTTCCCTTGCAGTGCTAGAAGCTGCTCAATTTTTACCTTTTTATGCTCAATACAATTCTCCTAGAATATTTACAATAGTCCAATTGCGTGAAAAACATAGCCAAAGACAGTCCAAATTGATAAGCTTTATCAGTTTTCAATAATATGGCACCATACCGAAGATATATGAAAAATTCATTTTCCATCATCAACGTAAACGGTCCCTGGCAGCACTGCTCCATAGGAATCCAATCAGACTAATTGCAATAACTTCGGTTCTAGAGCTGATCCTGGTAACTGTTAATGCTCAAATGAAAGGCAACAGTCTTACTTGTTTTTGTGAGCAAATGTAGCCCCCAATGAAAAGTTATAGATGTTAAAAAACGTTGTTGTCCACAAACAACATGGGCATGAATGGGTTAACAACGCCGAGCGACCGGAACCAACGTGTTTTAATCGATAATAATGTCTTAAAGATATGTGATCGGCTGCAATCCGACGAAATATAGTTTTACACTACAACGTATTTCTTCACTTCGGTATACAAATCGTAAACCGAACAAATAATCGCGCGCAGTGTTTCCACAGTTTGATAACTTCACCAATACAACTCGTATCATCTATAAAATCGGATTGTAAATACTGTCACTATTTGAGATGACATTTTCGGTTTTAACGCTGGGTGGCAGGATCATCGCTAAAAAATTGACGGCAAATGTTTTTTATTATTACCGCATACATTACGTGTGAATCACACTGAGAAAGTTTAAATAAACCGCACATGTCTTGAAATGTTTATGGTCCTCTCCACGACCGTGTTACCATTGGTTCGCGTAGTGAATCATTTTATATTTCGCAAGCCATTCGTGTAGAATAGGTATGCACAAAATACACATTCCCTAAATTTAATTATGGAATAGCATTTTTAGTATGGAACTATATTTCTCCACAATAGACCATTTTGTCAGTTTTTCTTAAATTTTTTTCTTGGCATAGTGGAGTAACATTATCATACTTAGTAGTTATTTCAAACATCCCTGGGTTGATACCGAAGAGATAACAGCTCAATATTTCAGCGCAGATCTCAGCTTACCATTTCCAGTCTTGAAATAATGTACCGGTGCAAGAATTGTTATGAATCCGCCTCGAATTAGCGGACGTCATACCCGACCTTTCGAAATAATCATACTTTCGATCGTTCCGTTCGCCACTCATCCGCCTACGTGTGCAGGAGTTTTCCTGAACGCAACACACGTATGGTTATATTTTCCTCAGCGCATTGACGATGACAGAAAAAAAGTCTTCATCCCACGTACATTCTCATATCGTATCGCATGTTTCGAACAACATGTTGCCCAAACGACACACACAGTGCAGAATGAGTCCACCACCGGTTAAACTTGCTGCCGAGAGGCGCAAAACAGCAGAAATGAAAAATGTGTGACATACCTTTGCGACGAAAAGTTGATCTAAAAATAATGGGAAGATTTATGAAAATAAATATTAAGAAGAGCAGTTTGCTGCAGCGACTACAAATTCTATAGTGCCAATAAACATGGTCAGCGATGTTTATTTTACTGCGTGTCCCATTATTGGGCGACTGGCATTGATTAGCGGAACGTAAGTTGTTACCATTATGTAAAGTAACGTTTCCAAACAGACTGATATGGGATATGATAAAATTTATTACAACGGACTGTAGATGGAATGTCAACGAAAGTTGGTGAAATCATAATTACTGCTTGCTATTTGTTATATTTACCTTCGAAAGGCTATTATAATAATTGTTTGCATTATATTCATTTTTTCTGGTATTAAATCCTTTCAGACGGGAATGTCTTTTTACTTGTCTTAAAATTACGTGATATTTGTGAGAGTTTCTGAAAGATACGTAATATCGATTCCATTTTCTCTCTCTCTTCCTCTTTTTCACGCTTTTTATGGAATTTAATGTAATATAATTATTTTGGTTACTCGAATTTTACAGTACATTGAAATACTTTGTATAATACCAATTAACATCTATTTAACAATGAGTACCTTTCCAGAATTAGTTTAAACAAACATTGACATCAATAACTTAATGTGAGTGAACATACAGGTTATAATGTGTTGTGTCTAAAATTGTGTAATGATTACTTCGAAAAGTGATCAATGTCACCCCGGTTTACGGTACATTTGGAACAACATCAGATGTTGTTTCAAACTGTTCTCAACTCCTATTCGACAGCTCTCACAACGCCACATATGTTACGGCTTTGTAAGACCAAACTGGTGTCGAGGGGGGTCAATTAAGGTTATCTGACGTATTCTTGATGGTCACATTATTAGTTTCTGCATTATGATCGTTAGACAGCCTTAGTTGATTATAGAATTAGTGATTTTTTTATAAAATTATTTATATTATATATTATTTTTGCTTCATGTAGTTGATATTCGAGCTTGTAGAATCCCTTGAGCGTCTCACATACGAGTTCCGACGGAAATTGAGGATACGTTGAAAGAAATCTCTTCTATGAGACGGTCGACCGAGGGCGTCGAAATGCCGAAAGAGATGAGCAGCGGTAAGCGAGTTTTACAAGAGGGAATGAGAGATTTTCTACACAATATTCGATTCAACAAAGCTGAGAAATAAGTTTCTGAAGGTGTACCACTAATGCCATACAATTCAGCGCAAGTATGGAAGATCTTTTGAGTAAGTGAATTTTATCATATTACATTACATATTTATTTATATTTAAATACACTAAATACTCGTCGATTTCTTCCTTCCGGAAAGGAATCGAAAGTTTTACTGTAATGTTAAAATCCAATTGATACAAACATTACATTAAGGTGGGGCTGGTTGATGGAACGATGATGTCGGAACATGTCTGGCGCTGTACACAAAATGGGTCATCGGAAAGTCAATTGAGCTAACACCTACCCAAATACATGAACCAAGTTACTGAGATATAATTTCCTCAAATCATTATTCCTTAGGATTGGCTCAAGTTATATTGAAGCTTTAGATGTTTTCTATGTTCTGTGAAATCTATGAGGAACACAATGGCATAATCATTTTCAAAATAAAAATATGTTTATTGGGAGAAAAATGCAGTTTTACTACTGTTACACTGAAAATACTTGGCAACACTGTATCCAAAATAGGGCATTGCAAAAAATTTTTTTTTTAATTCTCAAAGGCCACCCCTCTCATATTGTGACAAATGTCAAAGTAAGCTCTAATGCCAAATTTCACATCATTTGGACAATTTTAGACTCACGCCCACTTCGCTTGAAATTTTTGAAATCGGTTATATGGGAAAATATGGAGGAAAAATATATTAAATGCAGTAACTTTTGAAGTAGCAATCAGAAAATTACAATTTATACCTCTTTTTAAAGTAAATAACCTTAGTATTCCACAGTATTAGTATTAGACATTCCTGTTTCTAGACAAAAGGGGAAAGTGGGGTACTGGGTCATTTTGGCCCCAAAATCCCCTATTTTTAATATTTTTTCCGCTCCGTGATGCAAATCGTACATATTTTGGAGTTTTTGTAATGTGAAAAAATCTCAGAAATTGGACAGAACCTTTTTGACCTTTGTCCGAATATGGGAAGTTGGGGTTATTGGGCCTTTTGTCATTAATATTAAATTCTATCATTTTCTCATGAATATATCTCTATTATTCTTCAATCAATTCTCATAAAATGTACCTTGTTAAACGTGAAAAATCCTTAGGAACACAATAAAAATAAATTCGTTATCGGTAAAATTCAGAAACATCAAATTATCTGATATATAGTCTCGATTTCACATTTTTATCATAAAATTGCACATATTAACTCCATTTAACAACAAAATTCTTATTAAATTTACTACTTTTAGTGTAAAATACGCTCGAGGATCGCATGAGAAAAGTTTTCCGCGTTCAACAAGCTACATTTCATAAAACTTGATTGAAGAATAATAGAGATATATGCACGAGAAAATTATAAAATTTAATATTAATGACAAAAGGCCCTATAACCCCAACTTCCCGTATTCGGACCTTTGTCCGTTCCGTTCGATTTCTGAAATTTGTTCACATTAGAAAAACTCCAAAATATGTATGATTTGCATCACAAAGCAGAAAAATTACGAAAAAATAGGGGATTTTGGGGCCAAAATGACCCAGTACCTTACTTTTCCCTTTTTTATAGAAAGAGGAATATCTCCTTTCAAAGACTTAGGTTATTTCCTTTAAAAAGGGGTATAAATTGTGATTTTCTGATCGCTATTTCAAAAATTATTGCATTTAGTATATTTTCCTCTATATTTTCCCATAGCACCAGTTTCAAAAATTTCAAGCGAGGTGGATGGGAGTCTAAAATTGTCCAAATGATGTGAAATTTGTCACAATATGGGAAGGGGGCCTTTGAGAATTAAAAAAAAAGTTTGCAATGCCCTAATCCAAAAATTACTATTTTTCTGGATTCCTTATCTAATTTCTTTTTAAAAGCATCTCAATGATTGCTTCTAGACCAAATTAAACAGAAGATATGAATGAAAGTTAAATATTCATGCTTTATTTGTATAGAAAATTTCCCAATCACAGTTATGACACGACATACAAATTTTGTCATCAATACACATTTATCACATGTGTGAGTGCGACTTTTGTTTACATTTTTAGCAACCAAATTTCCTAATATTTGAGAGAAGCATCAATTGTTTTTAGCATTTATATGTTTCAAGATGTCCAAACTCAAATTTCAAAAATTGTTTTTTCTCAAAATGTCCTAAATGATGCTTGTCATAGCACAACAGTGACGATCTGTTTAATTAAACATATGAAAGGAAGCGATTTTTCGAAACCGATACACGTAAATACAATCGCAATAGTGAGAACGGTTTGCTCACGAAAATTAACAAATGCTTGTTTATATCCATGGCACCTATCTGTGGAGCACGTGTTCCATAGCTACCATGAATGAAACGAACAAATAAAATGTGACGTGTGATAAAGATTGATTGGTTGTACTGCTGTTCTTTGTTGTGCTTGCGTCGTTTCCCCTATCGAAAACAACGATCTTAAACAGTCGCACTTTCAGCAGTCGTAAAAACCGGTTTTGGTATTTGATTATCTACACGTGTATTCTCTGTTACTCATTGCAACCCAAAGTACTTATACAGTAATGACCCGTTTTTATCAACTAACTGAAAAAAATTGGTTGATAAAAAGGGGAAGTTCATAAGATCGGGAATTCTTTTTTTTCTTCATTTCTCTATCCAAAATGATTAGAAGCCTCCTGAGAACTATCTCAAGTTGTCTCCAAGAGAATATTAACTTGTTCCAACCTAATTTAACACATAAACTATGAAATTACAGTCTGCATACAATTTAAGAACAGAGGAGATTTGAAACAGAAGAGAGTTGAAACAGTACCCATTACTATCGAAACAATACCGTTAGGGATTCAACAATAATGCATTTATTTTATATATTTCGTGCCCACAAATGCTCCAGTACACGTCAACGACGTTAAATGAGTGGTTGAGTATTTACGGTAAACACACAACAAAAAATGAGCAAAAGTACGTTTTCGTTACTTACTTCAAATTGGTATAAATAGGATATTAAGTGAAGTTCAATTATGAAAATATCACTATTATGTAGTCTAAGAGTTAACATTAATGAATTGTATGCGTTTCTTTCTATCTTTGCGATGCTCAAATTGTAAATTGTGGATCAAGCCTTACTTCTCGACCTAGGAGAGTTGAAACATCTTGTTTCAACTCTCCTCGATGATGAACTTCTAGTCTTACGGCAATGTTATAATCAAATTAACGTTCCTGAACTAATAATAATAATGATGATGTTTCTTTCCTGAATTAAAAAAAAGTGATCAACATTCTCAGTTTTTTATTCCAAGTTCACATATGGCCGCGGATATGCATTTGTTCTAATTTTTTACTCCTATCAGTTTCTGAAGCTTGAAGCGAAGCGACCATAATTCAAAATTAACCAAATACTACCGATACCCGATCAGAAACACATAACAAGAATATTACAAAACTATATCTCCCGTTGTTACTTGTTATAATTTTCTGTTATTTTAACTACTAACGAGACCAAATTCATAACACAATATGTTACGAAAATTGCATTCTGTTATAATCTTGTTATTTCATTCTGATCGGGTATGGATACCAAACAACCTGCTTGCATAAACCCATGTCACTTGTAGTCATAAATAGTATCACTCGTCATATCAACCATTTTAATCAATGCAGAATGTCCTAGGGGAAGTGGTTGAAAAATAATATATAACTAAATATATGAAGAATGGGTATAAAATTTCTTTATGTTACAGTTATAGTTGAATAGTGGTTAGGTAAAGAATCTTGCTATTATTACTGTTGGGTTAAGTGCAGAAATCCCTGCACTTGTAACCAAAAACTAACATTAATTTTCAAAACAAGTGTCAGTTTATACCTATATCTACACTGTGAAAAATAAAGAATGCATGTCATTTTAAAGAATTCAATAGTAATTCTTCAAAAGGGCGAATGAGACTTTTGTAAACAAACTTATTTTGCTCATTATTCCGCCACCGAGTTGAATTTCATGAAAAATACACATGAATCAACATCTCTACCCTTGGTAGAATCATTTTCAAATGTTTTCTGTGTTGAAATGATAACAAATTAGGAGAAATCAGCAAAACAAAAGTTTGTTTACAAATCTTATTAGCCCTATTCAAATGTTGATATGGAATTATCTAAGTGTGAGCGAATGAAAATGAAACAGTTGTATCATTCGATGCTTTAGAAAACGTTTTGATAATATTTGAAATAATTGGTTACTTGTCACAAATCATATTGATTGCTGTTTCAACTTACCTCGGTAAGAGGTAAGAACAGTGTTACAAAAATCAATATATTGATGCTCTGTTATTGATTTGTGCAATTTATTCTGACGTAATATCATGAGGCATGCACAAAAGTAGGAAATTTAAATGATAGTTTTTGTCGATTTATCTAATAAAAACAAAAAAAAATTCAACCCTCCTCGGTCTTCCCTACAACTTAATCGTGCATGTTGTTGTTTGCATTGTTGAGATATACATTTATTTACTTCTAAGTCGATTGAAATTTCATGCAGAATCGAATACTTTCGGTTCAGTGAGAATATACATTCACTCAGAACGAATATAAAACGAAAATTCAGTTTTAAAATGAAGATGCATTTGCTCCTAAAACAATTGAGTGACTGCGCTCCGCTAAGCGAATTGATATCGAAGCATCAAACATACATTGAAATTCGTTGTTCTTTCAAACTCACGTTAGAATATCAATATTTCGGGGCTCTGATAATAAGCCTATTAGTTTGACAATTATTGCCTCGGGTAGGAGAGAAAGGGGGACGGAAGAACAGCAGGAATATATAGCTATATATAGCAAATTTTATACTGAACAATTGCGGCGAAAAAAGTGTTTTGGTAACTTGTCATGGTTCTGGGTAGTTTCACAAATATCATAAATGGACCCATAGGATAACTGTGAAGCGATGACGTATGACGAACAGGTTTTTTTGTTTTTGTGATCTATCTTAAAATGTGAATGGGTTCCGATTTTTCACAGTAAATACTGCTCATTTAATATAAAATTTGTCCATTTATCTCTTCTTTCAGGATTGCAGATTATATGCATATATTGTGGCTTAATGTTACGCGATGATATAGTGATTTCTTTCGCATTAATATTACTTAAATTAGAATCGTTAGGATCTTTGCTCGTAACGTTCGAAGAATTCAATTTACAAGTAGAATATTCCACTATTGCTGACGGTGTTTTTCATAATTCCTACTCATGGAGCTGCACTGGTATTAACAGATCATAATCATAGACAGGGGCGGATTAAGAATACGGGAGCCCGATGCCGGGGTACAATTCGATAGAAACAAGTTATGATTTTATTTTATCACTAATTCTAATTATATCATCAAACAGATTATATTACATTACATTTCTTACATCTTTAGAGTAATAACATATGAAATGCTACCACTGAAATGAATCTTTCTAAAATTTTTGTGCTGCAAATATTTCAACATTACCATCGTAGGTTCATAAGAACCAAATGTAGCCTATTTTCACTAATCCAATAATTTTTCGGCCTACAATCAATGAAATGCATGAAAATTGACCTCAACTGCTTTGCTTCGTTGTTAAGCTCCAAATGCGCTGAAAACAGTGAAATTCTCGTGTCTGAGCGCAACGAAAACTCGAATCGAGTGACCCTATTGTTGCGCTACCATTTGGCTCAATGTGTTGAATAAAGATGGCAGACGCCGCTCTAACCAACGGCTTCAAATGGATAGGGCGATAATAGAAACATAGCAAAAAATGGGCCCATCACACTATCAGTCACTCCTTCTCCTTATATGTATGAAGTATATTTATATTAGTTGCATCTTGTTGGATCTTTCACTAGTACATGTCGTTACCATTATCAACAGATATAAACGTAAAATGGTTTCAGAATTAACAAACGTAGACTGTAGATTGTTTTCATTGACGGTAGGGGAGACTGAGGAGACTTGATCCCCGGGGAGACTTGATCCCATCATTGTAACTCAAAGGCGGATCAGAATACATTAATCGAATATACTATAAAGTTGCGTAGTTTTATCTAAACATAAATTTCATTAACACAGAAAAAAGAAATTGGACTTTTGTGTAACCGAATTTTTACCGATTTAAAAAAAAAGTCTCAGAAGAACTGAAGAAGATTTATTTTTCAAATTTTCAAACTTTTATAAAATTGATAAAATCACCCACTACATACTCTACTTTTGCATACAGAATTACAGGAGAATGTCAATTATATGAATACGTTATGATTGAGCTGATTCTTTTGTTCAACTATATTTTTACTAAAGTTTGCTGAAATAGATGCTATGGGTTCACTTGATCCCTTCACATTCGTGGAGATTTGATCCCCTTCGCCATACTTCATACACACCACTGAAAATAACCAAATTCACACCAGAACAATTGAAGTTATTGTTGTCATAAAAAAATGTCAAAAATGAACGCTTCATCGTAAAGAAACATAACTGTAATTGTTTACTACAGTATACGTAGCAACCATTCATCCCACATTTGACGTTCCTCAACCATAATAAAGACAGCTTACAAATAATTGCACGGAGATTTGGGGAATTCGTAAAAAAATCAGGTGAGAGATGCGTAATATGTAGTAACAAAAATAACAATATCTAATCATAACAATTTAATCAACACTACAATCCATTTATAAAATTGAATGGGGTAATGTACCCGTTTTTGCCCTATTAAGAAGGGTACCACATTATTACTTCAATAATTTTATTATTTCAGCTTCTTTGATTTGTTATTAAGGTCCATTTTTTATTTCGATTATAGAGGTTTTAACGTTAAGGTCATTCGCCTCTTATTGAGAGCCAATATAATAACAAAATTGTCTTGAGAATGGTGAAAATCTTCTGTTTGAGCGCAGCAAAATCTTTAATCGAGTACCCCCATTATCGCAATACCATTTGAGTCAATGCGTTGAGCAAAGATGGCAGACGCTGCTCTAACCAAAGGCTTCAGATGGGTAGGATGATAGTAGAAACAGGGCAAAAATAGGCTTATTACCCTTCATGCTCTTTTAAACACGTTTTCATAAAGGAATCAAGTGTCCCCAAATTAGGGATCGAGTCTCCACTAATCTAAGAATTTTCCATTTTTTTGTTGTTTTCCAGAAATGCTCATAGCTCATAGTATAATATTTCCATGTAATTTTTTTATGATTATTAGTCATCCCTAGAAACAATATAAAACTACAAAAAAAATACATAGTTTTTTATCATTCCACGGAGTTGGACTGAAAAATAAAAAAGTGGACTGAAAAATAAAAAAGTCTCCTCAGTCTCCCCTATAAAAACGTATCAGTTGATAAATTTTCTCTTTGTTTATACTGCCAATGATCGCAAATCAGTCCCATAAAGATAGGAAATCCTATAGAAGAGCTCGATAAGGTTGGAATGGGGGTCTTAGGTATTTATTTATTTTGTTTAATTTCGGAGCAGGGTAAAGCTTCCTGGAGCTGAACTTCTTTCAAATTCGCTCCCCAGAAGACACAAATTTTCATCATCTTTTGTACCAGCAGATGACAAATATTCAAATGTTACATTTTATTAAGGGGTTTCATATGTTGAGGTCAGTCAAAAAATGGAAAAAAAATATTCGTCTACCTTAAAGCTTAGGTTCTTAAGAATGATATCCCAAATATTATAGAGATCGGAGCACTAGACGCAAAGTTATAGCGTTTTTCAATTGCTCCCTTACGAAGTCGTAGCTTATACTTGAAACTTTAAACGCGATTATCTCGAATCATATTTTCCAAAAACGTCTTGGCGGTGACGATTGCGAAAAAAGTTTTCAACCGATCCCAAAACTTTTTTTTAATTATTCGTAATTTAACTGCCGTGTCCTTGAACGATTCCATTTTTTCGTCAAAATTTTCATATCAATGCTATGATTTTTTAAATATTTTTTTGACGTAGGACTACGTCTTTGTTTTCGATATAGGGGTGCACGTTGCAAATTCTACAAAAATGGTATGTAACGAAAAGTGGTCCAGGGGTGAGCGTAGCGTAGTTAGTAAATCGATTGCCTTGTACGCAGCGCATCTGGGTTCGAGTCCCGACTCCGCACATAGGGTTAGAAATGTTTCATAAGAGAATTTTTATCCCGAAGAGGCGAATGACCTTAAGGTTAAAACCTCTATAATAAAAAAAAGAAAAGTGGTCCAATTTTAAACGCATTTAATTCAGCCATCTCACCATAAATTTTCAATTTTTTGCGCATATCGCCCCGAAATACTTCTGAGAATACATTCCAATAGATAAACGCAAAGATTTTTGATATCATGGCACTGAAAATTTAAATAATGAACAACCTAGTCAAAATATCGCGCATTTACACACAGAAGATAGCGCTTCCCTAGTCCAGCACGACAGATTTGTGTACCAAGCGCGCTACGCTTCTATGAATGACGTCATCATCGACTATTTAAACGGACGGATTTCGCCAGAGCAGCTCAGTTGCCTGTTGAACAGCAGGCGAAGCAGATCACTGCGCTGTGTGTTTCCACAGCCAGTGTAGCTGAGTTAGAAGTCCGTTCCACTGCCTGTGGTGGTACGCTACCCAGCGAATGTGAACACTGTGCTATCTTTTGTGTTGTGCTCGTTTCCAGCACATTTTTATGTATAATTATTCGTACACAAAATAGTTTGTAAATGCGAGCTTCATTTGCAAACACGGTTAACATAGTGTCGTGGTATTAGTTGTCTTTTTCGCTCTACCCATCATCATCAGCGTTGATTCATTTTGCTTTGTGCGCTTGGGTTTAATGTTTGAGGCGAATGTGTAGGTAGGTAGATCTTATTTGTTACTAAATTGCACAAAGAAAGTTTATTATTTACGTTCAATCAATTCATTTCCCCTTCACGTGATTCATTTCCACTCAGCCTATAGTATTTTGATTCTACTAGTAGGTACATACTACAAATCCTATTTATGAATGAATATACTGGCACTTGAAAACCGTTGCAAAAACGCATCTTGTCCATATATATTTTTTTTTTCGATTCTTGTATATTTATAGTTACGATATATGATTAAGACCACTGCATTCGCTATATTTGTATGCGTACTTTAGGAAAGTTATAATAATGGCAAAATATAACTAGAATGCTTGGTCTATACATGAAATGTGATTATATTGTCTAAAATTTGATTTTTCTTCACTGGTCCGGGTTTTTTTACCACACACAATCGAAAAGTTTTTACAAGCTAATCTTATTCTATAAATATTTAGTTCCAGATATTAGTTCGGTCACAGTTTTCTGTCTTCTTTCTTCTTAAATATACCTAATATTTTCGTTGTTGTCTGTTGTTGTTTCGGGAAGCACATCGACGCTCCGATTTTTTGCCTTTTCTGAGGTGATAAACTACGTTGTTGTTTTCGGACCCGCGAAATATTTAGTTGCTGACATCCGGATCATACGAGGCACCAGTTAGTTTGGAATGATCCTGGTGAAAACGTCCGCAATTATAATTCAAAAGTGAACTGAAAACAGATTGCATCTATCACTCATTACTGGCCGGCTTTGTGTTGTTGTATACCAACGAATACGTATTGTGATGAGCTGCCACAAGTGTTCTTTACCTATTGTTGGTGGTGAACTGTACGCGATGTGTGAGGGCCGATGTAAGCAAGGTTTTCACGCCCAGTGTGTTGGACTTGGTGAAATGAATATTTCCAGCCTCAGCAAGAATTTAATATGGCTTTGTGACGAATGTCTGTGTTTTTTCCACAAGACGCGGTATGTGGTTGAGCCTTCCAGTCCACCAAAGCAGATGGAGGAGCAAATAAAATGCATGAACGATAAAATTACCCTAATATACAACGCTCTCTCGTTGAACGAACAACCAAACTCTCATGCTGAACGTAACTCTACACCAGTTTCGACTACGCGGAAAGCAATGGAATAAAAAGTAAGCAGTATTCACCGATCTGTTGTTCCAGATCTGACCGACTCGCTGCAGGAAGGAAAAAAGTTCGCTCTATTCCTTACGAACATTGATGGGTGTGCAACTGAAAGTGATGTTAGCTGTATGGTATCTGAGTCGCTAAGCCTTACTGAGGTCGATGAGGTGGAAGTTAAAAAGTTAGTACCCAAATGGAAGAACTGCGAAACTCTTGACTTTGCATCATTTAAAGTCGTCGTATGCGAGAAATGGAAATCGGTAGCAATGAAAAATTCTTCTTGGCCTCCGGGAGTGAAACACCGAGAATTCATCAGTTTACGCAACTCAACATGGAAACCTGCCTATTGGGAATCAACTCGCTTATAATTCCAGGCAACAAGTGAAATGTTTTTCTTATTATGCTGAGTTGTTTTAAATGAATTGTTACGTCATTAATGTTGTTAATGTTTACAATATGTTGCAGAGTATTATTAAATTTGTTCATTGTTTGTCTGTTGAATATGATACCAACTGGAGCTCTCCAAGCATAGATATAAGTTACTCATAAGAAATATATAGTTTTTAAAATCGTCTGTACGGTGTATACCGAAGATATGAAAATAAAAAAAAATAAATAAATAAGTTTAATTGGATTGGATCACTTACTACAAATGAAATGACCTGATAACCAAGAAGGTTTGGTTCAATATGTAATATTCGATGTTGATTGGTTGTGATTAAACCATACGTAAGAATAATATATTTGATTTATTATTTCTATATTATTTCTATAAATGTACAATAAATATTTTACATTAAGTAGTATAGTCCTACGTCTACAGCTCGTGCAACCCCATAGGGCTGCCCCTTGTAGTTTTTCAGGTGAAAATAGTGGATTTTTTGGAAAAATCGTTCCCGTTTCCAACAAAAAATTTTTTTTTCAACGAATCGTGCAAGGACACTACTTGTATCTATACTAATGATTTTTTTTTTAGTTTTATGCTTTCACTTGAGCTGTTGGACTGGAATCGTAGTCACGGCAAACCTCTTTGAAAGAAAAACGTTTTGTGGAAATTGCTATAACTTGTGGAGTGCATTTTGCAAATTTTGCAAATTGGACATTGTATTACGCTAGACGTATAACAAATATTTCATAAAAATATAGCTACATAAATTTACAAATTTCAAACTTTTCCCTTTTTTCGCGCATCTCAACATATATAACCCCTTAAATATAATTTATAACTAATCAAATTATCATTAACATAAATTTAATAAGTCACTAGAAACTAATGCTCAAACTGAAGCTATTAAGAAAAGAATTATCGAGTCAATCCTTTTAAAATGTCGGAACACGACACCTACTAGAAAATGGTTCATTGCATTGTACGCGTAATTGGTTCCGGTACGAGAGATCCGCAAAAAAAATGAAATCGAAGACTACGACTGCGGATGTCAAAATCTATCAACTGAAGGAAATCTGGGCATGATTCAAGTAGATCAGCAATGAAGTAGACATAAGTAGACAGCAGTCCTGATAGCTTGGGAGGTTTAGCGGGCAAAGGCAAAGCGAACAAAATTTACGCTGAATAGCTTAAATGCGCTGGATATCAAGTTGGTAATGAGGTAACCAAACAATAGCAGCATATTCGAGAGTAGAGCGAACTAAGGCACAATACAGCGCCTTTAAGCAATAACCCTCGACGACATTTTTAGTAACGCGATAAATGAATCCTAAAAGCTGTGAGGCCTTCAAAATAACATATTCTATATGATCCTTAAATTAAAGCTAAGTTTAGGATCTAAAATAACTCCTAAGTCCTTCACAAAAATTTTTCGATTAAGAACAGTTTGCGAAATGTTGTAGTCATACGTAATTAATGAGCGATTGCGGGTGAAAGAGATGACAAAACATTTTGAAGCATTTAATACCATCCGATTTATCTTACACCAGTTTGAAAACAAATCCAACTGTTTCTGTAGGAATTCTGCATCTTCAAAGTTTTTAACTATGTAGTATAGTTATCGTTAAAAGATTGTTGCAAACAGTCTATTGTAAAGTTTAAATCGTTAAGATAGAGCAGAAATAATAAAAACAAAATTCCTTGATGAAAATAGTGCAAATTTAAATGAAAAATAGTCTTAGAAGTCAAAATTTTGATTTTACGTTATTAGTTCCTTTGACAAAAGGTTGTATTTTAGTGATACCTGCAAGTTTGAAGAACATTTTTTTTATTTCGATTATAGAGGTATTAACCTTAAGGTCATTCGCCTCTTCGGGTTAGAAAAATCTCTTATGAAAAATTTCTAACCCTATTTGCGGGGTCGGGACTCGAACCCAGGTGCGCTGCGTACAAGGCAATCGATTTACCATCTACGCTACGCCCACCCCATTTGAAGAAATTAAATTAATCAATGAAGGTTTTAGCATAGAAAAGTCGAAAAACTGATTTTAGGTCATATTTAAAACAAAACAACAATTGCGCCTCCAAGATGAGGTCTAATGTCTGTGGTATCTTAGACGAAGTTATTCAAAACACATTATTCTACAACTTTGCCGAAGACATCAACCCTCTAAAAAAATTTTTCGATTTTTTTTGCTCGAGTACTCTACTTTAGTCTAACCAAAAATATTTTATGTAAAAAGTTGCAGGATAATATTATGGACATATCCTACAAAGAAATGCTGGCTCTAAATTGACATCTAAGGCCTCAAATAGGTTTTATTCCATCTTTCTTGAATTGGTCCCACTATGCGACATAGGTATGCAGAGTGGAGTGTTCTGTTCAGACGTTTATAGCGGCTGTTGAAGTGTAAATAATGCACTCTTGATTGGAGAGAGGGCCGCTTCGTAATTTTTTTAGAGCGGTCCGTTTGGAACGTTTATATCCTTTCAAGGTTGCATTAGACCTTGTTGGATGGATAGCCTCACGTCTGGTTTTCTTTAGTACGAACTGATCAATTGCCCACAATAATATGTGCGTCCATAACATAGCAGCCGACTTATAATCGCAATTGGATAATAGAAATTCCCAACCTAAGGGAGACAAAAATTGATTCATCAAATTGTATTTTCCATTTTTAAAATTGTTTATTTCAGAAATGCTCTCGGCAGGCGTACATTCATAAATGGTAACTTGAAGCGGAGGGTAATGACGACATATTTGGACGAGCGAAGACGGTGCAAGAGTTGCTGAACACGGGTTTGTAAGTTCTTGATTAGCAAAGTACAGATCAAGCAGGCGATTGTTGCTGTTACAATTATCGTTTAGTTGAACAAAACCTGCGAGGTTATAATCGTTCAGAAGCCGCGAGGTTGATGAAGTTAATGAAAAACATTTCGAACCCTAGTAGTGGTTAGCCCCTACTTACACTGTGTTTTAATCACTTTTCGAAAAATGATATTCGGGGAAATGGTTTTCCGGGAAATGATGTATACCCTTGCTTTTTTACAATCGATCATGTAAGTCTCATTACCGTATTTAAAATTAGCGTACAATTATTGAATGATATTAGCAACTAAAATATTGTTTTTAGACTTTACGTACGATCTCTAAAGTCTCTAAACATGAATAATAAGAAGCTAGCGTTTTATAATTCTTTAATAACACATCTTCACTTGAAATTTTAAGTCGAAATTTAACTCAGCTATACCAAGCGTTAATCAGGTTATCTTCCATGTTTTAATAAGCTTGTTTGGATGGTTTTCATGCTTATCACAGGACAATGTATTTCTCACTGGTTTGATAATTTCACTATTAAAAATCATTACCTGCAGTCGAATGTGGTTACAGAGAGGGAGTGCTATTGGCTCGGATATTCTGGTGGCGTGCATACGGAAGACTCAGACCATCGCTACCGCAGTCATGTAATGTACCCTTTATTGTTCGTTTCGAATCCATGGCATCAGTGGTTTGTTCCGCAAGAGGGCAGATCTTGTAATTCGTATGATAGAAAAGTGGTGCCTAAGCAATCGCGATTTAACAAATAAACGTTTGGTTTCATCATATCACGGGTATCTAGTTTATGGAGAACGGAGGTACAAAAATGAAAATCATAAAACACTTCAAACAAGAAAATGTTTTTTTTTCTGAGAAAAAAACTTTTTTTGTCATTTTTTGGGCGCCCTCCAAATATGGGGGCCCAGGCCGGCGCCCTCTCGGCCCTGTCTCTAATCTGGCCCTGATAATGGGTAACAATATGCTAGAGCGACACAATATTGTTTAATCAGTGAATGCATGGAGACAGTAACGCTAGTAGATATAATCACTTTTCATCCAACACTTATCCTCAAAAATGTTCAAGTATCTAAGACCGCATTCCATCGTTTTTATTCACTGGTCTTGAACTTTTAACCGGTAGTGCAGAGCTTCATCAGTTTCTATTTTGGCAATGATGACAAGAGCAAAAATTGTTTCACAAAAAACGAAAACCAAATTACAATGCAAAGTCTAAGCCAAATCTTTATCAAAACGTTTGCAGACAACCAAATCTTATCTATCTGATCGAAGATAGTTTGGCACCTATTCACTGTTTTTCTTCTGAAGCAGGAAACAGTAATAATATTCACAATATTCAAACTCCAATAAGATTTGAGATTTTTTACCAATATTCTATCAGGTGATAGTGATCGAAATTTCTATGGCTGGTTTCTTAAAAAAGTATCTTTGGCCGCATATAATATTATCTATCATATTGTGTTCTATCACATGAATTAGCATTACATTGCAGAAGGAATACCAAAACATTTTTAGTCGATCATAATCATGTGTGATAGGCATGAGCACACTATTAGGTGAATTAAGATATTTTTTTTCAAATGCCTCAACATTTTGGTATCAGCTTTCACATTTTTTTTAAAAAAAATCTAGGAATTGCCCTAAAATCACGTTTTGACCACTCCATGCTACTTCATGCTTATCTCAGCACATATAAATCACAAGGGGGTAAATTATCACGGCAGCCGATAATTGGGCATTTTGGTATCAATTTATTGAACGCAAAAATGCAAAAACGGACCAATTCGAATCACGATTGCCGACTGATAAAAACGCTCTCGGAAAACAATTGTGTGCTCAGACGGTTCGACTGTTTTGGTTCGAGATGAGTACCAGGTGCTTGTTGGCTGCGATTGTTCTTCTGGGGTTGGCCTGTGTAGTAGCTTCCCAGAGTAAGTATTTTCATTTGAAGTTAGTATTTGAATTAGGGTTTTGAAGCAAGTGGTTGCACTCTAATACCATTCCAGAGCCTTTACTTTGTTACTATGGAAGTTGGGCCTATTACCGTTCCGGGCGAGGCCAATTCAACGTCGAAGATATTAATCCATGGTTGTGTAGTCATGTTATATACTCGTTCCTTGGAATAAACGAAGATGGAAGTATTGCTGTACGAGATCCTTGGCTGGATTTAGATTTGGGAAATTTCCGGAGGTTCAATGAATTGAAACATTCGAATCCAAATTTGAAAACTCTGGCCGCAATTGGTGGGTACAGCGAAGGCTCGGAAACGTTTTCCAGAGTTGCTGCTAATCCGGACCTGAGATGGCGGTTTGCCGAGTCTGCGAGAGATTTTTGTTTCCAACACGGATTTGATGGTGTAGATATCGATTGGGAATATCCTGGACAGCGTGGCGGAGATCCGTACAACGATAGGGCCAATTTTGTGCATATGCTTTCCAATCTCCGGCAGGTACTTTCCGCTAGCGGATTGATGTTGACTGCTGCTGTTGGTGCACCCCAACATCTTGCGGAAATATCCTACGATATTCCTGCGATTTCACAGCATCTAGATTTTATCAATTTGATGACTTACGACTATAATGGTGCATGGAATGATTTTACTGGGCACAACGCACCGCTTTTTGATGGTCCTTCGGATGCCAACGACTTTCAAAGAACATTGAATGTGCATCACAGTGTCATGTATTGGCTTCAGCAGGGAGCACCACACAATAAACTGATTGTGGGGATTCCAATCTATGGCAGGACATTTACTTTGCAGAATTCCGGTAACTATTGGCTCCGCGCTGCTTCCAGTGGGCCAGGCCATGCTGGATCGTATACCAATGAAGCTGGATCACTGGCGTATTTTGAAGTAAGAAGGATTTGACATAATAGCAAGACATAATAATTTTAAACTTTGAATTCTTGTACATAGATATGTCCATTCTTCACTCGAAAATGGGTACGCCATTGGGAGGATAACCAGAAAATTCCTTTTGGAGTCACTGGAGATCAGTGGATTGGATACGATGATGTGGATACTTCATATATTAAGGTATGTCATTTTTAAGCTTCTTGTTTGGAATTGGTTTGTAACCAGAGTTTCTATTTCAGTGCGGTTATATACATCAACACGGTTTGGCTGGCGGTATGGTGTGGTCAATTGAGCAGGATGATTTCCATGGTTATTGTGGGTCGCGATATCCGATTATGACTGTTCTTCGCAACTGTTTGTAATGGTCTTGGCGGGAAATTGAATGAATAAATTGAATGTGACATCATATCTTCTGTGGCAAATTATTAAAAGAATCTGGTTTAGATTGAATGCTGATTGGTTGTTTAGGGCTTCTCAATCATCAAAATGCTTTTGAAATCCATGAATGACATGAGCTTTGCAGGATTCATGTTGGTATCATGATTAGTTTAGGTTCTTCATGCGTAATGGCAAATAATTAAACCATATCTCTGGAACTGGAATTCCGATCCTAAATAGAATAATTTAGCGGCAAATGGGATGATTAATTCATCCATTTGAACATTTATTATAAACTATAAAAAATAATCATTTGAACATTTATTATAAACTATAAAAAATAATCAAAATTCTTCAACTAATTACCCAAAGACCAATATAGTTTTCATTTGGTTGGTCGTATGAATATCATTTTTTGACTTTCAACTAAAATCAATCCTCCATGTAAACATCAATCTCTCGCCAAATTCGACCAGACTCAAAGTCCGTAACAACTTCATTTGCGCAATTCAATACAAGACAGCCAACAACTCGCATTGGACGGGGGTATCGAGAAGGTGTGAACATAAACAGCGGCAAGATTCGATCCTGATCTGTGCCCGACATAAAATACGAACGGACCGCCATGTCGATGCCTAGTGCAAACTATTGGTCAAAATATAAAAATAAAACGAGAGAGGAGCGCCAGGTGTTTGAGAAGGAAAATTGCAAAACGGAGCATTTTTTTCTACCAAACACAAAAACACCGACCCGATGATTGCCCACGGTCTGTCTGAGTCCGGTACACACGCCTGATGACGACCGAGGAAATATGAATATGAAATATTTGCTTAATTTTCTGGAAATTTCTACCTCTGCTCCCACATACATATATTAGCGGGAGAAGCCATATGCGACTCATGACACCGATATGCAAATAATTATTGCTGACGGTAACTTGATTGCATTCAGATGGTTGGCTTTCGTTTACTCTTAAAGATAGACTACGTAATGATTCAAGAACCCGACTTTTCAAACGAGGCGCGGTGTTTTTTCAATAAAACTTGGAAAGTTCTAATAGACTAGTTCGACATACCTGTTGTGAAGTTAAGCTATTCGTATTTCGGAGTTTGGGCAAAGTATAAGTAACGTACCTGCTTCTCATCTTGTTCCGCTGTCTTCCTTCCCCATGGGACTTTGATGATTCAAAGTATTATTATGTTCGGAAGGTGTTGGTGTTTTTCGCACCTCATCGTTTGGTCTCGAAATTGCCTCAATTAACTTGGAACATCGTACTTTGAACCATTTAGGTCTCGGCCTTACTCTTGTAAGTCATTAAGATACACGTTAACCATTGAGGCTTACTTCCTAACTTAGTTTCCAAAAATTACTGCCAATAAAATGAATAAAATGAATAAAATGAATAAAATGAATAAAATGAATAAAATTAATGTAATGAATAAAATGAATATAATGAATAAAATGAATACAATTAACAAAATGAATCAAATGAATAAAATAAATAAAATGAGTAAAATTTATAAAACGAATGAAATGTACAAAATGAATAGAAAATAATAAAATAAACGAAGTGAATAGAATTGAAAAAATGAATACGAAGTAGAAAAAATAAGCAGAATAAAAGGAATTAAACGATTAAAATGACAAATTATTCAGCGCTACAAAAGTTAGTTTATAGCATAAACTAAAATTTCCGTTCAATCAATACACAGCTCACTAGTCCACTATGGCAAGCTTCGTAACGTAGAATGTTACTGAACTGATGTGGGGTTTACAGTTCATCGTTCACCATCGCTTTCAATTGATTTGCAGTTAATCGTCAGTCTTCCTCGTATGACTCAGTTAAATGAAAAGATACCCTTTCAATAGATCCAGTAAAAACCAGTGAAATGAGTTTCTGGTAAACAGCCCAAGGTCCAAGGTGATAGATAACGGAAATGGATAAATTAAAGCCATTTACCGAACATTGATGATTAAAGTCATTTTGAAATCCAAGATGGCGGCTTCCGGTTACCATACAACTTTCGAAAGCTTTATGAAACAAGGGGATAGGAATGATAGGATAGTTTTATTTGTGGAGACTTTAACTTTGTTGTCATTCGTCCCTGCAGAAACAAGGGGGTTCTTTTGAAAAGGAGAAGCGAATAGATGATGGAAAGCGATATTTGAAGTGTTTTTTAATGTCAAGAAGATGGTTTCGGTTGTCATCCAACGAATATGATGTAGGCGCTTTGAGTATGTTCAAATGAGTATATAGGGGAGCATGGGGCCAGTAGGCGGAGGCCCTTTTTATCTGTGTCTATTACACTGAAAAAAAAATCCAAACGTTAATTCTATTTGCTTCAAACCACTTAAAATCCATATGAAGAAGAAATGCTAATGTTATTACGTGCACACATACCTTCTATGTGTCAACTTTATAAACTATGTATGCGTACACATAAGTTATATGTGCGTATTGTTATAGAATTGGGTTTTATGTGCTTTATTGTTATGAAATGTGAACGTAAGATGAATAAGTCTTATAAATACACACATTAGGTTTATTTGCCAGCAAATAGTGTCTATCTGCCTCCGCCAATTGCAAAAATCTATGTGTAAAATCAATAGGTATAACGCTTAAATTTTTTTGAGTGTAGGTATACGGCGCTCTTTCTCTCTCGTTCTGTACCTCAAGTAATGTGAAGTACATTCACAAATGTGTGTATGTTACATTACATTTTGTTTTGTGGAAGTTGTGTGCGATTTTACTTTTTCTTTTTTCTTAATTTTACACATTTTGTGATTTGTGGTTTTAATAAGTTTTAATCTATTCCACGAATGATTGATTTTTGATAGTCCAGATTGACGGTCAACTATGAATCACTCAAATTAAGACGGCAGCAGAAATCAAATGATAACTGTATGTCTCGCATGTTTGCTTTCAACGTGTACTTTCATTTGAAATTTTACCGCCCTGATAAGGCAATTTCATCGATGATTGCCATTGTATTCGGGTTGCAATCCACCAACTTTGACTATTAATTCAAAGTTGGTGGATTATTTCACAATGAATCGATTTCAGTTCTTTTTCTTCCGATCGACGAAAACGATTAAACACAGACAGCTGAATATCGCTCGAGACCATGGTATACTGATCCGATCGTATTTAGAACTGTGACTTTGGATTGTCAATAATATTATATTTTTGCAAGTTCTTTTTCGTTGTTATACGATATAGATATTCACAAATTGTAGATATTTAGAAGGAAGTGATCATTTAACACCATTTACAAGTAAGAAACCTTCCTCCAATGAGAGAAAGATATATTTAGACCTTAGCAGGTGAATCTGTTTATAATTAAAAGCGAGACAAAAATCTCGAACTGATCTCATCCTCGCGCTGTGGAATATTTGTATGGAAAAGTTGGACGATAAAAATATTCTCGCGATTAGCTATTTGAAACATGTTCTGCCATACACGTAAAACAACAACAACAAAGGAGCTATGAGCATGAAAACAACTTGATTCCGCCAACTGTGTGCCACGTTCTGTGGATAATGTTTTGCTTTCTGGTGCGTTGAAGCTTTTACTCTACTGTATAATGCTTTGAATGAATGCTTTAGAATGGTGAGGACATCTGGTAGCGAGCACCAAACATCCCACACTGCTATGCTTTGGTGTGGATTTTATAGCAACTGAGCACCTTTGCTTAAGCTTAGCCTCCTAGCATATGGTTCGTTTTTCATGTGGGCGCACGATATTTATTTAAAGCCCTAGTGGGGAATCGTAGTACTTTTCATCACCCAATAATGTTTGTTGTTTTGCAAAGGATTTATGAAAAGTGTGCTGAACGACATGAAGAAAAAGCGATGTATTGATTAGGTAGGATTTGGAATTACCAGAAGATAGCACATAGCCGAGTCTGAGTCTAACTTGATAAAAGTAGAGTACAATAGGGCAAAAGAAATGTGTTGGATTTTTAGAAACTTGCGAGTAGTAAAAATATCAATACAATATGCGCTCGGCACGTAATTACATAGGTCCATCGAATACAATTATAACCACAAATGATTTCGTCGTAGTTAAAAAAAAACGCTTTTAATCCACCTAACAGTGTGATGAGACATTTCTTATAACTTTTATCACTCTCTTCGGATATTATATCGTTTGAGAACATTTAGAACTTGATGTTTCGCGACGTTTTTGATAACACATACTACATGGGATAGTGACGGGACTCAGAGAATCGCTCAAATCAGCATAGGACTAGAAATCTCAAACCATGGGAAAGCGAATAAATGGCCCATAAAATAGACATACAAACGAATTATTGCCAATGCTCTGTTAATAAAATATCTAAATTCCTCAATCAATGCATTGTGGTGGGAAAACTGAATTTTCCTAAACGGTTTATATATTGTGCTGAGCCAAAAAAATCAAAAGTTTTTTTTGAATCGATTTGAAGTTTATGCTTTACTCAAATTTCCAACGCTACTGAGAACTAAGAAATGAAATCTCAGCTCCTGGTATCACGCTACCTCTGAAGTGCTTGTGTGCATAGTTCAAACTTCACTTCGACATCGACTTTTTCCAAATGCACTGGGTGCACAATACTCTGAAAATCTAGCGAAATCGTCTTAGAGCACCACGGTGGCTCATTCGGAGCCATTTGCGCGGCGAGTTAAATCTGTAAGGAATACTAACAATTAACTTCTTTTCCATTATTTTCAGTTCAGCAATTCGAGAGATCGTGCTCACTGCAAGTCATGAAAAATAAACTGCGTTGTGAAGCGATGAATTTATTAAAAAATCACGGTTTAATAAAAAATAAAACTATTAAAAAATTTCAAATAGTTAATTATTTTCGCAAATTTATTAGGGTAAAATGTTCAATAAGCTTTTGTAATATTGTGTATGAAAAAAGCGGAAAATTTCAGTATTTTCTCTATCTGTAACATAAAAACTCTTAAGTATACCAATTAATTGGTATACGGGAAAGTGAGGATTCCCTGGCCATATCTCATAATCTATACATCAAAAGTTACCACAATATCAAAAGAAAATCGAATATTTGGTAGTTGATGATGTTTTAAAAACAAATCTAATGTATAACATTTGGTTTGGAAAAGTTGTACAATATTTTAGAAAATATGTGTTGATATCCATCTCGAAGATCTTTTTACAAATTTTTTTAACGGTTATATGAGATCGGTGAGCTCATTATATATGAATATTTTCAAGTACGATTACTTTCTAAGAGCTTTTGTGTAGAAAAAAACGTTTTTTGAATAAAAAGTTTCACAACACATACAAAAAAAATAAATTTTGTTCACCTCATACAGTACGTATATTTGATCCCTGTAACACTGGGTACACTTGATCCCTATCATTAGCTCTCTAAAACACTTTCGAAATGTATAGAAATAGAAAAACATTATTTTCATAGAGTGCCTGGCACTATTAATTGATCTAAAATGTTTTTTTTTCGTGAACAAATTATGGTATAAGTTACTGAAGGTTGGAAAAGCCAATTAAACAGCATTGATTTACCGCAAATACTTGTCTTGACTTTCTATTGCGATTAAAGTTTGTCGTGCATCTAAAAAGGTAGTCCAATTAATGAATTTGTCAGGACAGGTAATTAGCGCAACATTCGTGTATATTAATCATAGTGTGCTTTGTTTCTTTAGCCCTAGTAGGCAGGGGATCAAGTTACCACACGTTTTTACAAAAACCTCGTTTTAATATGATTTTCAAAATTGTTCATATTACTGATAGGGCATAGTATTTGGATTTACATATTATTAATAGCTCTTACATTTCAAATTGACTACAAAATGGCGAATTTCGCAAATTAAATTTATGTTTCATTGAAAAGTTATGAGAAAAAAATAAAAGTGGGATCAAGTATACCCACTCTCCCCTACGAATTGGAATAGGTTCGCCAAATTTTGGAAGAAGTCGATAGAATAACCCCTTGAAAACTACACAAAAATGGTTGTAGTGTGATGTAATAAAAAATTCCTCAAAAATGGAATGTACCTATTAATGTGGAACACAGTGAATAATACATACAATAAATACCCATTTTTATCAGTCTCATGGTGTATTTTAGACTGACATTGACTAAATCGGGCAATTTTCTTTTTCTTTGTAATAAACTGAAGCTGTTACAATATTCTTCCCGTCCCTTGATGTAAATTTAAAAATTTAAAAAAGATGAACTTTTATTTTTGCATATTTCCATTTTCATGATAAGAAAAATATGCTCAAGAAAGGATTTACTCGAATTCAATCTTGTTCGTCTGCTAGAGCCCATCAAACATATGTTCATATTTGGCTGATAAAATCGGGTTTTCAATGTATTATAATAGATATTCAGTATTCGAAGAAGTTTCCTGTGCACGACTGTAGAACGACTTTGTTTCTACTTACTTGAAGTCAGCGGTGTAGCCAGAAATTCGGTTTGGTGGGGGTTTGGTGAAAATCGATCTCACTGTCCAAACGGCATAATTCCGAAACCGCAATTTTTGAAGTTTTAAAACTATGCAGAATTAATTTTTCAGAAAATAGTAACAGAGTTCGTGTCTTTAGCGAATTATTTGAGACTTTATTGTAGATATGAATGTTAATCTGAGTAAATTCGCCATAAATTCTTCTTGAACGATATAACGTCAAAATTATTTTATCAAATGATGTGCTGTTTAACGTTTGTAAAACTCATCGAAGATACTAAACCTCCAAAATTGGCGGTTTCAAAATGATGCTATCTTGACCTTAAATTACTGTTTTGAACATTTATTTGACCTATTCGATCAGGACCTGCTAGAGTCGAATGGAAAACGCCATTTTTCATAAATTTCTCTCTACATTCGGAAAGTCTTATTCTCGCTATAAATCGTATTACGTTTTCGTCTCAACTCGACGCATTCCCAAAATTAAAACCTGTTTTAATCCACCTAGTGGTACAATTGTGCCTTTCTCATTTATCCAGACTACGATTCCATGGCTGGTTATATTCAATGCAATGGTGGAACTGTATATTACATATTCAACGACTTGCACATACATACAATGGATCGACAGCCACGATTTTGAGATACTATGTGTCGATACTGAAACATCGCTTGAAACCAGCGGCTGATCATGGAGAAAGATCCGGGAGGTTCGGGCCCTTGCGAAAATTTTCAACTTGTTAAGAAATTTTAAACTAGTTTTAATTTTAAAGTAGCAACCCCTCACTTCATACTCCCTCCGGGTCCGGGATGATTGACGATTTTTAGAGTGATTGCATAACCTTTCTATATGAGAAAGGCAAAAATGTGCCAAAGTCCAAAAAAGTCAATTTTTGTCAAAAATTTTTTTCGAGTTTACATCAAATCTGAATGTTTCATGCATTTTAAAGTCATTTGGCATCAAAAATACAAATTTGATTTTGAAATTTTCCCTTACTCCCCTTTTTGAGAATTTTTCATTTCAGAGTGATTGGCTGTGTGATCGCACTCTTTAACCCATAACTCCGGAACCGGAAGTCCAATCATTAAAAAAATTCAATAGGAGCCGATGGGAAGGTTGTATCTTTCATTTGAGACTAAGTTTGTGCAAATCGGTCCAGCCAGTCTCTGAGAAACAGAGGTGACATTTTTCCACATACACACATACATACATACACACACAGACATTTTCCGATCTCGACGAACTGAGTCGAATGGCACGTGACACTCGGGATTAGATTATGATTGATTTCAGATTCTGGAATTTTCAATTGGAATGTTTTTACGCAGGTATTTGATATTGATGCTATTAGACATCTGTGAAATCAAGACCAATAGATCAGTTACATATCAGGACCCTATTCCGACAATTTATCAAAAATCTTCATGATGTTTACAACAACAGGTTATCTATGTACAGATAAGATAATTCTTATTGTAATATTGAATTAAATCAGTCAGCATAAATAAATTTTTAACTTCAATCCAATTTTTTTTTGGTGGGGGGGTATATGGTATTAAACCCCAAAGCCTTCTCTTGGCTACGCCGTTGCTTGGAGTTATTTATTTCGATTTTCATTTTAGAGATATGTTTCAGATCGATCCGATGGTTATAGATTAGAAAAATCACAGTCAGAAGGTTCGCGCAAATGAACATTTTTGCACTGATAAGTTATCAATTTCCTTCCAGTTAACTTGGAATTGTTCGGTGATTATTTCTAGCGGTTATAGATAGAAAAATGAAATACAAAATTTGTTTTATCAAAATAATGTTTGGCTTATTTTAATGGATTATTACTATATTGAACAATAAATAGGCGACAAATGGTAACCAACAAACAACAAGCCACAACTGTTAAAGTATTCAAGATAGATATTTCATGTCTTTAGTAAAGTTATTCGCAAAAGTAAGAGCTACAAATTTGCATCAAATGAAGGCATCATTTCAATACAATCACTTCCAAGAAAATTTATGAAAATATCTCACTCGTAGAGGGGATTAATCAACAAGAGCACAATATCAAAAGAAAGGGCATATTACCTCCATAAAATTCTTCGAAGATACTATTGACCTAAAATTAGCTGTTTTGGTGCTAATAATAGATTACATGTTTTTGGTCATATTTCTGGCAATGGGAAATGATAAAAATCTTTCGTCTGTATTTAATGTTAAATATCTCTTTTGATAATAGTCCAATTTCAACAATTTTTCGAAAGGTATTCGTATAAGCTGTCTAAAAATATATAAAATGTTAAACTATGTTGTTAATTTCAGCAGATAATTTAAAAAAAACTGCAAAAAACATTTTTGCACATTCAAAAATTCATATCTTGGAAACTAAACATCAGAATCAAAAATAGAAAATTAATAGCGTTCTGTCTGGCTGATAGGTCTTTCTTTTAAAATTGGTTTGGATAAGATCGGTTCAGCCATTGCTGAGAAACACGAATGAGAGTTTGTCCGTTACATACACATACAGACACACACACACACAGATATTGTCCCAAATCGTCGAGCTGAGTCGATTGGTATATAAGACTCGGCCCTCCGGGCCTCGGAAAAAACCTTGAAAGTTTGAGCGAATTCTATACATTTCTTTTATAAGAATTGTAAACCAATTATATAATACTGATTGTTACTTATGCAGTAAACATATGTTTAAATATGTCATTGGAAAACTAAGAATACCTGTTTTGGGATGATAGCATTGAAAATGCATATTCATTGTATTGGAATGAACTTTTATGAAAAATAACGGATCAAAGTCCAAAATTAGATCCGGGAAAAGTCGATCAAAGACCCCCTGAACTCTTTATGGGGTATACCGTATAATACAAGTATAATAATTCTTCTATCTTATAGTGAAGGTCTCAATTGCTCATATTTACCCTCTGCTGAGAACGAAGTTTCAACGCCACAATTAGAAGAGGCGTTTGAGTGCTCCGTATTGTACGCGTAAATTTGCGAGAATTACAATCAGAGTTTATGCATTGGACAGATAGTTGATCTGACTACATTTTTGTAATCGACTGAATGCTTCGCTTTTGTGCTATCGCCACTCCTTTCTATCTACTTCAATGCAAACCCGAGCAAATTCTCATGGGTTCAAACACCATACAATCCCATAAAACTATCATGAACATGGTCCGTGCCAAAATTTACAACCATCAAAACTCATCATCTTAAAAACCCATAAATACACCAGAAGACGGTTTTTATTTTTGAATTCTATTTACAGGTATTACTAAACATGAATCGTATTCACTCTGTCGCTTTCTGTTACCTTATCGCAGTTTACTATTTCCAATTACGCGTTAAAATGCTGGACCTGGATAATTCTTTACTTACTACGCAATCTTTTTTTTTTTCAGAAATCTGTGACCAAAAACCATCTTTGAACTACAAAACGAATTTGGTTTTCTAGTTTCCTGATGATTATTTAAGGCCTATCGATCAAGTAAAACACCAGAAAATATTAACCCTAGAACGTTGCACTTGCATTTTCCATCTTAGAACGTTGCACTGGGGTAAAAATGTTTTTGGGCAATTTTTGCAGGTAAAATTGCAAACAAAGGAAATGTATAATACATCATTTTCTTCGTTTTTTAATTGCGAAAACAGCTGTGTAAGTGAAAGTAAGGAATTTATTGAATCAATGATGCATAAATTGGGATGAACAAAATAAAAATCGAAAAAATCGTGGTTTTGACTTTTTCATAAACATTACCATGACTTTGCGAATTTTCAACCCATATGAAAAAAATCAAATTATTCTGAAAGTTGAAAGAATGGCCATAAAACGCTATATAATGGAATTTCGATATTTTTAAAAAAAAGTGCAATTATTTGGAAGAGTAAAAGTTTAAAAATTGGGTTTTGGAAAATACCACGGAATTGGGTGGAAATTGAAATGAAAAAAAATATTTCTGGCCAGTAATACATTGGTAACACACAACGTTACTGTTACAGCAGTAATTATGCGCAAATTATACTTGCATTGAACAACTATAAAAAATAAACAATATAACAATAAAAATAAGCAAAAATGAGAACGATTTTTTGTTCCGCTTCAAAATTAATTGAATAAATGATTAAAAACGATTATATAATACTAATTGTTACTTATGCAGTAAAACAATCAGTATTTAAACTGGTATTGTCACGAATCACATTTCCACTGACAGTACGAAACACTAACGGCAACTGTACACTGAGGTACAAATGTACCCCACGCCAACTTTGACACCTGCTTCTACTAAGGCTATAAGCAAACTAGCTATACCACCTTTTCCTACCCTTACTAGGAACTCTAAATTGAATTATGGTTATGGTCCCAGATCGGAAAATGCCGAATTCTCGTCTTTACATGGTTCCAAAGAAGGCGTGGGGTACATTTGTACCCCAGTGCAACGTTCTATGGTTAAACGATGCCATCAACAACAAAAAAAACGAAAACGATTAGGTGGAAACAAGAAACAATGGAAACACTAGAAAGTGCATTGTACAATAATTTGCATTCTTTTTATTGATTTTGTGCATTTGAGCTTATATTATGTATTTTATTCGTTCCATTCTTTAGATTCATTCTGATCAGATATTTTATTTACTTTGTTCATGTTATGCATTTTATTATTTTTTTCCAGTGCATGCATTTTATTCACATTCTTCATTTTAATATTTTGACTAATTTTTTTCGATCATTTATATTATTTATTTCATACTGAATATTAATTGGACGCAATTTAGTGTATTCTATCAATTTTATAACTTTTTAATGTCGTTTACTTCTGTTTATTTTTGTCTTTTTATTCATTAAATCATTTTTCCATTTTGTTTAGTTTAGGTTTTCTCTTCGTTTTATTGATTTTATTAATCCCTACATGCCCATGTTGTATATAAACAACAACGTTTTCAAACAGCTATAACTTTGGGTTGGACAAGATTTTCTTACAAAGACGAATAAGGCTAATTACTGGGACTATTACCTTTATTTTGACCGCTTATAAGTCACATGAATTACACTAGTTTACAAAATAAAAATAAAAATCTGAACGTCAATATTCGAACACCATTTCTAATGCAAAATTGCGTGCTGAATCCGAAAATGAGGTCCAAAAAATTTACGGTAGAACAGTTTTCGAGTTACAGTGACAAAATGAATTTTACATTTAAATTAAAAGTACGTTCAGTAATATCCAAATATCTTCGGTTGTAGTCGATATGAAATATTATTATGTTGAATTAAAGGTAATTGAATGCACTTTCGATCGTTAGAACATTTTGTTTTAAAGCGACTACTGGTTCTGACGTTATTTACGAATCTATTGAACTTTTCTTAATTTTTCGTCATTTTTTAAAGAAAAGATAGTGTGTGATCAATGTTTTCGGCAAGATAAAGCAATCCTTAAAATTATATTTTTGTGGGAAATTAAAGCCTGCTAATAACCAATGAAAATAAGCACTTGTTAGTTTGAATCCGATGAAAATTGCGAAAGTCATTCAACTTTTTGTAAAATGGCAATTTTTGTGTTTCTCTGGGTCAACTTATTGAACCGTCTCGATTCCATTTTTTTTTCTAGGGCTTGTTTAACAATATATAAGGGACTTTCTGTCAGAATTCTGTTAAGCAAGCAAATGGAAGAATTTTGAAAGAATTCAATGTGGGGTAATATTCGAACTCGTTTATCCAAATGATTAAAGACTTAGTTTGCAGCTAATCGGAAAAACAACGGAAATTTTTGGAGCACTGTTAACTTTTGGGTACAATGGAAAAAAATTCCATTGTACCCAAAAGTTAACAGTGCTTCAAAAATTTCCGTTGTTTTTCCGATTAGCTGCAAACTAATGAAGCAAATGCGCAATATACTCTCAGCGCTAAAACATTGGAAGCAAATATTTCCGACGATAGATCGCTTGTATGAAGCGAAGAACAAAAACGCTACCTATAATTTCCACTGAAGAAGATCGAAACCAACGGTCGAAACGTCTGGGCATTATAATAAAGTAGTGTTCGCTATTATTTATTGACTGAAAAGCTGAATATACCCCTCTGTACCAACGACAGTCGTAACATCACCTATTGCTTCGTAAATAACGTCAGAATCAGTAGTCGCACTAAAACAAAATGTTCTAACGATCAAAATTGCATTCAATTACCTTTAATTCAACACAATAATACTTCATATCGATGCACTACAACCGAAGATATTTGGATTTTTCTGAACGTACTTTTAATTTTAAAGGTAAAATTCATTTTTTCACTCTAACTCGAAAACTATTCTACTGTAGATTTTTTGTACCTCATTTTCGGATTTAGCACACGATTTTACATTGAAAATGACCACTAGCTTATTTAGTTCAGAAATGCTGTAAACTAGTGTTATCCGTAGAACTGAAGTTATTGCAATTATTCTGATTGGATTCCGCTGGGGCAGTGCTGCCAGAAACATTTTCAGTTATTGTTGAATAATTATATTTTGATGATTCTTCGTAATCTAGAAATATTTTTGAAAACTAATAAATCTTATCAGTCTTCGACTACCTGTTCCATCCAATTGAACAATTGAAAACTTTGTAGGCTATGTGTATTGAGGATTGGAAGGTTAAAAATAAACAGCTTCTGCTAGAGAAGTACCTATCTTAATCAGGTGCTTCTCTCAGATTTTCCTGTTTCTTTACTCCAACACTGCTATGGATAAATGGTTTTGGAATCCCATATCCGATAGAAAAAAAAATGGGCATGACAGCATTAATTTCATCCATATTATTAATTTTGTTCATTTCGTTTATTTTATTCATTTTATTATTTTATAGATTTTGTTACTTCTGTTCAGTCATTCTTTTTATTCTTTTCGTCAAATTTGCTAGTTTGAAACAATTTAATTTATTCCATTAATTTTATAACATTTTTATATTGTTTTTTTTTTTCATTTGAGCTGAATTAACTTGTTTTATTTATTTTATTATTTTAAATTATGTTGATCATTCTACCCATTTCATGAATTGGATAACTATTGCTTTAAATATTTTTCAATTTTATCTATTTTATTGTTTTTTTTTAATATTTATTTCAGTTTCCTCGAGGCTTCATGCGTGCCAGACTCGAAACTGTGTTCATCTCACCTTTAGTTGGGTGCCAACTGTGCGTGAGTTCTGCAAACTAATGAATGATCCAACAGTAATATGTATAAGAAAAGTCTCATCTCACTGTTAGGTTGATTAAATTGGTTTCTAAAAAAATCTTTGTATTTGTTTGGAAATTAGTTTGTCTCTTGAAAAGTACGGGAAATTGGGGTGGTGAGAAATTTGGTACCCAAAACCTCCCATTTATATAATTTTTGGGGCAGTTTTTTAATTAGAAAAAATCTCAAGAATTTAGCGGAACCTTTGTGACTATATTCAAAATACGAAAAGTTGGGGTTCTAAGGTATTTTGTCATTCATATCAATTTCTTTATTATTCTTCAATTAGTTTTTATCAAATGAACCTTGTTGAACGTGGGAGATCCTCATGAACTAAATCGAACAAGAATTGTTATTGGTGAACTTGAGGAATGTTAGATAAAACAACAAATTTTCCGTACAACAACATGAAACATATTTTTAAAATTTATACTTTTTGCAGTCAAAAATATAATTTTACATTTCAAATCAAAATGTAGGTGACAACTTTTTTAAAACTTAAGGCGTGTTTACGATTTTTTAAATTTAGTTTCAACGAAAGTAACAATTTTGTCAAATTACGATCTTTTCATGAGTCGGATGAACCTTCCTAGTTTTCCGTTTTAAGTTTAGGGGAACTGTGGGTAAAATGAACAGGGAGGGGGGGTGTTATATGAACAGGTAGCCAAATCAAGTCAATGTTTGTTAACTTTAGAACAAACTTCACAGAAACCTGACCTGTCAAGAATTCAAAGGATATTGAAACATTTCACATAAATATGATAAAAACCAAAATCGGCATTCATGTCTGTCGCTGATGTTAAATTCGGCGTGTAGAATAAAAGATCTTTTGAGGTGAAATTTTAACTTTATTTTGAAAATGGTGTTACATCATAGTAATTGAACCACTTGCAGATATTTCACCACAATAAGTAAGGATCAGGACAAAATGGCTCAATCGGAATGGCTGTTTGAAAATAAAATGTCTTGGGGGTGAAATGAACAGGTTATAGTCGGTGCAATATGAACCATCTTGTCACTCTAAGTACCAAGCCTCAAAATTAGTCGGACCACTAATCTCAAGTTGCTATATCTTCTACGCCGTTTTTTACATGCAAATTACCCTGTGTGTATGCAATGCTCATGATCCGCTGGAACATCAGCATTGCTCGGAAAATGCTTTCCAATGCTTAGCATTGCATACATACAGGACATTTTGCAGATCACTAGAAGGTGTTCATTTTACCACCACAACATGTTCATTTTACCAACACGCTATAAACTTGTCTCATTTTTAGACATGTTTTGAAATCAAGAATAATGTTTGAAAAAATGTGTTAATGTCGGAGTATTTTCACCATCACACTTAGAAAAAATGAAAATTACATTTGACGTAAGCAACACTGCGACGTATTTTGCTGTCTAATAAAGGAATTTTACATGTGAACAGAATAGAATATTGTGTTTCTTTTGATGTAGAACTCGGTTGAATAGAGCTGGAGAATTGTAAACAAAGCTTATTTTGTTCTTGAACGTAAATTCAAGTGAATTGAGACGCTCCTTTTATGTGCATCTTGTGAAATGTAAATATTTTTAAGAGTGTATATATTAGGCGTTTGTACTATCTCAATCATTTATTAGTTGGAAAATAATGACTTTGCTTAACTTATTCATTTTACCACCAGTTCCCCTATATCTGATTCGCTCTAGAATATTTATCCATCTTTCAATTTCATTCCTTTCGTTTCTATTTTTTTTTAATTTGCCGAAAAAAGCCAACAAAATCGATACAGTGGAACCTTGCAGCAATTGAAACATAGTAACCGAATTATTTATTAGTATTCAATTTATGACAAATAAAATCACATTCATTACATTATGCATTTATAGTCCCTGGCCATATTATTATATTTAAGAGACTCGTTTTCAACATTTTATCAATTTTATTTTTTGGTCTTATTGATGTTCTCCAATTTTGATGAAAATTTCAACGTTTGTTTGTGCATATCTGGATGGACTTCGGTGAAATATTCCTAGATTCTTATTTTGACGGGAAGTGGGGTGAAACGGGCATTGAACGGGCAAACGGGTTCGAAGAAATAGGTCGTAATAGCGAAATTCTTTAGAATAAAATTGAGTAAACCTGTGAGCAGATTACAAGGTAACCGATTCTCCAACACACTATACCCCAATCATGAATTAACTCGTGTTGAATTGAAATCATTTATCAAGTTTTTAAGTTTAATCCTTAAAAACACCTTAGCTATATAGAGTACTCTAAACGAACTGGAATTTCAAAACCATATTAACATCTTTTTAGAAAACTTCCATCACCCTACATGTTGATACACGCCGGTTTGCGTTTTGGTTTTTAGTTTCGAAAATTCACCCAATGACCATATCGATTTGCGTGGTTCATTTTCAACGAGAAGGTAAAAGTAAAACTCTCAGAGGAAATTTCGTTCTACGTTTTACGAATTTTCCGCCCGCTCGAAAAGTTAGTTCGGACTCCTCGGACCGGCGTAAACGTGTGTTACAAGATTTGACGATACGGCATTTTATGACCACTGTCAGCCACTTTCTTTGGACCGTGGATCAATTGGTTGCAATAAGAAAAACCAAAAGCAGAGCAGATCGAGAAATCTACTGCCCATCGTTTATTGTTACTGGTATTTTCCGTGAGTGGGAGTAATTCCTATTTTCGTATGATTTGATGTGTCGGAGTGGTTTTCTGTGCAGTGTAATACGATATCCATTAATTGAGTGTGGTTATCTGATTGGAATTAATCATATTCGATTACGATTCACAGAATGATAAATTTGAAGTACTTTGATTCAGAAGCTGTGAAGTGCTTGTTTCGGAAGTAGTCGTGCGGTGAATATGTCAAGCTCTTTGTAATATATAGAATTCAGTGTGTTCTTAGTGAAGAAAAAACCATCGGAAACAAGAGTAGCAGCTGTTTGCCGGTATAAGTTATTACTGGCTGAAAAGTGTGGGCTTAGGAAACGGTTGGGTTTAGTGAAAATATGCGTTCGAGAGCTGCACCCGATGCTAAAGAAACAACAAACGCGTGAAAACGCATTGTGAAATGCAGTGAGTCGCATGGACGTAGCAGAGATTTGTTTTCGCTCCTATGCGATAAAATAATCGTTTATTTGCTTTAGTGTCGGGCGTGAGATAAAAATAAACCGGTTTACATTGTGTTGAGATCGAAATCAGCGAAAATGGGCGAGTTCTTTTGCTTCAAATTAGCCGCTTATATATGAGACAGAAGGACATGAAGCCGACCGAACGGGCGGGTCAAGGAAACCTATCGGATGTTTGCTGTTTTGAATGAGTAAGAAAGAGAGAGAGAGAGTAGCGGCGCTCAATCGACACCATATTTATCTTTCGCCGGGATTTGAATGTATCACGAAAGTTTTATTTTTTGTTTCGATTATAGAAGTTCGTTAGAAGTTGTTAATGGATTTACGTCACTTAAATACAAATCGATTCAGAAAAGTCCATCTTAAAAATTGCTTGCAATTCTAAATTGCATTTCAACCGCACACTACTGAAAAATCCGTATTATTGTAAAAACTTTGTGAAAATGTATGAAACCAGAGAAAGTCTTCTCCTACGTTTTGTTAATTGTTGGTGGATTTTCGTGATTAGAACACCAATTGATTCAAAAAATTGCCAGTAAAAAATTGTTATCAAATTTATCTGTGTGTTTTATTAGCACACTATTGAAAAATCCGTAAAACTTGCAAAAATAGTGAAAACATATAAAGCGTAAGCGTGCTACAAATTTCATCGCTTGGTATATGGTAGAAATGTTTCAGAGCAAATTCCTTTATTGCTATGCCTACTCTGCTGGCAGAACCAGTTAGATTGTTGCTACTGCTGCTGGTAGGATAGCTGTTACAGGTTTCAATTCACACGAATTACGAAAGAGGCGCGTTTGTCTGTCTGGAAGAATTTGATATGAGCTGCGTGAGGAGAATGTTCGTCTGTGTGTACGCAGCAGAAGCGAATCGCCGACAAGGTTCGAATCGTTTCGAAGGATTCTCTTCCTGTTTCATTAAACATAGTTATCTTCAAACCGTCCTTGCATCCTTATTGGAACGAATACATAATGGAATAAGAATTGAATTGGAAAATTCCAGTCTTCCAGTCTTCATTCAAGTTTGTTGTGAAGATATTCCAAATTCGTTACTGATACTTTTTGCATGTGTCAAGCAACTAGCAGTTGGGAAATTGGTTTCTAAGATGATTATGACATTCATTGGTTTAGTTTTCGACAAAAATACACAGAAAAAAGTCAGTTTGGACAAGGAAAAGTTTTTTCAAATAACTTTTTTTCCTTGAAAGTGCTCAACTTGAATTTTTGATGAGGGAACATAATTACCTATCTTGGACCAAAATTTCATCCAAATCAAGGATGGGAAATCAACCCTAAAACATTTTTTTGCAGGATTTGTCATTTTTAGACTATAGCCATATGAAAAAAATGGTAAAAACCCCTTTTCAAAAGACAGTCTAGATCATTTTTGGAAAAACAAAGTATGCTAAGTGGCTTTTTGTGACAAAGTCTTCATATACAGAAAGTTTCATTAAAATCTGAGAGGGTTCCGCCAACATTTGTTCGAGTTGGCGCGAAATTCGTCAATAGACTGTTATCAACCTGTGGACCACAGACAAACGAATGGTCGGCAATTCGGATTGACAAACTTTGTTGAATATTGAACTTCAAAATGAAAAATTACACGATTTTTAGAATTTTTAGTCAACTTGTATGCATTTGTGTTCGACCAAATTTTAATCGAAACACTTTTTTATTGGTACTTTAGAACTTTGATGGGAATTTGCGGAACAATTGAAACATGGGATTTTGATAGTAGAAGAAATGGGTCATTTCTAAAATACTCCCCGGACCAGCTATGCAACACTTCAATCATTCACGCTACGCATACCTTGAAATCACAAAGTCCTACTTTTCTATTATTAGTTTGCACCAGAAACGCAAGCTACCCAAACAAACATGCACACAGAACCGGCTGACTAAACTGGATGATTCATAGCCCGTTGCTGTGGCGGTTTCTGTAGGTACATACATACTTAAACCAAGGTGTACGTTATAGCCGTATTTTCCTGAAATCGCCGTGAGACAAATTTCCGTCACCACCCGGTAACGGTTTCGCTTTTATTCGTGATGCTTCACATTTTCAGCGACGTTTTCCCGGTTTCCGAGCCGAGCTGTCGGCGTCGATGACGACAAAGATCTTGATGGCTGTGATGTGTATGGTGGTTATCCCCGAAAATTTGAGCACAACCTACTGCCGGGTGATGCGGAAAAACACGTTGCACATATTTACAGTTTATTTACCGAAACGCAGTGAATGCAACGAAAATAACACGGAAAATGTTCTAACGAAATACTCCCGCGGGTTGCCAGTGCAGCGAGACGAGAAAATGCACGCGTTTCGCGTGGTGTTTGCAATTGGATGTGTGAATAAATTGGAGCAACAAATGTTGAATATGATGAAATGATGCTGGTATTAGAATTACCTCAGTTCAATTAAACTATTGTTGAGTTCATTTATCAACAAAAATCATTTCTTTTATTATTTCATATTATTTCCTGGTGCCGGATGTGATGCCCTTTTTTAACAAGTTCAGCTTTCAAGCAATGGCAGCTGTTTATAATTAATTCGTTTAATTAATTTTATTACGGCTTATTCGAAGGAAATTAGTCATGCAGTATTCTTACTTTTAGTTTTATGATATAAACACTTGTATAGTCTACGAACATTAACATTTGCTATTGACATTTCAAAGACCAGAAGGTATTGTACTCACTGTAGAAGGGTCTCAATGTATGAACATACGCGGTCTTATTCCAGCTAGACAAAATTGAGCAGAAATGAAAATGACATTTGGTGATCCTGGTCCTGGACATAGGCATCGTAATTTTAACAAGCAAACAAATATTTTATATAGCGTCTGCGGTAAAACATGATGAGTTATGTTCTAACAACAACCATGCGGTAGACTTGGATGGAAATCCCAACTCCCACCAGCAGAAGGCAAATGATTCTTCACGTTTCCTTTCGATCATGCCCATATGAGCCTGCCTACTCCTAGTTTTCCGTTCTAAGTTTGTAACTGATTCGCTCAAGAATGCCTATCCGTATATCAATTTCATTGATTTCGTTTTTCTTACTCTTAAATTTGCCGAAAATAGCCAACAAAATCTAAACAGTAAATATTTCATAATAAACTAATAAAAACTGTATTTTGTTAAGTGGGCACTTGTTTCTTGTTGTTTCTGCTCTACAACTTGATGGAAATCGATGAATTCATACTCATCGTTTGAAGATTAATACGTATTTTGGCAACACGTTTAAAAGTTGACAAAAGATGTATCATTTTGTAATCGTGGGCCGAGATTTTGATCCGATTCGTAGATTAAACTCTCACATGTGGTGCACGAAGAACTAATCGACACAGTGGTTTGCCAAAATCGTGAAGCGTTCCAAGTCTCCTGACATCAAACAAGACGCATTATGTTCACGATATATTACAATAAAAATTATCGTTAGCATAAGAACAGAGCAAAATATTAAAAAGAGGAACAACATCAGGACCAACTGGAAACAACGAGCACCAAACGGATAAGAAAAACAAGAATTTTTCAGAAACACGGCTTTAATTTTTGTATAGCACATTTATTAGAAAACCGAAACGGTATTTTAATGGACGATGAGACCAATGAAAAATTCACTGCTAGATCCACAATTTTATAACATTGTACTCACGGTGTGTCTAAACCCATTATTAACAAAAAATGACCATAAATTTGGCATACGGCATTCGAAATGTACAGTATCCAAGCATCTCCTCAGTGAATTTCAAAATGATCCATCGAGAGAATCGAGAGATATGGCGATTTGAAGTTTTATGACATGTTTCATAAGGCTACCAGCAAACACCCACGGGATTGGTCCTATCTTTATTAACAAAAAAATTGTCTACTTATTTGGTACTTGGCATTAGAAAGATAGAGTAATCAAGTATATCTCCTGCAAGTTTGAAAATATTTCATTGACGGAATCGAAAGTTATAACGATTTGAATGCGGTTTGCGGTCATAGATGGGTTTTATATCAGATTTCAAGCATGAAACCATGTTTGTCAATTGATTATTTAGATCGTTTATACGTGTCGCTGTTTAAAAAAAACGGTACCATTACACAAATATAATGTACAAAAGGTGTTATTTATATGGTGCGCTGAAAAAATATGAACATAGGGTTGTCTACCTAACGATAACTATAACGTATAAATTAAAAAAAAATGAATAAATGTTGGTTAGTTTAAATGTTGGTAAGTTTACTGACTCTAATTGTTTCCATTACTTAACTGGTAGACTTTTTATCAACAATTTTCTTTCAGAAGAATATAAAATAGAGTTGTCTACCTCAAATAATAGACAATATAATTGATCTCAACTATATGTATTATCATTATTTAGTGAATATTTTTGTGTTAAAAATAACAGCTCGTCCATTTTTATTCACTCGTTGACTGCAAATGCTGTATACTACAAATTGTGGATATATGAAATGTTGAAACTAACACAGTCGTGATTCGCTGGTTGGACAATTTTTAACAGGGGCCGGTCCATTGTCGAACTAAAAAGAATCTGAACGTCAAATTCTTTTGTTAAATTCATTTAGACAATAAAACTGACAATAGTTAGTGACGTGAACAGATGCATTTGTATTGATAACATCCCCTTTGACCAGTTTTTGACATCTGTCAATCCAACCAGTGAATCACGAATGTACAAAATTTCGAACAAAAACCGTACCATAACATAAATTAATCTGAATCTGCAAATGCCTTCATATTTTTTAATATTGAATTTATGATTTTATTTTTCCATAATTTGTAGTTTGCGTTCGTTGCATTAAACCAATGTATAGAAATCGATAGGTCATCGTTTTGAATATAAAAATATAAACCAAGTGATGATAATAAATATGTTGTCTATTGTTCGAGGTAGACAACCCTATTTTATATTTTTCTTAAATAAAATTATTGATGCAACGTCTACCTGTTCAATAATGAAAAAAATAATTAGAATCGGTCCACAAACCACTGAGATATGATCTTTTTAAGTAAATATTCAAGCTTTAATTCATTTTTTTTTAATTTACACGTTATAGTTAAAGTTAGGTAGATAACCCTATTTTCATATTTTTTCAGTGCACCATATAAATAATACCTTTTGTACATTATATTTATGTAATTAAATGGTAAGGCTTTCCTTTAAAAACCGCGACACGTATAAACAATCTAAATAGTCAATGGACAAACATGGCTTCATGCTTGATATCTGGTAGAAAACCCATCTATGAACGCATAAAAATAAAATAAAAATAAATGAAATATTTTCAAACTTTCAGCGGATATACTTGATTACTATATCTTTTGAATGCCAAGTACCAAATCAGTAGAATTTTTTTGTTTGTTTATAAAGATAGGACCAAACCCATGGGTATTTGCTGGTACCCTTATGAAACGTGTCATAAAACTTAAAATCGCCATATCTCTCGAATCTCTCGATTGATCATTTTGAAATTGACTCAGAAGATGCTTGGATACTGTATCTTTCGAATGCCGTATGCCAAATTTATGGTCATTTTTTGTTAATAATGGTTTTAGACACACCGTGTACTAGAACAGGTGGTTCCAGAAGCCGTTAGATAAATCAGGACGGAATGATTCGATAAAAAGCGTTGGTGAGGCAAGCGATCTGTTAACGTGCCATAAAAGACTATAAACAATCGGTTGGATGCATTTCGAAGTAAATGGGTCAGGGAATCTAGAAAAAATAATAATGTTTGGTTACAGTGTTGCCAAATATGTTATACTTCCAGTTTCAAACTTAAATTACATTTTTCTCACAGTTCATGCATTTTTGTTTTGAAAATGATTATGCCATTGTGTTTCTAAGACATCTAAAAAACAAACAGAAAAACATCTAATACATCAAGATAACTTGTGCCAATCCCCAGACACAGTCATTTTCAGCAAAAATCACAGAATTTCTCGGCAGGTCTCTTGCTATATCTCAGTAAACAAGCTGAATGTCCAAATTCTGAAAACGCCACTTTGTAGAGACTTTTTAAACCAGCAATGTGGCATATCTCACTCGATTTATCCCAAAATGGCGTTTGTCATAAGATAGCACAATAGCGATGATGTGAGGTCGAATTTTACCGCTTCTCGTTGTTTGGAGCTTCGGTTGGGTGGTTTTACATTTCTTATAAAAGAAATGTATAGAATTCGCTCAAACTTTCAAGATTTTTTCCGAGACCCGGAGGACCGAGACTTATATACCAATCGACTCAGCTCGACGCTTTGGGACAATGTCTGTGTGTAAGAGAGAGGGAGAGAGAGAGTGTATGTGTGTGTGTATGTAACGGACAAACTCTCATTCGTGTTTCTCAGTAATGGCTGAACCGATCTTATCCAAACTAATTTTTAATGAAAGGCCTTACACCCAGACAGAACGTTATTAAATGGTTTTTGATTCTGATGTTTAGTTTCCAAGATGTGAATGATTGAAGGTGCAAAAATCCCACTTTTGAAGTTTTTTGAAATTTGCTGCCGAAATTGACGACGTAACTAAACAGTTTACATATTTTTAGAAAGCTTATACGAATACCTTTCGAACGAGCTATAAATTGTTAAAATCGGACAACTATCAAAAAAGATATTGAACACTGAATTCGGGCGAAAATTTATTAGCATTTCCCATAACTAGAAGTAAGACCCAAAACATTCAATGTATTATTAGCGCCAAAACGGATAATTCTAGGTCAATAGTATCTTTGGAGAATTTAAAGCATACAATATGACCTTTCTTTTGGTATTGTGATTTTACTGATTAATCCCCATAAGAGTGAGATATTTCATAAATTTTCGTGGAGGTGATTGTATTGAAGTAATGCCCTCAGCAAATTTGTAGCTCTTGCTTTTGTGAATAACTTTACTGAAGACATCAAATACATATTTTGAATACTTTAAAAGTTATGGCTTGTTGTTTGTGGATTATCTTTTGTCGCCTATTTATTGTTCAATATAGTAATAATCCATTTAAATTAGCCAAATATTATTTCGATAAAACGAATTTCGCACTTCATTTTACTAACTACAACCGCTAGAATAACCTCCGAACAATTCCAAGATGTCTAGATGGAACTTGATCACTTATTGATGCAAAAAAATTTCATTTGCGCGAACTTTCTGACTTATGACCATCGGATCGATCTGAAACATATCTCGGAAAATGAAAAGCGAAATGAATACCTCCAAGCAGCGGTGTAGCCAAGAGGAGGCTTTGGGGTTTAACCACACCCCCCCCCCCTCACCACAAAAAAAATAATTGGATTGAAGTTAAAAATTTATTGATGCTGACTGATTTAATTCAATATTACAATGATAATTATCTGATCAGTAAATTGATAACCTATTGAGGACCTTTGAAAAATTGTGGGAATGCGATCGTGATCTGTAACTGATCTATTGGTCTTGATCTCAAAGTTGTCTAATAATATCAATATCAAATACTTGCCTAAAAACATCCCAATAAAAACTCATTCCAGAGTTCTGAAATCAATCATAATCATAATCATTATTTCCTATCATATTGAGTTCAGTTTTGAAGGGGTGTACTGTAATATGGATTAGGGTCTTTTTAATAGGAAGCGAAACTCTAATTGCTTCAATGTCTATGAAACTTAGAACTGCTCACCGAAAAATTGCATAACTTCCAACATTAGCCGAAAATATTTTTTTTTTGGGAATGCGTCGAGTTGAGACGAAAACGTTATAGAGTTAATAACGAGAAAACAACCTTCCGAAAGTAGGGGAATTTATGAAAAATGGCGTTATCCGTTCCGCCAATTTCACAGGTTTTGTATCTTCGATGAATTTTACAAACGTTAAACAGCACATCATTTGATAAAATAATTTTGACGTTATATCCTCCAAGAAGTATTTATGGCGAATTTACTCTTCAAACAAATTTAGTTCCAGACTTAACGTCTTCAAAAAATTTTGGGAGGTGCTATTACAAACCACTTTGTTGAAGATGTTCAAGGTATTAACATATTGTAGGCTATTTCTATTTAATTAAAAAAAATATTATGATTTTACTGTATATGATAAATTTCTTCTATTGATTATAAACGATAAAATTTACATTTTATCCAAAGATTGAGTTTATGAAGCTCACAATAGAAAGTTATTCTAGAAAAAAACTAGATTAAGGAATACTTCGTAAATATCATTTTATAACTCGATATACTCCATATACATACTGCATACGATAAATTTATTTTAAATGAAAGTCTCAACAAATTCGCTAAACACAGGAACTCTGCTACAATTTTTTGAAAAACTGATTCTCTATAATTTTAAAACTTCAAAGATGGCGGATTCGTAATTATGTCATTTGGACAGTAAGATTATGCCATATGGAGAGTTAGATTTTCACCAAATCCCCACCAAACCGAATTTCTAACTACGCCGCTGACTCCAATAAGTAGAAACAAAGTCGTTCTACACTCGTCCACAAGAAACTTCTTCGAATACTGTCTATCTATTATAATACATTGAAGACCCGATTTGATCAGCCCCTAATTTTATCAGCCTCATATGAAAATATGTTTGATGGGCTCTAGCAGACAAACAAGGCTGAATTTGAGTAATTCCTTTCTTGACCATGTTTTCCTTATCTTAAAGATGCAAATATGCAAAAATAAAAAAAAATTTTTTTTAAATTTTTGTGCTAGAGGACTATTTTAAATAATCAGAAATAGTTATTAGACTACATCAAGGGAAGGGAAGAATATTTTAACAGCTTCAGTTTACTATGAAGAAAAAAAATGTCGCGATTTAGTCAATGTCCCCATTTTGTCAGCCGTACACCATGGAGATGATAAAAACGGGTCATTACTATATTTATTATTCACAGTAATAGGTGCATCTCATATTCTGAGGATATTTTCTTTCAATTGCATCGAACTACATCTATTTTTAGGTAGTTTTCAAGGGTCCCTAAAAAGATTATGTAAATTATAAAGTATTTGAAATTTTTTAATAGAAGTGACGGAAGGTTATCGAAAAGTTTCGTGAAAAAGAAAATTGTAGTAATGATGATGATTTTCCCTAATGGGTTTCGAGAGTTTTTTTATTTGCTCTTTGGCATTCGGATTAGAGATAATAATTCAGATCAAAGATACTACTGGGAAGACATTTTTAGAAAAAATCGAGTTCGAAGTAAAGTTTCAACTATGCACGCATGCACTTCAGAGGTAGCGAGATATCAAGAGCTGAAATTTCAGTGCTTAGTTTTCAGCCGCGTTGGAAATTTGAGTACACTATTGAGAGTATGAACTTCAAATCCATTCGAAAATTTATTTTTCGAATTTGTTGACTCAGCACAGCATATATAACCCCTTTAGGAAAATTCAGTTTTCCCTACACAATGCATTGATTGAAGAATTTATATATGTTATTAACGGATCATTAGCAATAATTCGTTTGTATTTCTATTTTATGGGCCATTTTTCTGCTTTTCCATTAAATTGGTTTAACCTTTGAGATTTTTTGCACTGATTTGTCCTATGCTAATTTTAACGATTCTCTGAGTCCTGCCACTGTCCCATGTAGTATGTGTTATCAAAAACATCGCGAATCATCAAGTTCTAAATATTCTCAATCGGTATAATACCCGAAGAAAACGATAAGAGTTATAAGAAATGTATCATCACACTGTTAGGTGGATTAAAAGCGTTTTTTTATTTCGATTATACAGGTCGGACTCGATTATCCGGGGATTCGATTATCCGGGGAAAATGATTCGATTATCCGGGTGTTTTGAAAAAATATCAAATTTCAACTATGATGTCTTATTATAGTGCTAATTCGATTATTGCAGTCAATAGAACATTTTTTCGGGCAATTGGAGGGTCTAGAATTAACCTCCTCTCAAATTTTTACCTTCCTCAAAAATAGCTTATATACGAGTTATTCCGCGCAAATTAACCTAAACAAACCAAAACTTGGAATCGACCTTCATGGCTTGGAACCAGTTTTGAAGAAAATGTTAATTTAGAGTCAATATATCATAACCTAAATTGTTGTGTCGTTTGAACAGCCCCTCAGTCCATGGAAACACTCTTAATTTTAACAAAATGCTTAAAAAATTGTTTTACTTCGGATTATATCTCTGGTACTGTTTGCATTAGAATCAATCAGCGAGACAATTTTTTGAAAGATTTGTTTAAGGTTGCACAGAGAATGCGCAAAATTCGCAAACGAAAAAAGCAGTTTTTTTCCACACCTTATGTCAGATCTTCATAAAAATCAATCAGCGTATGTAGAATGTTGTTACAGTACTGCTGATTGATTTTTATGAAGATCTGACATACGGTGTGTAAAAAAACTGCTTTTTTCGTTTGCGAATTTTGCGCATTCTCTGTGCAACCTTAAGGAATCAAAAAAAAAAAAAATAAAAGTTTTTAACGCCAGTATTGCCAAATATGTAACTTTTTAATTTTACACTAAAAGTACATTTTTCTCGTGATACACATATCAGTTACTGCAGGCCACATAAAATGTCATTATACCTACATTGCTTAGTTGGTTTCTGGCTATCTCTTGGGATAATGACGACATGCTTCTCAGGATTCTGTTGATGCAGGATTCTAGAGAAAAGCTTCTTAAATGTCTGATGGAATCCTTCTCAAGATAGAATTCCGCTGAAGATTATGATTTATTCCAGATACTGATAGAATCATGGTCCAATTTTCATTGAAATCCGGTGTAAATATCCAGCTCTGAGTTCCAGTGGACTTTGGCACAATATTGCTCTTCTCCTATTATCCCCTTCAGCAATTGATTCCTGCTCGGAATTCCAATGGCATCTTTAACCCCCTCATGCCCTCTTGTTGGTAAACAATAACGTTTCTAAATGACTTTTGGTTTACACAATGACAAGTAAGGCTAATAAAATCGACTAAGATTCTTCATTTGAGCATTAAAAGCTATAAATATCAGTAGAACAAAAGTTATTACAATTAATCTGATTAGGTTCCGATGAAGCAGTGCTGCCAGGGATAGTTTCTATTAATGGTCAAAATGAAATTTTGGAATATTTTCTTAACCTGGCAATATTGTTGAAAACTGCTAAAACTTTCTAATTTAGATTTCCCTCGATTACCTTTTTCATGCAATAGGACTAGATCGGAAGATAAATATTGAGCAGCTTCTAGCACTGAAAAAGAAGCACCTCGCTTTATTAAACCAGGTTTTTCGTGTTTCTTGATGCCAACAGTTCTAAGGAAAAATAGTTTTGGGACCCCATACGCGGTAGAAAACGTTGGTCTAGAAATGGTAAACTAGATTCTGACAAGAGACCCGGCCGTCACTGGAGGTGATTTCAATTCTTGGGTAGCTCAAGCAAAGATGGATGATAGGCTATGTAAAGAGGGCGCCAGCAGTACTTCTCGCTGAGGCGGCCGGGAACCCATCATCTACGTACCCTGTAGTCCTTCGCTAGTGATAAGTATGAGTGGGAGAGTTTGGGAAGACTACACGCGTAGTTATTACCTGACATTCCGGTACAACATTGGTCAACTAAATGATGTTACAAGGACAAGGATCTCTTTGTGGGGGCGCAACACGCACTCTTCTAACTAGAATGAGGGTTAAAAGACATGTTAGTTATCATATGTAACACCATCACGTAAATTAAACTGGAGCCAAGAAACAGACGACCCCCAGTTTACTTACTAACTTTATTTTTTCTGGTATTCGAGAAATCGAATCATTTACCTTGCAAAATCAAAACCCCATGAATCAGTGAGGCGCCCTGCTTAGTATGGAGAAAATAGGCACAGTTTACGCATTTAGTGACTCACTGTGATGCTTTTTCAGTCCATTTCGCTTGGTAATTTATTCACGATTATCAGTGAGCACACTTTGGATAATTTGTGATCTACATTCAGCAGGATCTGTATAAAAAAGCGCAATACGTGGAAAAATCGGAGTTTGACCTGTATTGCAAAAGACACACCTTATTAAAAAGTTTATCTTGGAATTCTTACACAAATAGCTATAAACAACTGATACATACCGTTAACTCGTTACCAATATGAATAATAAATGAAAACCAACTGAAAATAGGGTGAAGTGCCTATTTTCACCATACTAAGCAGGGCGCCTCACTGATTCATTAATTACTCGGCCTACAAACAATGGAATGCGTACACATTGGCATCAACAGCTTTGCTTCGTTGTTAAGTACCAAGATAATAACATACATGCGCTGAAAACAGTGAAATTCTCGTGTTTGAGCGCAACGAAAACACGAATCGAGTGCCCCTATTGTTGCGCTACCATTTGACTCAATGCGTTAAACAAAGATGGCAGACATTGCTCTAACCAACGGCTTCAAATTGGTAGCGTGATAATAGCAACATAGCGATAATGGGCTCATCACCCTACCAACTGAAAAATACATCCTGAAAACCAACTGAAAAATACATCCTGAAAGTCTGAAAAATCGACTAGGGCCAAAATAGGTACATTTACATTTACCATAACATTTATCCTGACCATTTTATTTCCAATTTCTCCACGAATGAAGCTTAAATTCATAAAATAACGCAAAAAAAGTTTGATTCGATTATCCGGGTGATTCGATTATCCTGGGTGAGATTTTTTTGAAATCCCCGGATAATCGAGTCCGACCTGTAGAGGTTTTAACCTTAAGGTCATTCGCCTCTTCGGGTTAGAAAAATCTCTTATGAAAAATTTCTAACTCTATGCACGGGGTCGGGACTCGAGCCCAGGTACGCTGCGTACAAGGCAATCGATTTACCAACTACGCTACGCTCACCCCCAGATTAAATTCTTATTATGAGCAACGCCAATAAAAATTCTTTTAATAAAAACGTTGTTATGTGATGAACGTCCCAGCTCCAACTTCTTCGTTCATTAGCAGTTTACGCATTTAGTGATGATTTTTCAGTTCATTTCGCTTGGTAATTTATTCATGATTATCAGTGAGCACACTTTGGACTAATTTGTGATCTACATTCAGCTGGATCTGTATGAAAAAGCGTTAAACTTGGAAAAATCCGCATAAAAATATTTCAGTGTATGATCGGGAATCATTTATCCTAATCCTTCGACGTAACGTCCGGCGTACATCATGGCAGCCATATCGGTCCATATATTTACCTTCTATACATAAACGATTTGGATTCATTGCTTAAGTGCTTCAAGGTGTCTTATGCCGATGATTATAAGTTATTCCATATAGTTAAAAGTTACTCTGATGCTTTGTTTTTGCAATCTCAGTTAGACATTTTCGCTAATTGGTGCATGACTAACAGGATGGTTTCGAATGCCTCGAAGTGTTCTGTGATTACGTTTGCACGAAAACGCTCCATCGTAACATTCGACTACACTATCTTGCAAAACAATTTAAAAGGAGAAACTACAGTGAAAGATTTAGGGATTCTTTTGGATTCAAAGCTTACATTTAAGGATCACATTGCTTCTATCTCGTCTAAGGCTTCGCGTAATCTAGGATTCATTTTTAGGGTTACTAAGCATTTCACTAACGTACAGTGCTTAAAAACGTTGTACTGCTCGCTCGTTCGTTCCACACTGGAATACGCCGCCGTTGTTTGGGCTCCTTTCTACAAGAACAGCATTCAACGCATCGAGAGTATTCAGCGTAAATTTGTGCGTTTTGCGCTGCGCCACCTGCCTTGGAGCGATCCCTACAATCTGCCCAGATACGAAGATCGTTGCAACCTCATTGGTCTTGAAACACTGTCTTTGCGCCGCAATGTGGCCAAAGCGTCCTTTGTCTCTGATCTGTTATTGTCTCGCATTGACTGCCCTGATTTACTCCGTCTTCTCAACATTGATATTCGCCTCCGAAACCTTCGCTCCTACTCTTTTGTCCGTCTTCCAGTGTCTCGTACTAATTATGGAAAAAATGAACCCGTCAGTAGCATGTGTAGAGTGTTCAATCAATGTTACAATGTCTTTGACTTCAATTTGTATCGCACTTCTTCAAAAAAATTGTTTTCGCGCACCTGATAGTGTTAGCCAATTTTTTATGTTAATGTTAATACTTTACCTATGTAAGATAGAGTTTAAGAAGTGTTTATTTTAAGCAGTGTTTAGTGTTAGTCATTGTATCATTTGGTTTGATTGTTAACTGTTGATACCTAAAAGATAGAGGTTTTGTATATCGAAACAGCATTTGTGACAGAAGTTTTAAAACCCGCAATTTTTCTTCAAAACTCTTCGTCCTCTCCCGAATTTTTTTCCGGTTATGTGTTTGGTTGTGCTTAAAATACACTAGATAATCTATAGCTTTTGGTGTAGAAGTCAACCAGTCTTATTGATCTTGTGCATAAAATTTTACGCAGAACCCTTACAGAATAGATGCATTTTGCTAGTTTCGACTACTCAAAATAATTATTTGGAATTTTGTGCAGAAATCAGACAGAAATTTTTGTGCTTATACAATTCCAGTAATGATACAATTGATATGTACAATGTTTACATTTTATAAAATGACTGCCAGGAAGGTACCTTAATGATGGATCTAGTTTTTGCCTATTTATACCCTACTACCATTCCTACTAACAAAGAATTTCACAAAATGCAAAATTCAAGTAATTTGGTAATGATGTTGCTGATATAGTGCATGCACAGAAATGAAAATTTTGTCAAAATATTGAATAAGCCTATTTTTTGCGCTGTCGATTGATAATTTTTTTTTTGGCAAGTTCAGCCACTTTCAATTGTAGTCTTGCCCAATGAATCGCTTGCTTCTTAACTCAAACGCATTATTCGTATTACACGTGATTGCTGCCTGTTACAAATAGATACTGTCCTTGAAATATACATAGGGGAACTGGGGGTAAGACGGACATGTTAAGGTTATACTCTAATAAAACATAGTAAAAGCATGTTTTTGTCAACATGAAATACTCTATGTTGTAGCTCCATATATTGGCTTTCGAGTGCCCAGAGGCATTATGTTACAAAAATCAACAAGTATCTTTTTTGAAAGAAATAGAAAACAAAGAAATATCTGAACTTTTTCCAGACTGCGGGTGAAACGGACATATGGTGGGGGTAAAACGGTGGTATGGTGGGGGTAAATGTTCAATTCGAGGTGAAAAATAACGTTTTAGGGTTCAATTTAAAGTTGATGCAAATGATGTATTTTCTAATATCGTTTTTTTCCGTTGTCATAAAGAGAGCTATACAATTAATTCCAATGATCAGACAAATCATTTATACAAAACTGGAAAGTTACATATTAAATACGCAATTGGTAACATCAGTTCCTCGATTACACATAGCCAGAATATGGGATCTGCACAAAGTCTTCTACCTTTTCCAGGTCCTAGGAATTCCGTATTCAGCCTCGGTCACATTAACGTACATCTTGCGGTCTACTACATGTGAGACTTCAGCTAACTGGAGGGTTCTCCACGTTTGACTGCTAGAATTTTGTTTCTACACGCGAGACATTCATATAAGGATGAATCAATAGAATTAATCAAGACTGGCCGTCTTGCCCCACCAGTACACATATTTTTTAAACGCTTGCACTTATTTACTCGTATAAGAACTTACCTGTTATTTTCCACGAAGATGTCGTTTAAGAGTTACATTATCGAAATAAAAGAAAAAATCCACTAAAAAATTGATTTTTTACTCGATAAACCTTAAAATCAGAGACGTAAACATTACATCCGCACGAAGATGCACTACTGATTATCAATGTTTACTTACATTTTTCGCTTTTAACAATATTCAAGGCCTACTGAGTGCTTCATAATTCAAGGATATCCATGAAGAGAGAGTACTCATATAATTCAATTTGACTTTATATGTTATATGTCTAAAATAACCATGTGTCGGTCTTACCCAACCTGTCCGTCTTACCCACAGTTCCCCTACATTAGCACCCGAACCATTTCTCTACGCTTAAATTCTTTCACCATGTCCGCTGCGCTGCCTCAATTATTTGTTCTTTTTTAAGAATCTTTTTGAGTTTTAGTTTCCCCCTCCGAAGCCAAGTAGTTCTGGCGGCTGGTGCGGATAATATGCTACTGTGAAATCGTTACACTGACACTGTGATTGTTATTTATTTGATCACACCGTAATACTATACAAACGAAGTGGTGCACACTTAATCCCATCGTTCCCGATCCCTTTGCGCACTTAAATATATCGATAGGGTAAATAGCCTATTGTGATCCTATGAATGAATGTGCTACATTTTTCTATTCGTTAGACGCTATACAATCGATGCGTAAACGTATAAAGCAGTATTGCATTTTCTTTGCTTCGTTAAAAAAAAATTGTATAATAACAAAAGTGACCTGAAAACAATTTTGCATTCTCGTATTTGGGCGAAATGAAAACTCAAATCGAGTGCTCCAATTTTTACCATTTGAACCAATGCGATCAAAAAGACGACATACGCTGTTGTAACCAACAACATCAAATGGGTGACTTGATATAGGAATAGGGTGGGGATGCGCTCAACACCCTAAAGCAGGCGCATAGAGACGCGATGAAAGACTGAGCGCACTTATGGTCTCGTACATTATTGGTTGGACGTGATTTGCTCAACTCTGACATATTACATAGGGAAAGCGATGGGGATCGTACTGGTGCTAATGAGAAGCAGTTTTCTTTCTGAAACAAATTAAGATTGAAGAGAAAACAATTTGAAGATTAAGTGCACTTAATGACATGTTGCGCTTGAATAACTGCGTACTGATATTTTAGGTACTGGTTCAACAAAAAACTTCACCGATTCTACTGCACAATTAAACTTTAGAATATCATGTTAAGAGCATAAAGCAAGCCATCGTTTTTTTGTTATCCGAGCAATACCTAGCGTGATTGTTTTGACAGATGAGTTAGTTTACTCTAACTTCAATCTTCCGGCAATAACTTTATATTTATGTACTCCGCCACACTGGTTTATAAAACTTCATAAATCATTCATCAGATTATGACGTCCATAAAAGCATATTGAAAACATACCGAGCGAACCACCAACCAGCTTAGGCTAATACGATTCTTCCTGTTTCGGGTAGGCGATCGTGCACTCAAAGAAAACGGATCTCGTTTCACACTTTGGACCAATTTTCCAATATGATCACGCGATAACGTTTCCTCTAGTGGATGCCGTTGTAAGATGAGCGCGAAAGGATTATTTTTCATGACGATACAATTCGCACTGCCGAAACCTTGTCTCGTTGAACAACATACATAGGCTCATCCATCCATTTTCATGATTTGTTGTTGAGATGTAGGCGTTGCTTTTTCTATTCTCCGCATAACGCGTAAACAAACAAACTGCGTGCTGTCGTGGCAATATGGAAACCTCGCTTTCCACTGCTTATTGTTTTGCTTGGGTTTTCGTACATTTGGCACAGTTCTATATATTCCGACCAGTGGTGTACCAAATCGGGTTTTTATAATTTTGGGGAAAAAACCCAAGGTTTTTTCCCGGTTAAAACGGTTTTTTCGCGGGAAGATTGGGTTTTTTGAATTTTTTTGATATTTTAGTAATTGAACATTAATGTATTGCTATCCAAACATTTTTAATTTTTTTTGAGCATTATTGTCATAAAGTTTTGCATGTATATGAATTCTGAATGGTTTTCCTCGATTGAATCATTGTTATAGCGGTAATCCGACATTTCTTTACAAATATTGTGATGAAACTTTTCAACACGTTTTGGGCTAAGTCGATTGCGTTTCTTACTGTGAATCCACCTAAACATACTAAACATTTTTTCTACTGTTTCTGATGTAGTTGATGCCAAAAGAATTTAGATTGCGATTTGTGAGAGTTCTGATTACTGTTCATACTAAAGACGAATGTCAAGGCCACTCCCTTTTTTGCATATTACTCACTTTTACTTTTCACCGAACTAAATAGGTATTTTCTAAATTTTGTGTGAATACCTACCTTATTTCGCTAAAAGTATAGCAACCCCTAAAATGAGTAACAAGCAGAATAAAAGTAGTTTTGGTATCACACGATTACTCTAATTTTCACTAGTCAGAGTAACAATGACTATTGTTCCCAGTATTATATGAAACAAGTTGGAATATGGAATGGACCGAAATCAAAGTAGCAGGAACAGAAATTGCTTCGTAAAACCCGTTATAAATATACTAGAATGTGAAAATTGGATTTGAACTTCAAGTTTCAAAATCGGACAGGAGCTTTTCGATTATGTCCTATAGAGTAAAAACCGTAAAAAAGAATATCCGGTTCTTACAAAGGACTTTTCTTTATCCAACTTTTAATCTTGAATGTAACGTTGTACGGAATTTCCTGTGAGCGAATTATACTGGAGGTTCATACTTGCCGACTTTTTCGGGTGAGAATATTCTAAGCGATTCTCATGCTCAAGGATCTCTGTCCGATTTTTACGCTTGATATTCGATTTTTACATGCTAAGATATCTGGGGTGGGTTCTACAAATTATGTTTTATCTTTGCGACTTTTATTTTCGGTCTCTCAAATGTAAATGCAAGATTCTTTAATCCTCCGGAAGTCGCGCTTATGGCCCACTGAACGAGCAGCCGCTACCAAACGTTAAATATAATGTGAAAACTAAAAAAATGAATAAAAGTTGGAGTGTTTACTTCAAAAGACCATATCACAATGGTTTGTTGACCGATTCTAGTTATTTTTTCATTATTGAACAGGTAAACGTTTCATTGTTAATTTACATTAAGAAGAATATAAAACAGAGTCATCTACATCAATAAACAGGCGATATAGTTGATCTCAACTATATGTATTATCATTATTTAGCAAATATTTTTGTTTTAAAAATAGCTGCCTATCCATTTTTATATACTAGTTGATTGCAATTGCTGTATAAACATCTGAATGTCAAATTCTCATGATAAGTTCAATTCGACAATAAAACTGACAATAGTTAGAGATATGAGCAGATGAACTTGTACTAATAACATCCCCTTTGACCAGTTTTAACATCTGTCAACCCAACCAGCGATTGTACAAAATTTCCAACAAAAACCGTATCATAACATAAATTGATCTAAATCAGCAAATACGTTCGTTGCATTCAACTAATGTATAGGTCATCGTTTTGAATACAAAGATATTCACTAAATAGTGATAATACATATAATTGAGGATAATTATGTTGTCTATTGTTTGAAGGAGGCAACTCTATTTTATATTCTTCTTAATGAAAATTAACGATGAAACGTCTACTTGTTCAATAATGAAAAAATAATTAGAATCGGTCAACAAACCATTGAAATATGGCCTTTTGAAGTAAACACTCCGACTTTTATCCATTTTTTTTTTAATTTACACATTATATTTAACGTTTGGTAGACAACCCTATTTTCATATTTTTTCAGTGTACCATATAAATAACACCTTTTGTACATTATATTTATGTAATTAAATGGTCAGGTTTTCCTTTAAAAACCGCGGCACGTATAAACGATCTAAATAGTCAATGGACAAACATGGATTCACGCTTGAAGTCTGGTATAAAACCTATCTATGACCGCATACCACATCCAAACCGTTACAAATTTCGATTCCGTCAATGAAATATTATCAAGCTTGCAGGAGATAAGCTTGATTACTATATCTTTCGAATGCCATGTACTAAATAAGTAGACAAAAAAATTTTGTTTGTAGAGATAGGACCAAACCCGTGGGTGTTTGCTGGTAGCCTTATGAAACGTGTCATAAAACTTCAAACTGCAATTTCTCTCGAAACCCTCGATGGATCATTTTGAAATTCACTGAGAAGATGCTTGGATACTGTATCTTTCGAATGACGTATGAAAAATTTATGGTCATTTTTTTTGTTAATAACGGTTTTGGGAACACCGTGTTTTCTTCCTTTAAAAGTATGCAGTCGTTTACTATTTATAACACTGGTCGACAAAAAAACACCTGATTGTGCTGTGACCTCATATTGTTTTTCGGAAAGTAGAGGGGAAATAATAAAAATGGCGTTTTTTGTTTGTCTGTAGCACGCCAGGATCAGTTTTTATTAGCATTTCAACGGTTTCGACAGCATAGAGTGCTACGCTATTTTACGCTAGTTCGGGCATGCCGCAGACTCTGGTGATTCGCATTCGATAAAAATGCCAAAACATCCTGACTCTTGCGGCAGAAGAAAAAGGGTTAAGCTGTATACAAATTCTAAACTTGCTCATCCACGCTTTTCTAAACTTTCTACCTTCAAATCTTTGCTTTTCTTTGAGTACTATAACTCCGAATATTAAAAATATTTCACACCTTCCAATCCGTTTCTAATTGAATGTCGTTTCAACATAAAAAATAACAATAATGGGGGCCCCAGTGGAATTGAAAATTAAGAGGAGCACTATATTTATAACATTAAAGAAATCGATCTTTCTTTTTTTCTTTAATCGATAGCTGTACTATTGGGAAATACCGGGGCAAACTCTGATATCAGTACAAACTACTTGTTTTAACAATTTGTCAAACGCAAATTGCAAGAAAACGGTTTTAATCCACCTAAAAGTGTGATGAGAATCTTCGGAAGTGCATACTTCAAACTTTAAATCAATATCGACTTTTTTAAAATGTGACCTCACAGTAAGCAAAATATTTCGAATATCGATGAACCACTCGATTTGAAACTTCCCAGTAATATCCTTGAATTGAACCATTATTGCTAATCCTTATGCCAAAGAACAAATTAAGAGATTAAGCTCTTTGTATATAGCTTCATCAGTGTATGGAGAACCCAAAAGTCTGTATACGCAATTACATTACTGCATAGCATTACATGCATATCAGATGATGTGAAGTTCCATAATCGGATTCACAAAGATCACACGAATAATATTTAGCACGCTGAGTATTAGCCATGTGACAATTTAGTTTGCAATATTCAGTCAGTGTCCAAACTTGAATACTGAAATTAAGCTTGGAAAAACAGCAAATTCTTTGACATTTTCGGACTCACATCCGGCAGAAAAGTTTTTTTTTTGAACGCCAATGGTTGGCATGTTCCTATGCAGCCTAAGAGCGAATCATTACTTGGTCCAACTTATCGACAGTGGTAGAACTGTTTCTGGACCAACGAAGTCAGTCGCAGCGCCATTGGAATTTTATCATGTTTCCATACAAATTTACAAAAATTGTGTTCTCGAAAACGGGAAAGCTAAATATATTGAGGTTTTGTGCATGTGGTAAAATCGCTTTATTATTCAAAAAACTCTTTTTGATTTCCGTCCGGCTCTTTGAAGTTGAAATGCAGTATCAATAATTGGATAATATAATAAATATTGTTCGTCGCAAACGACAATTTAAAAAGGGTCTTAAAGCATATTTATCTTTCACCCATCTTTTCTCAAAAATCATAAGCTAAATGGAAATTTTGCATGGAACGACAACATGTCTTCTGCAAAATTTATAAAAAAATACTCTCCTCTACCACTCTGTAGAAGACAGCAAAGCGCTATCTCTTCTGGTTTAAAAGATAAATTTTCTATAGACTACTATGATCAGTATTTCAAAATAATAATATTGCCAAAAGATGACGATTTTTATACACACAAACATTGTAGAAAATTTCGAATGAATTGATTCGAATGAATTAGGTACCTCAAAACGCTGTTTTGAGCCAGCGTGCGCTGTCAGTTCAAATATTTTGACAGCATTGGGATTAGAGCCTAACTAAGTTTCGCCTGAATCAAAAACGGCATTAGAATAGGGACACTTTATTTATTCTGTAGCACCGTCTCTAGTAGTCGGATAGGGAATATTTCGACAGCGAATTGTTTGAAAAAATAAACGTATATCAGTGGAAAAATTGTCATTTTGACACCCGCACTATTGAAAAAGTTGTGCTAGATGGAAGATGAGAAAATAAATTTTATCATGCAAATCACATGGCGAAAATTCGACCTGGTCAAAAAGTTGAACATCGCCGTTTCTATAGATTCCCGGACAATTGTTTTTGTGGCCGCAGCACGAGGTGATGTCTCGAGTAAATCCAAGTTTATTTTCGCCAATAAATGCGCCCGGAAACTGATGATCTGACAAAGAATTAGTAGCTGTGGTCTGTAAATCGAGTTTTTTCAGAACCATCAACAAGATGGAGTCGAAGTTGTAGAAACCGGCAGTGCCTAAAGGAATGTATACATCTTTCATCAGGGATCACAAAGGTCTAGATGGTTGCGCGACTAGGTTTTGTTACTGACTTCGATCGTATTACATTCATCGTCAAGTTTCTTTATGTATTGGCACTGCTCAATTTAATTACTTTCCGAAAATGACACTGGAGTTCCTCAAGGCAGTACACTCGCAGCACTGCTATTTTCGCTGTTTGTTAACGACATTGCCGATATTTTAGGTCCTGGTGGCACACTCTTAATATATATTTCATCATTCGTAATCAGTCTGACTTGTTCGCACTATAAACCATTCTGGATACACTCAACGACTGGTGTGTGAAGAATATGATGGTTTTGTGTATTCTCAATTGCATTGTCATCAACTATTGTTGCACTGAAAACGCCACCGAATATGACTATAATATCACTGGAAACCGTATACACTCAGGTTTTTTTACGCGGGGGATACATGCCGCGTAAATGAAAACCGCGTAAATGAAAACCGCGTAAATTTCAAAATCCGCGTAAATGAAAACCGCGTAGAAAAAAAACGCGTAAAAAACTTGAGTGTACAACTATACGACTACATTAAAGACCTTGGTGTAAATTTTGGATTACCAGCTTAATTACTCTCGTCACCTCTCTGCTACAATCGACAACTGAGATTCATGTTTAACATCTGCAGCGAATTTTGTGATCCTTTGAGTTTTAAACTATTTACTGGTCGTTGTTGCGTTCGATGCTGGAATTCGGCAATGCCATTTGGAATCCCTGCAATGTTGCTTGGATGTTGCTTCTTCCTGACATGCTGTCCAGTCAACACAAGAAATTCAACGAGTTCTCCGTACTATTTGATTTTACCCTTCCCGTATCTGGATTTTGGAGACGCATTTAATCACACTAGTTTTAGGATATTTCATTAGAACATTAAGTTAGATAAACAAAATTGGCCAAGTACAAATTCGCCAGATCGAAAAATATTGGTCAATTCTCAAGCGGAAGTTAAAGAAACCCGGAGAAGGACGACTCAGGACACTGCACAACTTGCACAATGTTGCCGCTGACCAGTTTAGTGTCGGGTTTTCAATGTAGGTGTGCAGGATCAATTTTTTTCTCGTCTTCCATCAATTTTTTCCAAATAATTCGCCATCGAAAAAATGTAAATCCTTCCACTAGAACGCTGCTATAAAATATAGTTTCCGGATATTACGTGAAACAATCAACTACATTCCTTGAAATGTTGCACTTATCCTGGTTTGTTTTTAAACTTATTCTCACTAATTTTAGTAAGGGGGTCCTGTTACAAATTTATGCTAAAAATACCTAATGTTTGATAAGTGTTTTTGATGATGTAAAATGACTTAGACATGTGCGCTATTCTGCAAAATGTTTATTAAGGTTTCATCTATAAAATTAAAATTTTCGAGTGTAAGGTGTCAAAAAAGGCGGCTCCAGCAAAAGGTGTTTTGAAAACCGACCTCATCTGCGGGTACGATACAGGTTCCATTCTTCTACAAGCAGCAAACCAAAACGATCTTGAAGATTACATTCCGTAGAGGAACCCCAACCTAAAAAAACCTGTTTTAATCCACCTAGCGGTGTAATTGTGCCTTTCTCAAACATGAACACGAGAATTTTTGCGTTGTTTACATTCATTATAAGCTTCCAAATGTATATATTACATTTTTATTATACACGACATGACAACTATATACAAGAATAGAAATCATTATTCGAGTCCTAAAACTTTGTAAAAGAAAAAAACAGCCACATTAATATTAAATTGAAAAAAAAGGTGCAAAATCGCAAAAATTCGATATTTATAAAATTTTTTTCGAGATAACATAAAATCTCGACGTTTCATGCATTTTAAAGATGTTTGGCATCAAAAATACGAATTCGATTTCTGAAATTTCATGAGGTCCTCCCATTGAAAAAAAAAATTGGGCTTATATGGGAATTTCATGTGTGACCGGACGATTTAGTCTATATTTCCGGACCCATATAAGCGATCCGTACGAAATTTTATAGACATTTATGGGGATATTATAGCTATCATTTGGGACTAAGTTTGTGAAAATCGGCCCAACCATTTCCGGGAAACTGATGTGAGTTCGTAAATTTTGAAAGATGGCCGCTTTTCCCGGGCACTTCCGGAACCGTCTATGGTAGGCAATGTAGTCAACGAAAGTTTGGTTGGCCGTCGGTGACCTAGAACAGCAAATTGAAGTTGTTTGAGAGACATTTTAGCGAAATTTTTATCTTTTTTGCTTTCATCGGAGTATCGGTTTGAATCACAATTTGCTATGTGATCTCACGCCACAACCTGTAACTCCGGAACCGGAAGTCGGATCGGGATGAAATTAAATAGCCATTTACGGGGACGCAATACCTTTCATTTGAGGCCAAGTTTAGTCGAATCGGTCTAGCCATCTCCGAGAAACCGATGTGACTGTTATTCTGAGTTTAGATATTTCCGCCGGGGCTTCCGGAACCGATGATGGTGGCCAATGTGGCCAAATAGACTTTGAATCGATGTTAGTGACCTAATACTACAAATCGAAGCAGTTGTGGTCATATTTTGGAAAAAATTTCAGCTTTATACATTCACTAGCTAATACCCATCGCGCGTTGCTGCGACACTCTGCGAAATAGGAGGAAAACACAATTTATTCCAAAGCGCCATCTGGCGGGCAGATAATCTCCAACTAATAGCACACAAACACGCCCCATACCAAATACCTACTGTGTGCAAATTTTTACGGAAATCGGTTAAGCCGTTTGGGAGTCTATAAATCATATACATACAAAATTTGACTTTTATATGTATAGATAGATATAGATAGATATATAGATAGATAGATAGATTGCAGAATTTATTAAAATCGACATTTTCTGCGTGTTCGTACTTATCACCCTGTAATTCCGGAACCGGAAGTCGGATCCATTAGAAATTCAATAGCAGCCTATGGGAACGTTGCACCTTTCATTTGAGACTAAGTTTGTCAAAATCGGTTCAGCCATCTCTGAGAAAAATGAGTGACATTTTTGGTCACATACACACACACATACATACACATTTGCCGAACTCGACGAACTGAATCGAATGGTATATGTCACTCGGCCCTCCAGGCCTCCGTTAAAAAGTCGGTTTTCAGAGCAATTGCAATACCTTTCTATTGAGAAAGGCAAAACAGATGATTCCAGTATTGCCCTTACAATCCTGAATTTTTCCTTCTGAAGATTTCCTGGCAAGATTTGTAACAGATCAACCCAATCCCGAAAAAATCTCGTCCATCAGCATAGAATCCGCTGCAGATGTAAGCCTGCCTGAAGACGAGTGCAAAAACTGATTCGAAGAAGGACCAAGGTCGTAAACGCGGATCGACTCAGATTTTGACTCGATTCCCCATAAAAGCAGCCTTTGAGGAGGAGACAAATGAAAGAAACGTAAGCGTAAGATAGTGAAAATTGGCAAGCGATGAATAAAAATACAAAATGTTTAATATCTCCGCCGCTCGTAAGCGGATTTTGACAATCTATAGCTTGTTAGAAAGGTATTTTCATAAGATTTCTACACTTATCCAGTTTGCGCGATGTGATGGGATTGTTTGAAAGTTATTCGCTTAAAACGCGTTTTGCATTGACAAAAAACCCCATATTTAGAAAAGTAAACAACTTATCGAAAAATAAAAATAACATTGTCAGGTTAGGCCTCTCATTTGAAACTAGTTTCATTTTGTGCATACATATATACATACACACATACAGACATTGTCTCAATTTGTCGAGCTGAGTCGATTGGTATATGAAACTCGGCCCTTTGGGCATCGGAAAAAGTTTTCAAAGTTTGAGCGAATCCTATACATTTCTTTTGTAAGAAATGTAAAAACATGAAAAAATCGATATAGAAACAAAATGGCGGCCACTTGAAAATAACGTATCGTTTTTTTCGTATGATTTTTCCACATTGGCTGGCTGTAAAAATCGTTAATAATCAAAATATTGCGATTTTGTAGGTTACAGCGCTCGAGAATGTTGTCTTCTTTTAGGCGGACAAAACCCAAAGTTGATTGGTTGAGTGGTACAAAAACAAGAATGCCCGTGGATTCGAAAAATCTTGTTCCGAGAAAGCCGCCATTTTGAACGCCATTCTTATTGTATAGATGAAATCTTAATAAATATTTTGAAGAATAGCGCACATGTCTAAGTCATTTTGTCTGCTTAAAAAAATACACTGAAACCTCCATTTACGAACCAAACTGGGAGTTCGTAAATTGAATTAGTTCGTAAAAAAAGTGTTCGTTATTTGGGATTTAGTTCGTAAAAAAAATTTGCTTCACATTCTTATTAATATTCGTTGGTTGAGAAATATTCTCGATAACCCTGACAATATGGGTATTTTTGGACCGGGATTGACAAGTAGATGCTGAAAATGGATAATTAGAACCGTTTTGAAATCCAAGATGGCGACATCCGGTTGAGCAATATTCTCGATAACCCTAACAATATGGGTATTGTTGGAACGGGCTTGACAAGTAGATACTGAAAATGGACAATTGGAGCATTTTCGAAATCCAAGATGGCGACTTCCGGTTGAGCAATATTCTTGATAACGAACAATATGGGTTCTATTTCCGTCATGCACTCGTCAACCCCATTCCTAAAATACCCATATTGCTGAGGATATAAAGAATTTATCTAAACCGGAAGTCGCCATCTTGGATTCCAAAATGGCTCAAGTAAGGGAGAGTGGAAAGGAAAATTAGAAAACAGAATAGAACATTTAGCACCTTTTATTTTACTGTTTTAATAGCGAATGACCGGTAAGGAGAGACTCAAAGAGAAAATTGGCGAAGTAAAACCGACTTAGTCCACCTGGTGGTGGTATGAGACACTTCTTACACTGTTGGCTCATGTTGGATGAATATTTGTATATTGTTGAATGAAAAAATATTGCTAGAAATGGGGTACTCCCTTAAGAAAAGTGAAGGTGCTAGCCGATTTATGAGCGTAATCAAGCTTCATGAAACTCAGCGGACGACACTTAATCCCAAAATTATCAACGAGAGCTAAAAAATACTTTTGTTCACCATATTTCAGCTTGGGACCAAGGTGCAGCGCACATGCGGCATCTCCATTTTTTTAAATGTTCGTGTAAATTTGATGAATTTATTTTTCATTGCAAAAGCCATTTCAGTGTATTTTAGATACTTGTCGTAATAGATGAAAATGATTTAATCAAATATTGTATGGTTTACTTTGATGCAGGATTGATTTTTAGAAATATGCGGCATCTCTCCCCAAATTACTCTCTTGGAGGAAATGATTTAGACTGATTAAATTAAGTAAGAATATAAAAATGAAGAATCAGAATAAAATGTATGAAATGAAAAAATAATAAACTGCATGAAATGTAAATAGATTTACATAAAGAATGATTTGTTTATTATTTTATTTTATGAATTTGATATTTTTTCTTTATGAAGCTTTTACTTTCATTTGTTTTATTGATTTTATATAATTTGTTCCGTTAATTCGAGGTTTTATTCGTGCAGGACTCGAAACTATTTTCATACCATATTTAGTTAGGGACCAATTTTGCATGAGCTCTGCAAACTAATGAATGATCCAACAGTGTAAGAAATGTCATCACAACCAGGTGGATTAAGTCGGTTTTACTTCGTTAATTTTCATTTTGAGTCTCTCCTTATTTGTCACTATTCGTATGCAATGTTTACTGTTTCGACAAGTCACAAATTACCAAATGTCGAAAAACAATACATTCCTTATAGTACCTTTAATATTCGATACTCTTTCTGTTCCCTACCAATCTTGTTTTGTTGCCAAAGGTATGTATAAAAAATACCGAAGAATGAACTATCTGTCAGACAGTACAGTTCACTTTCTTCGAATGCAATCACGTTAGGATCTTCGAACAGCCTACTGCCGTTAGTTGTCAACGCGCAAACGCACCAAACTTTTCGCTCCCCGTTGGCTTGGTAGGCCAGTATTGCTGGCTGCGGCAGCTAAGCGAATCAGTCAGTCGTAGTATTTTCCTCTGATCCTACCAACGAGTGAATCTCTTCTTGCAGCGGTTCTGCGCGATGGTTTCGACTGCGTTCTTTCGCTCGATAAAATGTGAGTGATTTCCGATTTCTCCTCGATCGAGTGTAACGAAATTTCGAAAGCGTGCCGGTTCGGTTGTGTGCTGCTGCTCTACTAGTAATGGCAATAATCTTGATACACTTGCGCCGAATTGTGCTTCTGGTCACGGTCGCTTATCTGTGCGGTACGCTAGTGAAGAAACTGGTATACGGGGTGCGCCATCCAAAGATCAACACCATACTGTTTACCAAGCGGCTCCACTGTCAGTGTTGGGTTTATCTTTACACCGTTTACCTGTATCTGGTTGTTGTGAACTGCATCAACTGGAATCAGATGAACCTCTTTGAAAGTTTCTTCCAATAGTTGCGAAAAAGCGAAAATGGTCGCGTGGGAATGTGTGTTAAATTTTCCCGTCTGTGTGTGACAATGTGGTGAATTTGGTGGGCACAGAAGCTAAAAATAAGCGTTAATGTAACTGTGAGAGAGCGTGGTGAGATTTCAGGCGCACGTTGATCCGACTGAACACCGTTTCGGAACAGATCTTCTGATCATACGTCACACGGTTGAGCTTGAACCAAGTCGCAAAAGTGCGTGGATGAAAGGGTGGCTATCCGCATTTTTTTTAAACAGGAAGAGAAATCAATCTTCGTCCAAGTTGATAAGGTTTCAACACAACTGTTCCGGCTTTCAAGTGTTGCATTTCGGTCAAGTGTTTCTGAATGTGGAAACTCCCACCCGGTCAATCAGTTTAACGAGGAAGGCAGTATCCCAGACTAAAATTAATCTGGAAAGCAGTGAAAATGGAGCAAAAAGAAGGTGGTGATGCAACAAGTGGTGTGTAGTGCGAGCGAAAATAGTTGTAACACATTCGAGAGCTGAAAAGTGATGAAGAAAAAATCGTTAAGGGCTAAGTGAAAAAGTGTTCTGTCGGAAAATCTACCATCAGTGGTGTGACGTCGACAACTTTTGTCGAATCATATTGTGGAGTGAGCGATAATAAGAGACGAGGATAAAGTGGGAAAGCTAGCGCTGAGTCATCCTGTTTTCAGTCTGCATTTTAAAGGAGCCTTCACTGTCCCACTTAGAAGCAATAACGGAGCTGTGTGAATCGTCGCGATGTCTTCGTATCGCAGTAACTATAATGTAAGTAAGCTTTTCAATTTCCATATTTTGATATTTCATATTTGTTGGTTGGAACGGTAGCGGTTGATTTGTTGCCAACGTCAGTAACCGAGTTACTCCATTATTGCGAACACGTGTTTTGTTTCTTGTTTAGGTTGCACCTCGCTGTTGTTAGTTTTGTTTTATGGGAAATAGTCGTACTAGTTGACATGTGGAGTAAACACGTACTGAATGGAAACCAGCCAGTCGACTCAAAATAACACAAGGACGTTGGTTTTGACCGAAAGAAAATGCTGTGGTCATGAGCTTTGTTTATGGTGTCCATCGAAATTTACAGTTCTGCTAGCAGCAGAGTGATCTAAATATATTTATGGGTTTTGTTGTGTTTTGGAATATTATTGACTTTGACTTTAAATTCTATTGATCATGAAAGGTTTACACGTGGGTGAAACTGGTTTAAGACTAACATTTAGGTGTATTTTGCAGGTGTTTTCAGCTATTTTAACCCTCAAAAAGGTAAGCTAAAACTTTGACTTCAAGAAGCATCGTTCCTAAGACCCAATGAATTGAAAAGCCTCTTGTCGTTTTATCAGTGAGAGAATCGAAACCTCGAAAACGCTCGATCATTTGTATTTCAAATTACAAGTTCATTGAAACTAGAGAACTATAACTAGCCGGGCCGCTGAGACCCATTGCCATTTTGAGGGTTAAAATGCGTTGGATAATTATTTTTGATTTGGAAATTTTACTACCGTAAAACGGGGTATCTTTGATAACCGTGGTAAGTTTGATCAAATGAGATTTTTTTCAGTACCGTACGATAAGATGATTCCCTCTAACAAAATTATCGAAACAAAATACAAACCATATTCAAACCATGTTCAGCTATCGACAACGATTTTTTCGTCTTTTAAAGTACTTTTTATGACCAATAATTCAAATTGAAAATGATACAACTCTTATGCATCGTTTCAATCTGTTCAAATAATCCCTTGTATATTAATGAAATCAATTAACTTCAACTGAACTGATCACTTTTTTTTTTAGAAACCTTAAATATTTTTGTCCAATAATTCATTTAAAAAATACGATTTTTATTGTTAACTTTTGAATATTTCGAGCGTCACCTCTCATTTCCATACACATATTTTGCTGATCAAAGTTACCCCGAAAAAACGAATAAAAATTAACAACAAAGTTATTTTATTTTTATAGTAAAACGAAATAAAATACCCAACAATTTGAACATTTCCAATCTACGGGTACCAGTACTTGCTTTAAAAATTCAAACAGTTACATCTACTTGAATTGAAGATAGTTATTCGAAAAACATTTTATTACCTACATTGGTACATTAAATTTTTTATCAAATTTGTAAAAAGTGCCATTGATTCGAGACGAACCGTGAATAAAAATCAAATGTTTAGCAGATAAATTTAGTTTTCCATTAGTGTTGCCTGCGTAACATTTTTATTCCTGGATCTATTTATTTTTCTTTCCTGAAAATCAGTTGAGATTATCACTATGTCCTTCCGAATTGTCAAATCGATTTTCGGTACGTGCACAAATTAAAAATCTTATGAATATTATTCATAAACCAAAGGTTGACATGTAAGGGGAATTTTGTTTTTGGTCCTACTATACGACACAAACTAAATTATGGTTTATCACATGTTGATTATATGTTCTTGCAAGAAATATTTTCTTCATATTCCGAAAAACAAAAGCGATCGCGATTACTTTTCATTTATACCTGAATATTCAAATGACATTTTCGTCCACAAATTATCAGAACACGAAATTACAGCTTTACCAAAAAACCTAGAAACATAAAATAACCAGGACTGGACGGAATTGTTCCAGTATTTTTGGAAAATATTGCGTAACAATTCACTCCACCAATACTAAGGATTTTCAATATGTCTCCGAAAAATTTAACATTTCTAGAAATATAGAAACCATCAAGCACTAAATCGGACATCGGACATTCCAAAATTAATCGAAAAACTAATAAATGAAATAATATTTCTATAGTGAAATCACAAGCAAGCAGAATGGCTTTTTAATGGCCGCTCAACAGCATGAAACCTTCTTTTAGAATTCGAAACCTTTACTACAAATGCAATAGACATTGGCAACCACGTGGAAACCCTCTGCAGAGACTTTCGGGAGGCATTTGACTGTATTGAAATACATTTATTACTCTTCAAACTGCAAAAATCTGGCATAGCAAATAAACTCTTGAATTGGCTCGATCTATACTGCCGTTCTACGCATAATTGTCCCATGTTGGTTTTTGGTCATTTTCACTTTTTTTAACCAAACAGTCCTTTTTGATGTATATTTTCAGAAAACACATCCAAATCATAAAGTTTGTTCGAAGACTTCGTGAAAAAATACCAAGTCTGTTTGTCCCATTGTTGATATTCTACGCATAATTGTCCCACTAACAAAAATCCCAAAAAAGTGCGCAATAAATAAATAATTACGTAGCGTTTAGTTAAGAAGTACATTACGCTAGATGTCGGGCACTGAAAAAATTGATGGAAAAATACAGGATCATTAAAAATGGCAGTGGCAATATTAATCACAGCAGTGAGAACAATCCTGTAAAGCTCTTCATAACTATCGTCGCTTGCATAACATGGCGAACGCATTGAGGATAATGAGCCTATTTTCGCAATGTTTCTATTATCACGCTATCCATTTGAAGCCGTTGGTTAGTGCAGCGTTTGCTATCTTTGTTCAACAAATTGGATCAAATGGTAGGGCGACAATTGGAGCACTCGATTGGAACTTTAGTTGCGATCAAACACTAGAATTTCATCGTTTTTAGGCCATTTGTGTTATTAGATTGGTTCTTAAGAACGAAGCAAGGTTGTGAATGCCAAATTAATGCACTCCATCGAGTGTAGGCAGAGTAATTAATGATCTTGTGAGGTACCCTTCTAAATAGTGTAAAAATAGGTACTTTACCCTATGTCCAATTTTGATACATCAACAAATCTCCCGAGTAACAGAAAAACTCACGACATACACTTTTGTAAAAAATGAGTAATGAGCATCATTTACAAAGATCGTTATGGGACTGATATGCGTAGAACTTTCCGCTCGATTTCTCGGCATAACAGTCCCACTTAACATTTTTCTTAAAAACTAACGTTAATTGAATCTCTATAATAAAAAACTGGACTGATTATAATGAAAACGATTGCCATGAACGTAATTTTGGACAATAAAGCTTTATTTGTTACACCGTATCCCTCCAGATGGCTAATACAATTTTCATCTTCAATCGCGTTTTTCTCAGTTGCCAGTTTTGCAACATGGGACAATTGGGCGTAGAACGGCAGTATATACTTAACGAAACGCGAACAAAAAGTTCACTTTCAGAATATAATCTCTGTATCAATTCGTGTCACCTCTAGCGTACCGCAGGGTTCCCTCTTAGGCCCTCTTCTTCTTATTTTGTACGTAAATGACATCACTTTTATACCCAAGCATCTAAGAGTGCTTATGTATGCAGACGATAGTTTGAAAGTTTTCATGTAAATAAGAAATGCCAAAGACGCTGAAGTGCGACCAAAAACGAAATCGATCTATCTCATGTATGGTATAGTAAAAGTCTACTCCAATTTAACGTAAAGAAATGTATCTCAATAACCTTAAGCAGAAAACTTCAAACATCCCCATAGATATACACAGAGGAAACCAACTTGTAGAAAAATGTAAAATTGTACGAGGTTTAGGCATAATTTTAGACTCCAAGCTCATATTTGTGAATCTTTACAATACTATAATGAACAAGGAAATGGCATGCTGGGCTTTATTAAATAATTCAGCTGTAATTTTGAAGGCCCTTATACAAACGAAAGCAATGAAATTGATAGGTATTGGACTGCCCAGAAAAATAATGAATTTTTGAAAACTCAATCGGCTCACAGCTGAGCCGATTCTTAGTTCCACCAGGAGTACTTGCACCAAATTTGAAGGAAATCGGCAAGTCTAGCTACTCTTTCTTAGATTCACCTACAGTGATAATACGATGCATGCACTGACACCTAGCGGTGAAAATGCGTGCTAGTGTGTTTTTTTCGTGTACATTGTCGAAAAAGCCCATACAAACTTCAAGCTCGTTGGTCCGGTGGCTAGACTTGTCGGATTTGCTTCAAATTTCGTGCAAGTACACCTGGTGCGACTAGAAATCGATTCAGGGGTGAGCCGATAGGGGTCAGTTTTTCTTGTCACTCTAATAGGTATTCTAGAGCTAATCAGTTAAAAACTTAGAACGGAAAACTAGGACTAGGAAGGCTCATATGGACAGGATCGAAAGGGAATGTGAAGAATTGCCTTCTGCTGGTACGAGTTGCGCGTTCCACCAACATGGTAGTTGATGGAACATTACTAATCATTTCAATCAACATTTTAAAATAATTGACCTCTACATGTCTAGAAAACAAATTAAATTGCAATTTGACCATAGAAATAATGTATAGTATGTATACAAGTTAATATTGTGATATATATTCTATTTAGTCTCTGCCCATAAAAGCATAAGAGTCCCATATTGAAAAACAGCAAGCCGAGAAAAACACTATTGAAGATTTACATTCTCATTGAGCCTTATGGATGGGACAACCATGTTTTGGTATTTTTTTCGGTATTTTCATAACAAACCTGATAATCTTATTTGTTCATTGTGATTCAGTGGTGATACAGAATACAATCCATCAGATAACTTATTTTCGTCAAAAATTCATATGGAACTCTTATGCTTTTATGGGCTCGAAGAAAGTGAAAAAAAAAGAAAAAAAATTCTGATCTGGTTTCAATGGTTGTGAATCAGCTCAAAAAGTCTGGATAATTTCTTGTGAACTATTTCGCGAAACTCATGAATCCATTTAAGCCTTGCGAACTGATTCATGATTCCTAATATATTAGCCACGAATCACCATTCGTGCTGATGAAATAGTTATAAAAAACCTGTTTTAATCCACCTAGCGGTGCAATTGTGCCTTTCTCATTTCTCTAAACTATGGCATTATGGCCATTACATTCTTAGTACACTTTGCACTTATACACAATGGCATGCTAGCCACGAACTTGGTGAGCTACGTGTCGACGGTGAAACACTTGAAACAAAAAAAATATCATACTTCATTAGCCTAATCAGCATTAGATCAATGTTATCTGCTTGCTAACTCATTTTGTCATGCGGGGGTGGGTATGTGAGGAGGGCGAATGTCCCATGAATGAACGACTCCCCAACTTAAATTGGTATGCTTTGTGATATAGTGGTGGTTTAAAGATGATGGGGTTGAAAGGGAGGGGTATGAGCGCTGGATGGGGTGGTGGTCTGAGGGGTGATTTAAGGAGATTTTTAAGGGAGGGGAGTGAACAGTAGAGGGGGGGGGGGTGAAACCCCTCTCCGTAATCCATCAACTACACTCCTGTTAAAATCCAGAAACCTTATGCGAGTCAAAAAAAAAAAATTGCCGGGATTAGGTTGACGTTTTTCAAAGTGATTGCATAACCTTTCTATATGAGAAAGGCAAAAATGTGCCAAAATCCAAAAAAGTGAATCGTCGTCAATTTTTTTTTTGAGTTTGCATCAAATCTCGACGTTTCATGCACCTTGAACACATTTAGCATCAAAAATTCTATTTTTAATTTTTCCTATAGTTTATATGAGAAATTTCTGTGTGGCCGCGCTCTGAAACCCGTAATTTCGGAACCAGAATTCCGATCGATCCAAAATTCAATAGCAGCCGATGGGAAGGTTGCACCTTTCATTTGAGACTAAGTTTGGGAAAATCGGTCCAGCCATCTCTGAGAAAAATGAGTGACATTATTTGGCACATACGCACATACATACACACACATACACACACATACAGACTTTTTCCGATCTCGACGAACTGAGTCGAATGGGATATGACACTCGGCCCTCCGGGCCGGGATTAGGTTGACGTTTTTCAGAGTGATAACCTATCTGTATGAGAAAGGCAAAAACATAAAATTTGTTTCCATTTGAATAAAGTAGTTCATAAAATATAAAATTTTGTGCATGCTCGATCTTAATATTTCCCCGTAAACTATTTCACAGAATTCGGAATGTTGTAGGGTGTAAGGAATTAAATTGAATCTCTTTCAATTTGCTGTAACTTATTTTTATTAGGTATTTTCTATTGAAATTTTGGGTGAAATTAGTTCAATGTGTATTGTGTAAGTTTTTTTTTTTTGAAACGGCTCAATGCGTTAGCACAACTGAGCAGTGGGTCTTTTAATTTTTTACAAGTAAAAATTTTAAAAAATCTAAGAATGTCGGTCTGCCAGATCTAGTTGACGCAGTTTGCTGCTGCGTGTTGAGATCCTTTTCCTTGGCGGTGAAGCCGCTTGGAATATTGTGTAAGTTTTATTAGCAATTGTGTAACCGTTGCGAAAATGGAGCCGGAGAAACATCAGCAGCGCAAATATTTTTTTTTTTGCATTTACCTAGCAAATACGAATCTCGCACACCGTGTAATTAGCAAGAAGCTCGGTAAGTCGTGTTTTAAAGCTGTACAACGATCATCTGACCGTCGATAGGAAGGAAAAAAACTTGCCAAAATGGATCTCCGTATTATGTGAAGGATATCAAACTGGTATTTGAAGCACATTATCCAATGGGTTTTTGTTGCAAACCATTTTGTTTTGTAGAAATCTTACGAGATAATGTGTTTTCGAGCATACGAAGTAAATTTTCTTAATTTTGAACATTTTGTGTTATTTAAGGTAATTTTAATCTATTCCTTGAATGATTATATTTTTCGATAGAGAATAAAAAGATCTTTCAGTATCCGTATAGATATTACATCTATCCACAAACAAAAGTTTTTTAAATAGTTTTTTCTAAATATGCGATTGTGATATCACTTGGGACGACCAACTTCGTGACACACGTGGGGCAAGTTGGGCGGTACTACGTACAGTGCAAAAATAATCATCAAATATTTTTATTTCAGGAATTCAATGCAGGTCAATTTCCTGAAGAATTTCACAAATTTGCTTTTGAATATGGAGTACGCGTCGAAGTCAAAATGCCGCGGGGATATTGACATTTAAATATAATGGGAAATGTCGGGTAATGTACAGTTTTATTGAAAAGACATTCACCACGTTCCATAAGAACCCCTGAAGTAACTGAATCTCCATTTGATTGCTTATTTTTTGGCGTTCACATATAGGGGAAGATGGGGTAAAACGCACCCCTGGGGTAAAATGCACCCCTTGCTTATATCGAAAACAGTTGAAAATTTCTAGAAAACGGTAACAGCAGTCGGAAGTCCGCCATAGTCAACATACACTGTCAAAGTTTGATAACCGTTCATCAATAGCAGCTCGAGAAATAAATAAAAAAAAACAATAACGTACTCTTCTCATGTAATTATTGTGGCTCGTGCAATAAGGATTTTCCGCTCTTATAAATACTGTTTTACTATTACATTAGAGCATCCCAGTTCTATTTATACCGTTGTTCATTATTCTGTCGCACTACATATGAAAAATAATACTACTACTAAATAATTCACTTTTTGCTAAATTTATATCTCTGCTCCATTGGGGGCAAAATGCCCTTTTCTCTGATTTTGCTGTTTTTTAATCGAATGCAGAAAAATCGTTCTGAAAACCTACCAATCGCATAACCTAAGGCTATTTAATGGCACACTTTTGTGAAATCTCGTCAGAAAACAAAACTACTTGCTTGCTCTCCGAGCATTCTGCCCCGTTGTTGTGGTGCATTTTGCCCCCGCAAAGGTGCGTTTTGCCCCGCTTATTTTTCAAAAGGTGATTTTTAATGATTTTGAAGAATTGAATTATTTTCATGTTTTTGAATATTTTGTAAAGCGTTATGATTTTGATTACAGAAGAAAATGTTGGCTAAACGATATCATTAATTAAATTCTCCCAATTGACGTTCTATAGCTTAGTTATGATCATGTTTCCTTAGGGGGTGCGTTTTACCCCATCTTCCCCTATATCGACAACTTACTCCGGGGCCGAGGTAAATTGGCGGGTTTTCCGCGTCCCATATTTTTGTCAATAAAAACAAAGACAATTTAATAAATGCTTTGATATAATTCAGGGATGTTGGCAACAGTCTTTCCATTTTTATATGTTTGTGTTCATTTTTACACGGTCTACTTAAATCAAAGCGATAAAAAATGAAAACTGAAAACACCGCCAACTAGCCCCGGTCTCTCCTACAGTGAAGATATGATTTATCAGCCCCTTGGCGTATTTTTGAAAAGGTTCTAATTGTCCATTTCTAACATCTATTTTTCAACCCCGTTTCAAGAATACCAATATTTTGAATTTCAAAATAGCGCAAAACATATATTTTCATCATCTACTTTCTAAGCTCGATTCAAAAATACCCATATTAGTGGTGTTATCGAGAACATTACTCAACCAACAAATTTTGAAGAGAATGTGAAACAATTTTTTTACGAAACAAATTCCAAATAACGAAACGAAAATTTTCAGTATTGTAAACTCAATCAATATTTTAATTGTTTATCATTTCTTCCAATTAAATACTTTTGATTAAGAACGTATGTTATCTACCACTGGAAAATGCTTAAAAGGGAAATTGCTTATTGTATCACTAAGAATTCGTCCTTCCGGTTTGAGCTTCTTCTAAAATGAAATACGAAGTTACTGTCTGGATCGAAATCTGTACAGGAAACAAATTACTGGATTAAATGGTGCCTGTGCCGGTAGTCGGTATTATCCACTGAATACATTCCGTATATAAAACAGCCAACCTAGCCTCGAAAATGAGAAATAATTCCGAACCTCGGTGATTTGCAAAAAAAATACCGCTTTTGATTGAATGGTTTGATATCAAACGAAAAAAACGTACTTTTTATCACTTGTAATTCGCATTTTTGTGAAATTACGCAATATTAATCTTAAAATAATTACAATATAACGACTGTCCTATATCATCAACGCAGAAAAATGATTTTGTCATCATTTGACTGGTACAAATAATGATAAGTAGTTGGCGCGTAGATCGGTCACTGATAATACAAATTCGTAAATATAATGAAATCGATCGGGCAATGCACGAGTTCATTTGTCGTTTTCTGCAACGAAGTATTTTCGTGCATTGTAAATAGTAGGTTCCGTTCATTTCATGAACAAGAATGTCCGCTTGGTGAAAGAAAGATTTCGTAAATTTTACATATTTAGTAGACATTGCACGAATATTATCGTTGATAACGACATTAGTTTTCTTGAATGAAGCGAAATGCTTCTTTAATTTTAATAAACGTTTATGTATATTACGAACAATTTGTTTGATCGCACGAATTCATTTCGTTCATCTTAGAAAAGTTTTTATATTTATTAGCATATTATTTTTTTCAATTGATCTTTTAGGATCGATGTTTGATAACAACAATTTTTTAACTAAAAGGATCGATCTGGCATAATCGACTTTATTTCAACCTGCTCACCTCTGTTGAGGACTAGATGAGGACCGTTTGATGAACGAAATTTTTCGTAAAGTTTACATATTTAGTGTACATTGCAAGAATGATAACGTTCATAACGACATTATTTTTCGTGAAAGAAACAAAATGTTTCGTTTATTTTAATAAACGTTTGTGTATAAAGGGCGAACACGAAATTATTGCGACACATTCAACAGGGCATAACTTTTTTACCATTGGGTAAAAATCAACAAAATTTCGCACACTTTCTCATTGAAGTGTATTGTTTACATGCTGTCAAACTCGAAGTCGTGTTTTTCGATTCAACGAAAATGGAGGTGAACCAACGCGAGTCGAGAGAACAAATTCTTTCCAAACACCTGGAATTTCCTGACCTGTCGCACCGGCAGTTGGGAAAAATGTTAAACATTCACCATTTAACCGTCTCCAGAGTGTTGAAGCGGTTCCTGGAGCGGTTGACGTTGGACCACGGCAAAGGAGTTGGAAGAAAACCGGGACCGGAGAACAAAAAGACGGAGGGAAAGGTGAAGCGGATGATTAAAGCAAATCCCAACGTCTCAAGCTGTGATTTGGTTAAAAAGATCTGGCTGTCGCAGAGCTACGTCCAGAATGCAAAGAAGAGAGCTGGACTACATACATACAAGGTACAGAACTTCCCAAACCGCGATGAGCGGCAAAAATCGACGGCTAAAACTCGGGCACGGAAGCTCTACGAGAAGATGCTGACAAAATATGGCTGCTGTGTGATGGGCGACGAAACGTATATAAAAGCCGATTTTTAGCAAATTTCGGCGTTGGAGTTTTTCACCGGCAAGAGCAAGTTCTATGTGGACGACAAATTTAAGAAGAAGAAAATGTCGAATTTCGCCTCCAAATATCTCATTTGGCAGGCCATCTGCTCTTGCGGACTGAGGAGTGAGCCTTTCGTGACAAAGGGCACAGCAAATGGCGAGATCTACAAATCTGAGTGCCTCGAGAAGCGCCTTTTGCCGTTCTTGCAGCAGCACGACGAAGCTCCGCTATTTTGGCCAGATTTGACATCATGCCACTATTCTAAAAGTGTCCTGGAGTGTTATGAGGCCAATCCTGTCCATTTTGTTCCAAAGGACATGAATCCGCCAAACTGTCCGGAGCTGCGCCCGGTGGAGCAGTACTGGGCAATGATGAAGCGGGACATTTTCGGTGTCGCAATAATTTCGTATTCGCCGTTTATTACGAACAATTTCGTTGATCACACTAATTCATTTCGTTCATCTAAGAGAACTTATTCATACAAAACCAACGATTCTGGAGCAAATGAAAGCGAAAGAGGTCCAGGAAATCTTCCTTAAACCGGCGGACAATTCGAATACGGTTACTAAATAGTCAGATCGAGACCGTCGTGAAGATCAACAATTATCTGACGTATAGCAACACGGACTCCATAATTTACCTCTATTGAAGTTCTTTTGGCATTGACAGTTTGACGAATGGTGTTCGTAAATATTATTAAGACTTTCGTATATAGCTGTGAGCAATTCCATTGCCTAATGAAGCCGTGATAGTAATAAGCCAACGAAAATCGTTTCGTGGTTTTCACGAAAAACTAATAAGAAATAAAGGTATTTCAATAAAACTACGAATGATTCATCATATACACGAACAATTCGTATATTTTATGGAAAATGTCTGTACGAAACTAATTCGCAGCGATTTACGAATATATTCTATCAGTGTACGTTTGAGATCCAATACAATTTACGAACCCCCACACAGTGGCGGATTTCCTTAAAAACTTGGCCAAAAGTTGAAAATTTCATGGTAGTTTTTTGGGTTTTAGTACATATATTATCCTTCAGATGAGGCTGCCGCATGCTTCTTTAAGTGAAACGCTCCAAAATTTCCGTATTTGAGGTGTTGACACACCCAAACAGTTAAAACCGTCGCGTTTTGCTCATATTTTTTATCGAGCGCTCGAAATATCAGTATTATTCAAAAGTAGCTGGATTTTGATAAAAGTGCTCCAGAATCGTTGGTTTTGTATGACCTAGTGTTTTTGGAAGCACAATTAGTTTCATGAATACGAGTTCTATTAGTCATGATTTCAGGAACTACTTCACGATTCTCGTAAACAGTTCATACGATACGAAATATTCATTTTTCCATGAGTTTATGAGCATTTTTTTCCGTTTAATTTTAAAAAATCTTTACGTAAAAATAAATGTTTAATTCGTTGTTCGTATCATAGAGGTTTTAATCTCAATTTCATCTTCTCTAGGATTAGAATAACTGCTTATCGGGTACGTTACTACTTACACTATGGCCTTTTCATATTCATCGATAATGAAATCAATATTGACTAACAAATTGTTCATTTACCTGAAAAAAAACTAAAGACCACGATGACTCGTGTCTGTTTAGTATTCATATAAAGCGAACTAAAATCTCGATCATTTTATTGCTTTGTTTACACACAAATTCACATTTGCAGCACTGTGAGAAACACCGTGGGCTGTGTTGCGTTTACCAGCTCTCGTTTAGACTATTCGCTGCTAAATGTACAACCTACGAAATAAAACGTTTTCGCCATCGTTTTCACAGTTCGGTCTATCTAAATACATTTAGGGTGTTGAGCTCATTTCTTACCATTTCCTATTATCACCTTACTGTTGGATAGAACAGCGTTTTTGTTTCGCTCAAATACGAGTATTTCAAAATGTTCTGAAAATTTTCTTATTATACTGCAACGAAGTAGAGCATTTGTTTTTTGTAATATGCATTTCATCCGAGTTTAACAAAATAGTGCAGCACGCTTCTTATTCAATGGAGTCGAAATAGGCTGATCACCTTACGTGCACATGGGAATGTACAGAGTATAGTCATGCTGAAATATATTTTCAATCTCCATCGTCACTGTGTGGCGCTGGCGATGTTGTCAATTAATAACCAAGCTTTTAGCTTGAATTTATTTTCTCTCGAATATCTGCGATTTTGGTTATCGAAAAGGTTTATTTATAAGGATGTAACGTAAATGTATAATAATCCGATTTTTCGTTAATTCATTCGCCGTGTATGGTGCCAGTATTGCTGTTTAATTTTTATCTATAAAAGAATGAACACTGGGTTAGTACCTAGGGTTGACGAGCCCTTATTTATCTCATTAGTCAGGATGTCACACAATTTTGGTTGTATTTTGGCTTACAGTGATTGGATTACCCTTAAATTGGTATCAGTCTGTATGCTTCGTTCTTAAGAAGCAGTAACATAAAAAAATCTGGTTTGGAAAATGTAAAATACTCGCGCTTGAGCGGAACAAAAAGTCGAGTACAACGCACCCTTATTCATCCTACCATTTGACCTAATGCGTTAAATAGAGATAGCAGACACCTTTGGATTTTAAAGTTGCCTGAATTGTTTCGAATAGCGTAGCGCAAAATTAAAAAAAAATGTTTTTTATTCTTTTTATATATTTTGCATCTTTAAGATAAGAAAAGAATGCTCCATAAAGCGTTTACTCGAATTTGACTTGGTTCGTCTGCTAGAACTCATAAAACATTTTTTCATATGAGACTGACAAAATCGGGTCTTTACTGTATTTAAATATATGTTAAAAGGAAGAAATCGTTTTGTTTTTGGGAAAATAACCTCATATACTCACCATACTGAATATTTGTTCTGTGTTTTATACAAGCAAAAAAAACACTACTTTGCATGACAAAAAATACTACACCAATCCGGTTTGCACAAACCACCTATAAATAACGTACCAATGCTGACATAATGCACGCTATGGTATGGCAATTTTAATTTTTCATTCATCAAATTCTACGCTCCCGAACCCACGTCTATGCATATTGCATCGTCAAATCCACGCTGCCACTTCTCGTTGCAATACGTCAGAGATTGCAGCATTCATTTTGGCGGCCGCATCGTTCCGTTCAACCGCGCTGCTAAAACGACACACAATCCCAAGTAGAGTAATGAACCCATTACCACCGTGCGACGTAGACCAGCGCCTGCTACCTTTGTGCAACGCATTGGTCCAAATGGTGTGATGAAAGTTGGGTGTAAAATTCAAATGCAAGAAGCAGCTTGCTTCAGCTAAGCGCTAGAATTTTGAAGAGTTTTACTTGTTTAGTTATAAAACTGTTTATTGACATCAACCCAATCGCAACAAATAAAGATTGAATCGCGATGTACAATCTCTTTACGGAATTTCTGCTTTCCGTTTAAGGTTGCACAGAGAATGCGCAAAATTCGCAAACGAAAAAAGCAGTTTTTTTCCACACCGTATGTCAGATCTTCATAAAAATCAATCAGCGTATGTAGAATATTGTTACAGTACTACTGATTGATTTTTATGAAGATCTGATATACGGTGTGGAAAAAAACTGCTTTTTTAGTGTGCGAATTTTGCGCATTCTCTGTGCAACCTTAAACAGGTCTCGCAATCGAAGTTTGAAATAAACAAATCACCCTACCAACATATCCTGTCAAATGCATTTCGGTTCGGGTGTCTGGTTTTCGGCTAGCTTTGGTTGAAAGTTATTTTGCTCGTTAGGAACTCTAAATTAAATTTCCGCCGGCAACGGGCTGTGATGGATAGCTGACCTTGTCACTCCGTTGCTGCATGTTACGATCTTGGGTTTCAGTGTGGTTGGAAGAAAAAATGCACTGAGCACTAGGCGGAATCCTGAGTCTTATCCTACATTGAACGTTCTTTTTCTCTGCTCGACTAAAATTTACCACTGCGCGAGACGAGAAATGGCAAGCTTATGGTGACATTTGCGACAAAAGAACGAGCAGCATTCTGTCTGGATATGCAATTTTCCTGCATAGAATGCATGCATGTTTCGACAAGATGATGTGCTGGAAAATAAATGCTTTTTACCGCCGAATTTATTGCGTATTACTTTAGCGGAAATTAGGTTGATTTTTTGCCTTTATAATGGAAGCATCAAACCGAATGTTCGTTCGTGATACACAATTTTGTAACATAGTAGTTCAATTCCAGTGTTGCGTTTTCGAAACTATACCCCTTTGTGGAGTTCGGTATGAATGCTGGCTGAAAATATCTCGCACCGCAACCGTAAAAAATGTCCAAACGCAATCCGCATATAGATGATAATGGTAATGATGGTTTCACCCCATACTTCCACAAAAGGTGTGAACTGGATGAATTATCAAGAAAATAATTTATATTTTGACAAATGGCAAAACCTGTAAAAAACAGGATGGTTGAATTTGCAGACATAGCTGGCCCCGCAAAAAATCGTAACTGGATAAATTTTGAATATTTCGTTAAAATCACGAATAAGTTTCGCACAAACAACTTTCGTAATACACTACTTTTACATAGTTTTTGTACATATGATTAAGCACATAATGTACATATGTACATATGATTAATGTACGTTCTTATTCCATTACGAGTTTATCATAAATACCACGCAACGATTTTCGTTGGTTCTCGGAATGAGAATGTATTGGCTCAAATGGCATGTTCCCGGTATATGGTCGGAGATTTGTGCTTTGCCGTGTCTTCTCATCATTTACTGAACAGAAGGAATGGAGAAGGAGGAGGGAGGAAGTAGATTTGGAAGGGTAGGAAAATAACAACAAAAAACAAACAGCAGGTAAATTAAACTCACAAGTAACACAAATCGTCTGCGAGTCAGTCTAAAGCTTTTCACCACATTGGATAAAAAACTTGTGTGTTTCTGAGTTTCAGTCGTCCAAATACGGTGTCGTTTATGTAAGGATGGTCGAAAACTCGAAATCGCATTTGCGCTCCTGCTGGGCAGTTGCATATCAGATGATATGAGGTTCCGTAATCGGATTTACAAAGATCGCATGAAAATGACTCAGCGAGCCGAACAGTTGCCATGTTAGGAATTCCACGAAGATCCGTCCGAAAATCTTTAAAATCGTGACCGACCATCTTAGATTCCAATGAAACTTTACACGTTTCACCGTCATGCAAGACTAAATATTTTCCACAGGTAATAAGATTATTTTGACTCAAGAGCAACTTTTCAAAAGGGCGTAAACGTTTCTACGTGTATGAATTTCAAAAATTTTTTGTTCGATTACTGTATTTTATACAGCAAAACTATCTGAGAACGAGTTACAGGGAATGAATACTTCTGTCTGAAAAAAATGTTGTCATTTTTCAAAAAAACAAAAATTTATGATAAAAATTTAAATTGCGAAAAAACCCATTTTTTTAAATTTTTTATATTTTGTTACCAAAAACCTTAAGAAAAAATAAACATTTTGAATGTGATGGCATGATGGAGAAAAAATCGGTAAAAAAGTTTTTCTAACAATAACTTCGTACATGTTTTTAAATTTCATACTAATAGACATACAAAATTGTAATTCTATTACAGAATATAATTCTAAGCACCATTTAAAATCAAAATGAATTTAACAAAAATCTTCCAAAATGCGATAGTTTTCGAGATATTTGAAATTTTGCTCCTTCAAAAACAATTAATTCGTGTAATTATGCTCTTTTTAAAAGTTATTCGCGTTACCCCATCAAAAAATGTCAAAAATTTAATGTTTATCGTTTTAAAGATGTAAAACCAACTTTTGTAGTGTATTTGGATCCTGGAGAAGCTTTCAATAAAAAAGTTTTCCTAACAACAACTTTTGACATTTTTTTATAATTCTTACTATTTCACTTTGTAACTTTCAAATGGTTTACAATATCGCCTTGATATCAAAGAGAAAGTTGCACGAAAGTTTACGGGCCTTTTGAAATACCTATTATTGTTGATGGAGAAACGTGACTAACTTATGAAAAGGTCGTAATAAAACAAAATAATTGTGTTGTTATACAAAAGTTAAAATATCTCGAGAACAACCACTTTTTAGAAAATTTTTGTTAAGAGCATTTCGATTTAAAATGGCGTTTAGAATCATATTCAAAAAGAAAATTGTATTTTTGACTGCAAATAGTAAGAATTATAAAAAAATGTCAAAAGTTGTTGTTAGGAAAACATTTTTATTGAACGCTTCTCCATGATCTAAATACACTAAAAAGGTTGCTTTTACGTCTTTAAAACGATAAACATTAAATTTTTGACATTTTTGATAGGGGAAACGCGAATAACTTTTAAAAAGAGCATAATTACACGAATTAATTGTTTTTGAAGGAGCAAAATTTCAAATATCTCGAAAACTATCGCATTTTGGAAGATTTTTGATAAATGCATTTTGATTTTAAATGGTGCTTAGAATTATATTCTGTAATAGAATTACAATTTTGTATGTCATTTAGTATGAAATTTAAAAACATGTACGAAGTTATTGTTAGAAAAACTTTTTTACCGATTTTTTCTCCATCATGCCATCACATTCAAAATGTTTCTTTTCTCATTAGGTTTTTGGTAACAAAATATAAAAAATTTTAAAAAATGGGTTTTTTTTCGCAATTTAAATTTTTATCATAAATTTTTGTTTTTTTTTGAAAAATGACACAACATTTTTTTCAGTGTATATTTTTTCGGACAGAAGTATTCATTCCCTGTAACTTGTTCTTAGATAGTTTTGCTGTATAAAATACAGTAATCGAACAAAAAAAATTTGAAATTCATACACGTAGAAACGTTTACGCCCTTTTGAAAAATTACTCTTGTATTAAAATATTCCAATTGCCAGAGAATATCATGGAGATTCATACAGCGAACACACCTGCAAAGTTTCGTTCGAATCGACGATGGTCATATTTTGCGGTCGGCCATGGAATCCCTCATGTGATAATTGAGTTTGCAGTGGCACTGTTTAAATCCCTGGTCAGTATGCCACAGTGGGGTTTCGAAAAATGTATAATGTTTTTTTTTACATCACTGGGGACGCATGTTATGGAAAAGCCTTTATTTGGCGACACGTTTGTAGATTTTCGCAATAATTGCGGTGCCTGAACGAAGCCCAGGACCGGATTTTTATCTTATCCAACTTATTGAAATTGGCAGGGCGGGCGCAGGGGTTGCATTACGCATCTCGAGTCGATCAAAATTCTATCGACTCGATCTTGTTTCGCATTATGTATTTCGAACCGAGCTCGAAAGTAAATTTTCGTTCGTGTTAGCTCGAAGAAGTACTAGATTATCGAGAAGTGTTGGCATTATGGAACCATAACAATCGAACTCGAAAGCGACTCGAGTCGAACGTATTTGCTCGATAGTTTTATTGCTGTCGACTGTCGTTCGAGATTATGATTTGTGATTTTATTTCGGAATACTTAGAGGATATAAAATTACCAAAAGGTGTAAAAAGCTCCCACGTACTTTGAGTTACTTTATGTTATATCTATTTTCACCATCAGGAACATACTTTTTTTTTGGAAAAAGTAATACTTAATATTGATAATAAATTATCTTACACCAATTAATAATAAAAAGTGTTAAAACAAATCGATGGAATAAAGTGAAGACATCTTGACTTGTCTAATCGCTATTTAATAGATGTATAGAATCACAATCATTCTTGATTTCAAAGTGGTGATTTAAAGAATTTTATATTCTGCTTGATGCATTTGTTCCCGACTATACCTCAATTGTTTTCAATATCACAATATACCCTTAAATTCAATGCCATAATGTACGTTTTATACACCAACAGAATTAGGTGTTATATCGTCATTTGTATTAAATGCATGAAAATACAGAATATTTTATTATATTGCAAAGAAATTTGAATCAAATTGAATTACTAACAAATTTGAATGCATCAACCGATTGAAAATTATGCCATCTACAATTTCTGGAAACACTTCATTTTGATTGTGTTCTTCCTATCTCTAGTTGTGTGCTATAATAGAATAATTAACTAACAAGTACACGGACAACCCCGCAAACACGAAAACGGATTTTTGTCTGAACTACAATCGTGATTCGCTGGTTGGGTCACACCTCTGTCCAACTAACGAATTTTATTCGTTAGTTGGACCGACTGACAGATGCCAAAAACTCTCCAAAGGAGACGTTAGTAGTCTAAATGCATCAATTCACATCTCTAATAATTGTCAGATTAATTGTCAAAGTGAATTTGACATAAGATTTTGACATTTAGATGCTTTTTAGTTGGACAATGGTCCAAGGAGCGGAGGTCCAACTAAAAAGCGATCCAGTTAAAAAATGTCCAACCAGCGAATCACGACTGTATTTCAACTAAAAATGGCTATTTTAACCCATTCATGCCCATGTTGTTTGTGGACAACAACGTTTTTAAACTGCTATAACTTTTGATTGAGATGAGATTTGCTCACAAAAACTAGTAAGGCTCATTAATGTGATTATTGCCTTTAATTTGAGTATTAACGGTTACAAGGATCAGCTCTAGAACTGAAGTTATTGCAATTAGTCTGATTGGATTCCGATGGACCAGTGCTGCCAGGGACAGTTTACGTTGACGACGTAAAATGATTCTTTCATATACCTACATTATGGTGCAATATTATTGAAAACTGTTAAAACTTATCAATTTAGACTGTCGTTGGCTACGTTTTCCACGTAATTGGACTATTGTAATTATTCTAGGAGAATTGTATTGAGCATTAGAAGGTAAAGGCCATGGAAATAGGCTTTTCGTGTTTCTTGACCAAACCGTTTTCAAGGAAAAAAAGTTTTGAAACCCTACATTCACTATAAAAAAGTTGAGCATGAAAGGGTTAACGAACTAGCTTTTAAATTTTTGCGTCATCAATTGCTGAAAAAAATGTTGCTTTTGGAAGCTATCAGTTTCCTGAAAAAACCCTGAAAACCAAAATTTCAATGCAAAATTAGGCATTTTTATTGAAAAGGGCAGTGCTCGCTATAATTATTTTCCAAAAGATTTGAGAAAAAAGGTTTCGAAGTTGTGTTGTTTTAAACAATTATTTAGATATTAAATATGTTATTTAATCTAAGAATAATTGTGAATAAACTCATTCTGCAGATAATACAATCCATCACGCGACTGAGGTCCGAATAAGACACACTACCAGCTAGGCATTTTGATGTTTCGGTGCATCAACTTAAACAGCGAGATATATTAAAATTTTGTGGTAAGAAGTTCAAGAATACAGTTATATCAAACTAAAATAATGCCCAAGCATTGAAAAAGATGGTATACGATGAACAAAATCATTACACGTTTTCTGCAACGAAGAATTTTCGTTCATTGTAAATAGTTCGTTTCGTCTAATGGCATTTTGATGAACGAAAAGTTGAGTAGTTTTACATATTTAATGTACGGGTTATTCCATGTCAAATTTACAACCACAATTTTAATTCCTAACAATTTTTTTTCTTGCATTCTTAGCACAAAATAATTCACATCTATTTTTTGTTTTGGCTGAATACGATAGATTTTTTTTCAAGTTATGAGTTTTTGAATTTTATGAATTGGACCATTTTTCAACCACTGATAACTCGGAAACTCTTAGTTGTACGAAAAATTTATTAATAATGAAAAGTGCGTTTTCGATAGAACTCACCAATAAAAATATGATATAGTTTTTTTTGTTATTTATGTTATGAATTCTGCAAATGATGGAAACATATCGAAGAAACAAGCTCGGACTAATAAGTTTTTTATTCAATGAAAGTATTTATAATTATATTGAGAACTTTATTACTTTACGAGATATTTCAAGTAAAGCTGGCCCATAACATGGCGTTTAATGTAAAATTGCCCTTTTTAATGTTATATTTGTAATATCTCGCAAAATATTTTGAGACCTGCTGCCAAATTTTTACACAATATTTCTAAAATGATTTTTATTATTTGAAGAAAAAATAAGCAAAAAATTTGATCCAACTTTTAAAAAAAATATCAATTTTTCCGGCAAGCTGAAGCGAAAATGCAACTTTTTATATTTAATATTTTTTCCATGCATCAAATACGTTACGAGCTATCAGCGATTGAAAAATGTTCAATTTTTCTAACTTCAAAAGTTGAAAAGCTCATACCTTCAAGTACATATTATATTCAGCCATAACAAAAATACCTGTCCAATATTTTTAGCTGAAGAATGCAAGAAAGAAATTTGGAATGAACTAAAATTTTATTTGGAAATCTGACGTTGATTGGCCTGTACGGTGCATAAAAGTTATCATCGATGTCTAAACTATTTTTCGTCAATGAAACGAAATGATTCGTTCTTTCATCAATTGTTTTATATAGTATAAATATTTTTGAAAGGGTAAATTTAATTTTCGTACATAAAAGGGAAAAAATCGTATTTCCGTATTACATCGGATCTTTTTGGATCTATGTTTGACAACATCTATTTTATTTCAAAGAGCTCACCCCTATTGTGTACTAGAAAAAAAATGTTACATTTGCGAAACTTATCCAAATATATTTCGATAACAAGCAACTAAAAACATTTTTTTTGTTTTATTTTTATTTTTTTTTATCCCTTTATGGGCAGCTAGGGCCGAGGGTGGTGGCTAGCGGGTTTCATACATCCTTGACCTGACGGACAAAGCTATGGTGCCTTGAACACAGGCAACACAGATCCAAGGCCATCATTGAAATGATAAGTTCTGCGTTTGAAATGTACTTCCCCCGGTTGCCAGACGAATACCTGTAATTATTACTTGTTGCTTTGTATGTATGAATCTAATGTTCAGTCCTGGGTGGTGTATGCGTGGAAGGTGTGGTTTTTAGCGTTCGAGTCCAGGAGTGCATATCTGTCTGGGTTAGCGGGGGCGTTCACTAATTGTGTAATAGTGTGATCGCCAAAGGCTCGAGCATTTGAATGCTAGCGTGTCTCTAACTTTGCGTGCATAGATTCGATTTTAGATTCGTGTGACCATTCGCATATTCACGTGTATTCTTGAACGATCGCGCGCGGACCGTGACTATGATAATTAATTTTTAGTGCATGGTAGAGGAACGTGTTGTCTGGCGAATATGAGCATCATTCTTGATTGGTTCAACTGAAGGCATGAGTCGAGAGTATAGAATTCCGGACGTAGCCGGTCTATGATCGCGCGAGTGGTGGGTTAATGCTTGCGACCGCGGTTGTAAAGTTATAGGTGCTGAAAAGTTCACTTAAGTAAGGGGGTGTTTTAATGTTGGCGAAATTGCGAGCGCAGGTGTGTGTGGATGATTGAAATTGTAATGTAAGTTCGCGTTTTGACCAGGTTTGTGTTATCGCGAAAGTTAGGGGCGTTTGTGCGTTTTGGATGTGAGTGTATATGAGAGAATATGCAATTGATTGTGTCAGTGAGTATGAGTATGAACCTAACTTAAGATATAGTAATAAAAGGAAAAATAACATGCCGAATGTTTCTTTTTTAGGTCACTAACCGTGCATTGCAGAATGCCCAAAAACTCTGAACTAGGCCTCGTCGAGTCCAGTCTGTCCATCTCATCCTGTCGTGTCTGGGGTTTCCAGGTTACATGCATTCACCAGATGAGACTAGCTTATGTCAGCTTACTTGTGCACTGGTTTCGTGGAATCGAGGCGATCATCGAAATGATAGATCCTACGAGTGAATGCACTTGGCCCAGTCACCTGTCAAGCATTTGTGTATTTGTTTGTGTTGAGATATATGTGGAGCCTGTAAATAATATTTTAATACGAATATTATTGTATTTGTTAAAATAAGAAACGTGTACTACTTGCAGTTTGTTGATCGTTCCTACTTATCTGATTCCATCGAGTATGAGAATACATCTCCATTGTTCTAAAACCTGGCGACGTCTGATGGCAGAGAAGAATCATTGTTGGCAGCAATGTTGCTCTTCTTGGATGTATGAGCTCGTAAAGGTCATCACAAGAATATAACGCATGAGACCGAAAATAAATAAAAATAAAATAAAAAGAAGAGTTAGTATTGTTATTGAGTATTAATAATGTGCCGATTTTTTTCGAGAGTTGTCCTACTGGAGTTGTAGAGCTAATTGATTCAATTAAGGCATGGACCTAGACTTCTGGAATCGAGGATAGAGACTTCCGGACGTAAACGACTCATGAATGCGCGAGAGCGGGGGACTGTTGGTTCACGCTTAAGACTACATTTGAGTGATTACAAGTGCTGAGACGTTCAAATTATCACCGAGATGTTATAATGCCTGGAAGAGCGCGAGTATAGGTTGCGTGGATGGTCGCGAAGGGCTCAAGCATTTTTATATTTGTTTGTCGCGTGTATGTGACGTGCGTGTATTTTTGATTGGTCCACCTGACGGCATTGGACTTATGCTACTAGGGCCTAGAATAGGGGATTCCGGACGAAACCGATTCATGATCACGCGAACACGGGCATTTGGAGGTTCACTCTCGAGACCAGGATTGTTAATTTATAAGTGCTAAACCATTCACTTAGTCACCGGGGTGTTATACTTTTTACGAGATCGTGAGTGTGGTCGTGCGTGGATGATCGCGAAGGACTCGAGCGTTTGTATGTGGACGTTTTTGTCGCGTGTGCTAGTATGTAACTTCGCGTGGACTCATTATTTTTGTAAGCGTGTGGCCATTTGTATGTTCGCGTCTTCTTCAATGACCGCGCGTGGACGTCTTATCTAGTTTTTATTTCTATTGATCCAACTAAAGGCATGAATTTGGGCTGCTAGAATTAAGGGCGGAGACTTCCGGACGTGACCGATTCATGATTACGCGAGCTTAGGTTCTTAGGTTCCAACGTTCACCTAATCAATCGGGATATTTGAATATTGGCGAGAACGCGGGCGTTCGTATTTGTGATCAGGTTTGTGTTATCGTGTAGGCCACGTTTGTACGTTTGGAATGAGAGATTGATAGTGTATATGAGAGAATAAGAAATTTGCTTGCAGAGAGAATTGGGCCCTAAACCCACATTGTATATTATTTGACCATGGCAGTGGATAATAAAGGTCGCCAAGTTAAGTACTAAAATTGATCACAATGTAGCTTAACTAAAAAGAAAATATTCGTATCCCAAGTTTCTGTGATATAATCACTGTAATACTGCTTTGGTGGAAAAGCCCCCGGACCACATCAAGGTACAGTATCATGCCGAGGGAACAAGCAACTAAAAACTAAAATTAAAACAATTCCTATATTTTACCAAAGTTGGTTTTATAAAACTTTATAAATATTTTTTCTCAGTGTATACTCTTATTTGACAGTTTGCGCTTGAACAGGCAGTCGAAATCTAGTACCGCAATCTAACAAGCTCGAACGCTTGGTCGAATGCGATACGTAATGCCGCACAAAATAGTCGAAACGACTTCAAAACGATTCGAATCGAGTCACTCGAATCGAGATGCGGAATGCCACCCCAGGATCAATGAAGTCGACTCCTGCACTAGCCAATACGTCAGCCTCTTCATTTACAGTAATACTAGAATGCCCGGGCCTATAGACAATATAACTAGTTTTGACAGTGCTTAGTTCTTCGTTTTCGGTTTGCGGCATGCGATCACTGGCTTGGTTAGTGATTTTTCCGAGCTAAGGGCCTTGATTATAGCCTGACTATCGAAGAATAAGTTTGTACCTTTGCCGGACAAGCTCCGTTGAAGGGTCGATTGTACCACGCACAGAATCGCGATAATTCCTGCCTGGAATTCATTACAGTATCTACCTAGCTAGTAAGATCATTTCTATTTAATTTCACGACAGTAGATACCAATACCAGTACGTCTTTTTGCCAGAGAGCCGTCAGTGTAACAGAACACTTGCGTTTGTTGTTGTCTCTTCATATAGCCGGATAACAACTGCTCCAGAGAGGGAATCTTCACATGAAATGTCCTGTAAGGGAAAGTACATGTGAGTGTAATATCGCTGGAAGCAAGAATATCTTCACCCCATGTAACTATTTGTGATCGTGTAACAAGGTCAACCTGGTTACTGTTCCAAAGCCCAGTAGCCTGCACAGTCTGTATGCACATGATAGTGCTTCTTGTTTGGGGTGTGTAATGTAATGTAATGGTTTGATATTTAGAAGGGTCTCAAGGGCAGCAGTCGAAGTTGTGGTGAAAGCACCAGTCAACGCCATGAACGCCATTCTGTGCAGATGGTTTAGCTTTGATTGGACCGTCTCCCCTCCGCCAGCACACAAGGCATCTGTATGACAGTGTTGGACTTACAGTTGTCATGTTAATCCAATAGATGTATTTGGGTTTGGGAACCAAAGTCTTTCCAAAAGTTCGTTTGCACTGTCCGAAGGCCTTGCTAGCTTTATAAGCTCTGAATTCAATGTGAGCAGACCAATTCAGTTTGGAAGCCAATATATCTCCAACGTAATAGTAATTACGATTGGCAGATGGTCGTTGCCGTGCGGATCAGGGATTACCTTCCATATACAATCTAACCGCATCGATGTTGAGTAGATGGGTCAGTCTAGGGCGCTCGGACGCGCTGGAGAGGCAGGAATATGTGTCATTTCACCTGTGTTCAAAATGGTCTTATTGATGTTATCGCAAAGCTCAAGGAGTGATGTAGATCGATTATCGTCATGAAGGTAAACCCATGCAGTACCGTGGGAGTTTAAATCACACAAAACCAGTCTCGGTGCGGGGAGGATTTTCGCAATATCGCAAAGCCGTCGGTGGCCAAATGAGGGTCTAGGGGGATGTAGGTGGAAGCAATGCAAAGATCTTTGCCTTTAATTCTGGTTCGGCAAGCAACAGCTTCAATGTTTGGTGTCGAGGGAAGGTCGATTCGATTAAAAGAATAGCCCGTTTTGATGCCCAAAAGTACTCCACTTCTCTAATATTAAAATCGTGGAAGTTGAAGTCTATTTCTGAAGTAAGCCATATTTCGTATAATGCAAATGCGTCGCATTTCAAATTATTTCTTAAAATTTTAAAGGAGTCGATTTTCAGGATAATGCTTCTGCTATACCACTGTAAAGCAGTGATAGGATCCGTGATTGTATCGTTCGATGATTTAGCCATCAAAGGATACAATCGCTGAATGGAGGGACCATTTTGCAGTGAACTGCATTAAAAATGTTTTTACAGCGAAGAGAAAGCTTTTCGAGATGCTTTTTAAAAGGGTCAGAAATATTTAAAGCTGTAGAAATGTGGTAGACAATGCAGAGAAATTTATAAAGCCAGCGCTGGTTTCTTCCTCTGGCAGAGATACGGGAACACTCGGGATTTTCGATGCCCTATGAAGTGCAGGGAACTCCTGTTCTGAGCGCAGGTTTTTGATACCGAGAGCAACTTGCTTCGGTTTTGCACCAGTACCTTGGAGGACCTTGAAAAGAGACAACCATGCCTTTACAACTAACCTTGGGAGAGGAATTTTTTTTTCTTTAGATTCTAGGCACAGTAGAAGATGTTACCTCACAGTCGCCTTTGTCAGTAGACAAATTGGTATAGATGTTCGTAGAAGATGGTGGCATAGCTATATTTAGCATTTCTGCAAATGATTGCTTAGAGCGTCCTTGAAGGGAACGCTTAACCTTCTGCAGCCTAAATATTTCTTTTGCTTAAAAAAGCTTTAGTAGATTGTTTTTGTAATGAGATTTTTCATTTAATCCTTAAAAATGTCCAACATGGCTATTTTGCCAGTTAAGAATTTATTGCTAATATCTTTTAATTCCGCATCGTTCTCAACATAATTTCACAGCTGCAAAGGAATACCACAAGCTAGCAACTTTTTTTTCCAAAAAATTAAAAGGGCGTAAATAAATTTTAACCCTCATGCCCATGTTGTTTGTGGACAACAACGTTTTGAACAGTTATGACTTTTGATTGAGGCAAGATTTGCTCGCAAAAACAAGTAAGGCTAATAAATGTGACTATTGCCTTTCATTTGAGCACTAACAGTTACAAGGATCAGCCTCAGAACTGAAGTTATTGCAATTAGTCTGATTGGATTCCTATCGAGCAATGCTGCCAGGAACAGTTCACGTTGGCAACGGAAAATGAATTTTTCATATATCTTCGTAATAGTGCAATATTTTTGAAAACTTATAAAACTTATTAATTTAGGCTGTCTTTGGCTACGTTTTCCATGCAATTGAACTATTGTAAATATTCATGGAGAATTGTATTGAGCAAAGGAAGGTAAAAATTGAGTAGCTTCTAGCACTGCAAGGGAAGCACCTATCTTTATGATAAAAGACTTTTCGTGTATCTTGATCTCACCGTTTTCAAGGATAAACAGTTTTGAAACCCTACGTGCACTAGGAAAAAAGTTGGGCATGAAAGGGTTAACCAAATTACACTGTCATACACAAAATAGTTTTTTCTGCATTTTTCTCAAAGTTTCAACTTTTAACGTTGAATGCATTCAACATAGTGATTTCAAAATGCAAAAAATGTATTTGTGTGATAAAGGGGAATATTGTGAAGAGCTTTTCATAGTGGTGACAACATATAATAGTGTTTTGAATAGCCTAGAGCGATTTTCCCGTAACCCGCCAGAAGACAGGGTTGGGCATAAGTGGGTTAAAATTTTTCTCGCGGGGCACATCGGGAGATCATGTGGGTTTCCCCCACAGTAGTGACACTTTTCAACGTCCCTTCCACAAGAATTATCATCATGATTTCAACTGCATTTCCCACAACGAACCTTATTGCAATAATGCCCAGTTAAACTCATTCCGGAACCGGTTCGGATTTCTGAATGGAGTCATTATGGATTCCAAATCAAATGCAACAACCGATTCCGACTCAGAATCGGTTGTTGCATTTGATTTGGAATCCATACTGACTTCATTCAGGATTCCGAATCAAATTCCGAATGGTTTGACCGGGTGAGAGGTGTCCCAGCTGTTTGCAATTTGTTCAGTTCATGACCCGCGGCACAAAAAGGCGAACAGGTAGACGAACCTTGCCAAGGAGGAAGGAGTAAATTCAAACACTTTTTATCTATCTCGTTTTATCCTCGAGCCGGGGAGCCGATTTTGTTTCAGGCAGCTCACGAAACAAAACAGAGGCTTTGAAGACGTTTTCAGCCAAATCCCGGGGAAGCTGGTGGGGTCGCCTGCCAAAGTTCATTGGAAACCAAAAGTATCTCCGGTATTCGCCAAAATAAATAAATACACAAATAAATAAATAAATAAGTAAATGAATAAATAAATAAATAAATAAATAAATAAATAAAAAATAAATAAATAAGTAAATCAATAAATAAATAAATAGATAGATTAAAGAAAAACGGCGACTTGCGGTTTACTAGAAACCAACCATCAACTCGAGAACTCTAGTCGACGGATATCCCATCCCAAAGATTGAGGTAATTTTCAACTAAATGAGTGGTGTTAGCATGTTTTGCCATTCGGATGTGACCAATGCCTATACTCATCTCCCGATCGACGGACAACTTAGTCATGAACTAACGCTGAACACGGCAACGCACGGGCTGATTCGTCCAACTCGCGCGGTATTAGGAGCGGCAAACATCCCAACTATTTGGTAACGCCGCATGGAATCCGTTCTACATCATCTAATAGTCGTCAGTTTCTACGATGACATAATCATGTTCGCTAAGGACTTCGATAGTCACTTTGGATAGATTGAGGCTAAACGGACTACGCCTAACTCGATCAAAATGCGTCGCAGAATCATCTCTCGAATGCGTGGGCCACAGAATTGATCGCCATGGATTACACAAATCAAACATGCCCGTGGAAGCCGACGCGCTGCACAACGTATTTCAACTCCCATACCAAACCTTGCTTTAAGAGCAAGAAGCTTACGCGATATGCTTCTAGCTGACACATTCGAATGGACACCCAAAGCAGACAGATGCTATCTCGATTTGAGAGAAGTTTTAACATCTCTCCATGTGTTGATGCAATACGACCCAACATTATCACTAATCCTCGCATCGGAGCTTTTTCACTACCTGTACACAAGAAAGTTTGCGCTGTTCACGGACTACAAGCGCTCACGCAGATTTTGCACCCGGAAAAATCGCTTCCTGCGTTGTGCATTAGCCCGATGGCGAGTTACGCTGATTACCTGGCCCATTTTAATTTTGACATGGTGTACAGACCAACAAATCAACTTACCAATACTGATTACTGCTCACACGTACTTAGCAAACTTTCATCAGAAATCAAAATCCTAAATATCCAAGAAAGTGCAAGTATTGAGGACGAATTTGATGGCTTTGTTTCAAATCAAATTCAGCGACTCTCTGTACGAGCAGAACACATCGCTCATGAAACGCGTAAGGATGCACATCTTGGAAAAATTGTTCAAAAGCTGGAAATGGGATGTGATCTTTCGTTATGTGGCTACAAGTTCCCGGAAAACAAGTACACTTTAGCAGAAAATTGTTTGCATTTCGTTTTGCTTTTGTTTTCAAAATTGTTTTGCAGCACAGAGTGATTATACCGCCAGTACTTAGGCCGGCAATATTAAACGATCTACATGTTGCACATATGAGGGTAGTGAAATTAAAAAACGATTTACTGGCCAGGTATCGATTCAGACATTGAACGAACCGTTAGATCCTGTGCTCCACCAAAATTCAGCACTCATCACTGGGAGTATCCGAAGTAGCCATGGGAGCGTATTCATATTGATTATGCAGGTCCCGTTGCAGATAAGATGCTTCTGATTGTTGTCGATGCCTACAGCAAGTGGGTTGAATTTAAGGTCAACAACAGCGGCAACAATCAACATCCTCGATTAACTTTTCTCTGTCTATGGAGTACCTACAAGGCTTGTATCCGATAACGGACCGCAGTTTACCACTGCAGAATTTAAGCAGTTCCTTCAGATGAGCGGAGTTAAATACAACAAACTTTCTGCACCGTACTGTCCAGCTACGCATGACAAAGCGGAGCGATATGTCCAGACGGCGAAGTCTTAAATTTGAAATTCATCACTTCGTTAGTACTACCCTGAACCTCAAGCGAGACGATGTAAGACGCATACAATGCAGTAGATTGCTTGGCTGTGCGTTCGTGAAGACCACCGAGCCCAGAGAGTGGTAGATGAACATGACAAAAAACACGAAGTAGAGATCGATGGTAAAGTCTTCACATTGCCTATCACAATGGAGGATGGCGCAGTAGAAGTAAAACTATTTGCCCTATCTGAGGATATAGCAGACGAAACTATCGCTGAATTTCTGAGTGACTACGAAGATGTATATTGAATACACGAACAAATGTGGGACAACACATATGCCTTTGGAGAAATCCCGACTGGTGTTCGGATCGTAAAGATGGTAGTGAAGCAAAATATACCCTCTTACGTCACCGTTGACGGAGAAACGACGGCTCTGTCCTATTATGGACAACGTCAAACATGCAGACATTGTGAAGAGTTTGTCCACATAGGTATTACATGTGTACAAAATAAAAAACTTTTGATTCAGAAGCTCGACACCGATCAGAAGACCTATGCAAATGTTGCAAAGCAATCCACCATCACCTCGAAGAAATTGGGACCGAAACCAGTCAACACGAAGCCAAAGTTTCAACTTAAGCAGTCGAAGAAACAACAAGCTTTAAATTTCACGATATTGAAACCGAAAGGAAATACACAACAACAAACTCCCTAAATGTTACCACCACCAGTAATATGGAACAAAATACTCTTCCACTGGTTGAAGATAATCTGATACTACTTCAACAGCAAGCTGTTCTGAAGGCACAGTGAACTAGAAAATCTACAGCAAGCGGGAGGAAAGAAGGTAATGAGACAGATGAATCTTCTACGTCCTCGATCAGCAAACGACTACGCGAACGACCACCGAACAAGAAGCAACGGCATGATACCGAAGAAGGGAGAATGAGCAACTAAATATTTGATGGAATATAACAGCTACAACCTTGCAACTATAAATATTAACAATATTACTAACACAACAAAAATTAACGCACTTCGTTCCTTCATACGCATGGCTGATCTTGATATTGTATTGCTCCAAGAAGTGGAAAATGAACAGCTATCTATTCCTGGTTTCAATATTATCTTTAACATTGACATTGCACGAAGAGGTACGGCAATTGCGCTTAAAGAATATATACGGTACTCACATGTTGAAAAAAGCCTAGATGGTAGATTGATCGCTCTCCGAATACAGAACACCACACTATGTAACATCTATGCATCATCTGGAAAAGCACTGAGAGCCGAAAGAGAACGTTTTTCAACACTACGTTAGCGTACTATCTGCGACTAACGACTGAACATATCATTTTAGCTGGGGACTTTAACTGTGTGCTACGCGTCTGTGATGCTACAGGGTCTAACAAGAGCCCATCTTTGCGAACTACCGTGCAACAACTGCAACTTCAGGATGTATGGCAGAAATTACACCCAAGGGAACCCGGGCACACATACATAACACAGAATTCGACTTCACGACTGGATCGAGTATATACTAGCAGCGACCTCAGTAATCAGCTATCACCGTAAGACTCTGCCTTCCCCGCCTTGGAAGGGATCACGGTCGTGGGTTTTGGTCACTTCGTCCCCTTTAACTCACAACAGAGAACCTGGAAGAATTTCAGCTCAGATGGCAACACTGGACCCGACAACGTCGGAATTTTTCCTCATGGATACTTTGGTAGATTTTTCCTCATGGATACTTTGGAAATCCAAGGCTGCTTTCGATGACTTTCATCGCGAGTACCAACGCCTTTATACCCAGTTGAGAGTAGCTTATGACGAGTATTTTCAAAATCCCCAAATCTAGGCAATAATAAATCTGATCAAGGGACAGATGTTGACCCTACAAAGGAAATTCTCTCAGATGTTCATCCAAATCAATGAAACCTACGTTGGAGGAGAGCCTCTGTCTGTGTTTCAACTCGGCGAGAGACGGCGAAAAAAAAAAACAAAAATCACACATATACAGGATGAGTATGATCGTGTTATTGAAGCCGAAGCCATCGAAGAACATATGTTTACGTACTATCGAACGCTGTATGAAAGTGTGGCTGCTGATGAAAATGCAGAAGACAGATTCGACAGTGAGAGGGTAATTCTTGAAAATAACTTGTTAAATGAATCATGCATGAACGATATAACCACATCCGAGATATGGATGGCAATTAAGACGCGTCCAGGAAATCCCCGGGAGCTGATGGTATTCCAAGAGAACTTTATCTCTATACTTTTTACACAATACACCGCGAGCTTAACTTGATACTCAACGAAGCACTGGCCGGCAACTTCCCAAATGAGTTCATGGATGGCGTGATTGTGCTAGTAAAGAAGAAGGGCACATGCCATACTGCTCGATCGTATAGACCAATATCTCTATTGAACTTCGACTACAAACTAATCTCTCGAATTCTAAAAGCTCGTTTGGAAGCAATTCTACGCGAGCACAGAATTCTCAGTAACTCACAAAAATGCTCGAACCATGGGTGAAATATCTTCCAAAGGACCGCATTGTCCAACTGACTGCTCACAAACAGAGAGGAAAACTGATCTCAATTGATCTGGAACACGCATTTGATTGAGTAAATAGAGAATTTCTCTACAAAATGATGCGAGAGATTGGACTAAACACTGAATTCGTGAATCTTCTCTCTCGCTTTGCTGACCAGTCCACGTCTCGCTTGATTGTGAACGGCCATCTATCACCAGCCTTTCCAATAAGGAGAGGGGTGAGGCAAGGGGAGCCTCTCTCAATGTTGCTATTTGTGATCTTTCTTCAACCAATGATTAGCAGACTCGAGCGTGGAATATGTGGATCCGATCTCGTAGTGACACGCAGATGATGCGAGTATAATTGTGACATCAGAACGAAAAATTGAGATGGCGAGAGAGCTTTTCGCTCGATTTCAACTAGTCTCTGGAGCTAAACTCAATCTCTCGAAAATTACATCCATTGATGTAGGTTTCATAGATGGCAATCCTCTGGTTGCATACGGAGGACAAAGTGAAGATTCTTGGAGTGGTTTTTACCAACTCAGTTCGTCAGATGGTCAAGTTAAATTGGGACACTGCTGTAACCAAATTCGTTCAGCATATTTGGATGCATTCAATGAGATCGCTCACCCTTCAACAAAAAATAATTCTTATGAACACTTTCGTATCTTCGAAAATATGGCATCTATCGTCCAATCTTCTTCCATACAGTGTTCACATTGCAAAGATCACCTCGTCAATGGGAAACTTTCTCTGGAATAGATACTCTGCTAGAATACCAATCCAGCAACTATGCCGAACACGCGAAGATGGGGGTCTGAGATTGCAGCTTCCAGTGTTTAACGGCAAGGCACTTTTGATATCGAGACATATGAGAGAAATAAAGTCGACACCCTACTGCAGCTCGTTCATCTTACAAGAGGGAGATGTTCGACAGAATGCACCAGCAGATCTTTCATGCCTCAAGCGCATTTGTCAAAAAAAAATTCGCCTCCCAGCACCAATGCAACAAAACCCAACTGCAAATGAAATTCATCAGTTTTATGTAAAGCAGACTGGAATTCCCCGAGTGGAGCGAAATAATCCAATGGTAGAATGGAAAACTATATGGAGAAACATAGCGAACAAGAATCTAACATCAATGCAACGAAGCACGCTTTATATCTGGGTGAATGAAAAGACGGAGCATAGACAACTTCTATTCACCATCCGGCGATCAGACGGCGAGAACTGCCTTTATTGTAACGCAACTGTTGAGACCATGCAACACAAGTTTTGCGAGTGCTCAAGGGTCCAAACAGCATGGGCTGTGCTGCAGCAGAAAATATCATCTGTATTAGGCGGTTGGCGAAGATTCACCTTCAACGACCTCCTGAGACCAACACTAACCAGCATACGTAGAGTACAGCAATATAGAGTTTATAACTTATTGTTGAATTATATTACTTTTATTCTGGAAAATAAGTATAGATGCACTGAAGCACTACCAAGTATTATAAGAATAAAATTATAAGTGATAATCTTGACAAATAAACATATTTTACAAAAAAAATCACCCTATATATAAAACTTTTGTGGTAAATAAAAATAAAAAAATAACACTTAATATGAATTCAACGCCGTGGCGAATGACCCTAAGGTTAAAACCTCTATAAAAAAAACTAATAACAGGTAGTGTAATTCAGGGTAAACCATGGGCTCCAAAAATGAAAATACATAACAGTAGGTTTTTCTAGATGGGTGTCCATATAAATTCCAACAGAGTGGTTTTGTTGGTCATCACCAACATTTGCACAGTTTATAAGGAATAGAAATAGAACCAAAAAAGGCTTGTTCTCACTTTAAGTGGTCAAGTTTACTTTTTTCCATAGGACAGTGCGTCATCCTAAATTTCAGAAAAATGTTTCAGGACAGATTCAACTGATATCATAAACACTTTATAATAAAATCAAAACTCTCTCGTCTAGCTTCAAACTAAATTAGTGTCTAACCAGTACCAATTTGACTTTTTTACAGTACCCCTGGTCATCAAGTTATAATCCAACTTCTTCGTCATATTCGACGTCCGGCTCCACTTACGGAAGCAGTAGAGTATGTATTGTTGGCACCTCGTGTAACTTGTTTATTTTTCGCTCCTCTCGTTGAAAATTCCCCATCCTGTATGTATTGTCCTCATGTAGTGTTAAATTGTAATTAATTAATTGTTTATACGGCATCTATGTTATCGAATGGAAAATTTCATACTATTGCTATTCGATTATCAAATTTAGTACGGCCGCTATAATGGATATCTCATGTTCGCTCCCGACCCCTAGTCATTTTTCACTAACCGATCCGACTTCGTTTTATAACCTTTTCAATCTTCTCTAAACGGCATCAACTGCTGACCCAAAAACAGTCCTAGAAACTAAAACACATGCAATCACACTGGCAGATCGACGTCGTCGTTTGATTGACAGAATCGTTGCGTTGCGGATCCATTCATGTAAGATATTTTTGGCAGCACTCTTCTAGGCGATTTCGCGGCCGCCGAATTTCCTCGTCCACTTCGAAACTAAAACACGCAGAAAAAGACAACAAATAACATTATTTTAGGTTGAAACAATTCTCGCCGGGAGTATCGGATGAAGACATTGTGACGTTTGACCGCGTTTTGGTAAATGTGTTTGTGATTCGCGTTCGTTTGACTGTAATTGCGAAACCAGTCGTCGTTGTCGTTGCGGAAGAGCCGTCAGAAGATGCTGCCAAAATTACCAACCATGTTGGCGCCACCGCATTCGGGTGATTATTATTAATGTTACATATGTGTACAGCTGATCGATGCGTTGAGTGGTGTAGTATTTCCAAGAACATAGTTTGGCTACCTGTTTACCGGTAAATCTCGTTTAGGGGAAATAAAGCAATCGTTGCTAACTCTACGCAATATATTTGTGTGCCATGAGACTAATATGTTTTCTTTTCCCTTCTTTTCAGTTCTCCACCGAACCGACGAGTTCGCGATTAACTTCGTTGAGTAGTAGCAGCTTCCGTCCATCGTACACTTCCGGCAGCTATCGATCGCCTCGCACAGCATCCAATGTGTCGGCATACATTAGCCGTTACTCGAGCCTGGCGGCTGAAAAGGAAAAAGACAAGGAACGCGAAAAAGCTAAGGAGGAAGAGCGACGTCGTGAACGCGAACGGGAGCGAGAGCTTCGGGAGAAAGAGAGAGAAAAGGAACGGGATCGCGAGAAAGACCGCTTAATCGAAACATCGAGAAAGTTGGAAGCTGAGCTGGATAAGGATAAGCCGAAATTGATTAAAAAATCGGCACTCATTGCGGCAAAGTATGGCTCAGCTGTGGAAAGCGAAGACTCCAGTAAAACGGGCTCAAATGCAGCTATTGCCAAGCCGAAAAAAGATAACGCTCCGCCTGTTACATTTACTACTAGATATGGAAAAACTGGGGTGTCTCGTGATAAGTCCAGAGAACCCAGTCCAGCAAGCAGAACAAATTCGACGAACAATTTAACTGTTAATCGACCCAAAGGTAGAGATCCAAGTCCCGCTGGCGGGACCATATCAACTAGTGTACGCTCGAGAGATCCTAGCCCAGCAACTGATAGCAAACGACTGGGAGGCTATACGGCATCCATTGCAAATAAATTTACAGCAAATGAGAGCGCATCTACATTAGCGACCAATCAATATAAAAGGCAGACATCCGGTTCGATCGGCGGCTTCTTGCAGAACCGAGCAAGGTCCAGGGATCCAAGTCCAACAGTTCGAACAATAACATCACGAGAACCTAGTCCAGTTGAGTCGAAAAAATTTGTCAAACCATTCGTTGCACGATCTAGGGATCCGAGTCCAAATGTTTCTAAGGCAAATGTCGCAACCATAAAAATAACGCTCGCTCCTAAAACTCACCTTAACGATTCAAGCTCTCCGGATTCAAAGAAGTTCATCAACAGTACCAACCTTAAAACTGGAATTCGTTCACGAGATCCAAGTCCTGTAGAGTCTAAAAAGATTCCAATTTTCACTTCCAGTAAGCTTAGATCTAGGGATCCTAGCCCAGCTGGTAACAAACCTTCAGCAACCTTCTCGAGCTCTAGTCTCAGAACAAGGACATGCGATTCTAGCCCAGCAGCAACCAAGCAAACACCAACCTACACTAGATCTTTAACTGCGAGAGAATGCACTACTCTAACACTACCGGTCACTCGTACTAGAGATCCTAGCCCATCGATATCGAAAGTCCGCAGTCGTGATCCTAGCCCGGCCTTGAGCACATCTGGAATTCGAAGATCTTCCAGGGAACACAGTCCTGCGGAATCAGTTCGAGAAAAGTACGGTTTAAATACCAGCTCGTACCGACCGTATGGTAGAAGTAACAGCACTATGAGCACTACATCATCTCGAATCACAATGAACTCTAGTCCAGTCCCTGCTCTTTCATACATGACATCTAGTGAAGCAATAGCTGCGAGAACAAGTCGACCATCTTCGAGATTAATGAATTCTCAGTCCCATGAGACGTCACAGTGTCCCTCACCGCTGCTAGTACGTAGTCACATTTTCTCTCCGGAACCTGTTCTGATAGTCGAAGACAACAAAAAGGAAGAAGAGACCAGTTCATCTTCAACGGAATCCACGTCAACGGAAGAGGAATCCTCAGAGGAAACAGAAAGTAGCGTTGAACCAGAGCCAAAAATTTTCGTTGAGATAACTCTAGTCACTAGGGGAACCTCACCAACTCCTCCAGGATCTACACCGTACATTCGAGCCAGGCGAGCAGAGATGTGCAAAACAATCGAGAAAACTATTCAAAAACAGATTTTGAATGTGCAAACTGACGATAAAGCAATTCAGTCCGATCGGATGGATGATCCGACCCGCCATCTTCGGTATCACCAGCCAGCGACAAGAACATGGTCACCCTTCCTCGATTCCAAGTACAGCTCTAGTGGTTCCTCCGGTTATACGAGGTACTCAAGTGCGTCCTCTCGCTACAGTCGGGATAGCGCGAGCCAGAGTCGAGAGCCCAGTGTGTGCTCTACGCGAAGTGACGTTCCAGAGAAAAAGGATGAGAAAATATCCACCTTGGCGGCCCGTGTGAAAGAATTGAACCTCTCAAAATCAGTTAGCCCAAAATATAATTCAGCAAACAGTAGATCGTCGACAAGTACCCCTTCTCTGAAACAAAAGACACCACCCAAACAAAAATCGCCGGAGAAACCTCCACCCGCACCCACAAAGGATGGATCGCCCACAAAACCTGCACCTAATGCAACCAGTTCCAGAATCAATAAAGACTTCCGAAAGTCCGCCTTGAACATGGGTCCTGCGCCAGACCGACCAAGAAAAGGTTCGAATTCTTCCAGTAAGTCTAGTTCTTCGTCGGGTTCAACGGCAACCCAGGTTCCAGGTAGCGTCCCACAAAATGGTGCTAGTAAGATTCCACAGGTAAACCGATCCAGTGCAAGTCCCGCTCGTCGCTCGGATCGATCATCGTCAACGAGTTCCGAAGTGAGTACAGCCACCACTTCGTCTATATCGGAGGCGGACGGGCAACCGACCAAATCATCCCAGATAATATCATCGGCGGATGAAACCGGAAATACGGTAACTGACTCATCCGTCGCAAACAACGAGCTACTGATGCGGGCAATTCAGTTAGCAACGAACTTTGTAAACGGCAATCGCAATACTCCTACCTGGTATGATAATAATAGTACGACTAGCGCGACCGAGAGCCTCAATCAAGATCAGGCTTCCAAGTCGGGTTGGGAAGCGGGAACACATTACATGGAAAGCATAAAGGATGATGATTCCACTGAAGATGAGGAAGATGACGAAGAGACTGCTTTGAAGTCAGGTTTGCAGCAGGCAACTTGGTGGAACAATGACAATGGGTTCATTCAACATCCCCCGGTGCAAGCGGTTACAGTACAGGATACTCTACCAAACACCAGGAGTCTCACCTATCGCATTAGACACATTCAGTCCGGTGAAAAGGCTTGGTGGATGACTGAGGATAAAAATCAAGGGGAAACAACCAACGAGACGTCGAAAGGCTCAGTTACTGATTCAGGTAATGCAAACAAGGTTAACAACTCGATGGTCGTGGTTAGTGCAAATAGAGCTGGATCTCAAGAGAAGGCCTGGTGGTTATCAAACACAAATGGTAAGCTTGAAGATAGTTGCAAAATCCAACAGGACGAGAGGAAAGAAGAAGCATCTAGTGATGACGATGATGAAGGCGAAGAGGACGAGGACGAGGACGAGAGTAATGAAGCTGTGAATGATTCGCAGAACTCGAAAAACGATGGGAACAACCAACCGTACTCGCCATTCCGACCCATTAAATTAACCAAGATTGAATCTGGCGAAAAAGCATGGTGGATGATGAGCACTAATGATGTACCGGCCAAGGCGAAAGAGTCATCTGGAAGCGAAAGTAAAGCGGCATCGAAAGAAGTTTCACCGGAAAAGAAAAATCCTGGGTTCACTATGTACACATTAGAAGCGGAAGATCAGGCTTGGTGGGAGGAAGCAATGGCTGATCTGGAGAAAAAAGAAAAATCTAGTTCGAGTGTCAGTACCGGAAGCAGCAGCAGTAGCAAAGCTGCGTCGAAAGATCATACGCCGGAACCGAAATCCAAGGGGTTTATTATTTCCCGTGCCAGGTCTGGCGAGAAGGCATGGTGGATGTGCAGTACGGATAAAGTAAATGAGGCAACCAACAGTGACGGTTCGGTTCGCGAATGCAGCCCGGTTAAGGCAAAACCTTTTAAAATCACTAGAATAGAGTCGGGTGAAGCACCCTGGTGGATGGCGGAAACGGAAAATGCAATTTCTCGATCTGGCTCCAAAGCCAACGTAGTTAGCCGGTCAAACAGTTTTAATTCCAAACAAGGTAGTCCTACAAAGTATAAAATTACGAGAGTTGAATCGGGGGAGAAACCTTGGTGGATGGATAGTCCGGAGGAGAAGAGCGTTAGTCCCCAAAAGATGAGCTCTTTCATTGAGAAGCACGGAGAGGAAGAAAACCACCAGACCGAAATGGAAAATGAAATAGATGAGGAGATTCGTAACATCGGTAGATTTGTCGCTGGTCTACCTCAGTTTCCTACCGGTGATTTCACGGTTGAAGCCATTGCAGAGACACCCCTGGGTGATCGTGCTAGCCCGGAAGGTGTTGAAGATTCTCACGTGACACACCGAACATCTCCATATGACAACATTCCATCAGCTAGCAAGGCAAACAACGCGTCAGACCGTGAATCAAAAACATATCAGCAGACCGAACTTGACCGCAAACCGACTGAGGCAGCAGTTTTCATTTCGCGCCACACAAACATCGATGATCTTTTGGGCGGATCTTGTCACCCGCTGAGCCCGACGATGGATCGTTTGTTTACGATGGATGAGCTTCAGGAGATTTCACCACATGACGTGCGGGTGCACGACAGCACGGCGCAGTTCATTTATGGCGACAGGTTCGTGAGCTTTTTACTGTCGGTGCGCTGCTATAAAGCGCTCGGCGAATGGTGAAAATGTTTGTAGTAAGCACGTGTTTTTTTTTATTTTAGGACGGTCAGCGGTGGTGAGAATGAAATCACGAAGAAATCTGTGGTGAGTAAAGCATGTGTGTTTTGTTTATATTGAATTTGGAAGATAAATTTACTCGTCTGTTTGATGGGTATCTTTACGCAGAATAAATTCACTGCTTGTTTGATGATGTTTTGCGTATAAACTGTTGTAATGGTAGAAATTTTTCATAACTTAAAGCAGTTTTTTTAAAAGAAAATTGAGCATATTCGTTTGAAACCCAGAAGGAAAGGTAGAAATGATTATAGTGATTATTTAAATGATTATTCTTCTATAAAGTAAATATGCAGAGAATATATTTAACCCTCTGCAGACCGGATGGGGTCGGTTCTATTGGTTGTAGGTTAGCGTATGCATAGGAACTTTTTGTTTTAAGTAACCTTGAAGGAGGTAAATTAGAAGTATTGAAAATAAATTGATATAATTTTCCCTCTATTTGACTGAAAAATGTTTTTAATTCACCTAACAGTGTGATGAGACATTTTTCATAACTCTTAGAACTCCCACTTTGGATATTATGGCGCTCAGATTAGCATGGGATAACATTATTGTAAATTTTCGAAAGTCAAATCAAATTAATTCTTTAGGGGAGGGGGGGAGTGGTCACCCATTTTTTGTAGAAAGATCGGTGAAGCGAATCGATCAACACTTTTGTACATTATACTACATCATTTCAATAACATTTTTTGCGTGCTTTTTGTGGAACGTCTCTAGAAAAACACGATTTGCAGTGTTAACTGTCATTCAAAAACTACTTGACCGATTTATTTCAAACTTTGCATACACATACTATGTTAAAAATACCTAACCCCTACGTTGAATTTTCGGGATAATTCTTCAATAAGAGGTGCTTTCTACTCATAAAACGGGAGAATTTCTCTTGAAAAATAGCAATTCCGCCATTTTACAAGTCAAGCGATTAACAAAAAATCGAACGTCAAATGTAGCCAGTCCATTTACACAATGTAAGGAAGGAAGAGAGACTAGGTGATGTGAGCGATGAAATGAACAGAAAAAAAAAGAAAAAGAAAAAAATGTATCCGCAAGTCCCGTCCCAAATTAAAACAAATCGTTATATTGGTGTTTTAGATGTTTTGACATTTCTTACTCCACCTTACAGTGTGATGAGACATTTCTTATAACTCTTATCACTCTCTTCGGATTCTATATCGATTGAGAACATTTAGAACTTGATACTTCGCGATGTTTTTGATAACACATACTATATGGGATAGTGGCAGGACTCAGAGTATCGCTCAAATCAGCATATGACAACATCAGTTCCAGAAATCTCAAAGACTAAACCAAATCAATGGAAAGGTGGAAAAATAGCCTATAAAATAGACATCCAAACGAATTATTGCTAATGCCCTTTTAATAATGTATCAAAATTCTTCAATTAATGCATTGATAGAAAAAAATGAATTTTCCTAAAGGGGTTACATATGTTGTGCTGAGCCAAAAAAATAGATTTTTTTTAAATCAATTTGAAGTTCATACTCTCAGTAGTTTTTACTCTAATTTTCAACCCGATTGAGAACTAAGAAATGGAATTGCAGCTCTTGATATCACGCAACCTCTGAAGTGCATGCGTGCATAGTTCAAGCTTTACTTCGATATCAACTTTTTCTAAAAGTGACATCCCAGGCACATTTTCATATGAGGCTGACATAATCGGGGGTAGAGAAAATCGGCGGCATACCAATTTGGGGGCTGATAAAATCGGGTCTTCAATGTATTATAATAGATAGGCAGTTTTCGAAGAAGTTTCTTGTAGACGAGTGTAGAACTATTTTGTTTCTACTTACTTGGAGCCAGCGGCGTAGTTAGAAAGTCGGTTTGGTGGGGTTTGGTGAAAATAGGACATACTGTCCAAATGGCATAATTCCGAAATCGTCATCTTTCAAGTTTATGGAGAATTATTTTTTCAAAAAATAGTAACAGAGTTCGTGTCTTTTGCGAATTTATTGAGACTATCATTTAAAACAACTTTACTGCAGGCTTGAATACTACCTGTAGGGAGTATACCGAGTTTTAAAATGAGATTTACGAAATGTTCCATAATTTATTTTTTTCCCTAAAATAACTTCCTATTGTGAGCTTCACAAGCTCAAGCTTTGGATAAAATGTAAATTTTATTGTTTATAAATAAAAGAAGAGATGTATCATAAACACTAAAATCATAATAATTTATTTTAAAGTTTCACAAATAACCTAAAATATTTGGATACCCTGAACACATGGAGCGTTCATGTCTTCAACAACAAACCACGTAATAGCACTCCCCAAGCAACAAATCGAATGCTTTTCGGTTTTAACTGTATTTATAAACGTTTTATTACAATCATCGCCATTTCTATAGGTTTTATAAAAGTAATAAACATTGCCAGATAATTCAGGTCTTACTTAAAGCTATCTTCAAGCCCCCAAAAAATTGTGTAATTGAGTACTATAATAAGTCCTTTTTGTCATATTAATTGCTTTATGGCAGCTTTAAAAAGCGCAAGAAATCTTATAGTTAACACTACTGAAAACACCTGTATCCAGTTTTAATGTTGTTTTATAAATATTCTCAATGAAATAAGGTAGTCTACGGAAAGCGGCTTCAAAACTCTTATAGAAGTATCAAGCTTCTACCGTTGTAGTTAAAATACTCGCAGTTTTGCAACGTATTTATTGTGAACAAATTGATTTATGGCTGTACCGGTGAAGAGTAATTCGCTAGATGCCATTATTATGATTGCCATGGAGTCGCCATTTGTAAAACAATTTTGTCATGAAATATAAATAATTGAAACTTTTCTAAATGAGAGCATATAGAATAAGTACCTACTACAAACTGTTATGAAAATAATAGAAATAATTGATGGACATGGCGAAATTAATTGGTATGAAAATTGTGAAGAATTAGTTATTTTACTTTATTCAGCTTTGCGTATTTGTTTGCTAAAACAGCATTATAATTAACGCGAAGGAATGCGATTCTCAATTTTATTGCTACATTCGCGATAAAATTTGAACCGTATCTTCTTCGTGACTGGGAAAGTTCTTAAAATTCGCAAGTTCAATATTAGATAGGTTAGTGAAATCTATTATTAAAATCACCCGCGCATTCTGGTTATTTCTTTTCACGAATGGATTAGAAACAAAGACGATGTTTACATTATTTATTTACATTTAGGCTGCTGTCAAAAGCAACGATAAATAAGAAAAGGTTTAAAGCTTATTTAAAAAAAGTTTAAAGCTTATTTAAAACGGGACCAATAATTCTAAACAAATTTAATGTTGTTCTTAAAGCGGTTTTAAAAACCTTTTCGAGAATATATGTGCTGCTTCAGAAGAGTTTTATAACAGTTTTGTGCATTCTTAAACAAGCTTTAAAAACTTAATGTAGATTGGGCCAACTAATTGAAGTGATTAGGAGGTTTCCATGGAGTTGAAAGTTTTAATGCTGGTTTTGCAAAAAATCTCGGAAACCGCTTACAGATTTTAATGAAACTACAATTTTTACTTGGATCCCCAAGATTTTGCTGACATTAAGCTTCCAATTTTTTTTAATTTGATTATAGAGGTTTTAACCTTAGGGTCCTTAGCCTCTTTTTGGGTTTGAGAAATCTCTTTTGGAAAAATCTTCAAACCTATGTGCAGAATTGGGAATCGAACCCACGTGAGCTGCGTACAAGGCAATCGATTTACCAACTACGCTATGCTCGTTCCCCTAGAATTAAATTTGTTTGAAGAGTAGATTCTCCATAAATACTTCTAGGTGGATATAACACCAAAATTATTTTATCAGATGAGGGGCTGTTTAACGTTTGTAAAATTCTTCGAAGATTTATTTTTTCTATTCATAGTAATACAACAAGAATCGAATGCTCATCAACATCGATCAGGACCTGGTAGAGTCGAACGGAAAACGCCATTTTTCATAAATTTTCTACTTTCGAAAAGTGTTATCCTCGTTATTAATCATACTACATTTTCGTCTTAACTCGACGAATTCCTAGAATAAAAACACTTTCAGCAAATGTTGAAAGTTATGCAATTTTTCGGTGTTTTTTGCAATGCCCCTTCCGGTAAAGTTATAAACTTCTGCTCCGATAGTCAGGTTGGAATAAACTTAGAAGATCTTAGCACTGACAATACTATCAATCTCGTTTGGAAGTCCGGACATTACTGGTATTGAATGGGACGACGAGTTGGCCAGAGTAGGCGCAGCATTTGACTTTATTGGTCCTGAGCCTGGTTTGTCAATTCGAACAAATTGGACAATGAAAAAAAATCCGGTCTTGGGCATCAACCGAGTACTGCAACTATTGGCGCAAACAAAAGTTTTTTTAAAAAACCCGTGCCTAGTGATTTTAAAAGAACCTTTTAAGCTTTTCGAAACAACACTGTGCCACGCTGATCAGGGTTTTTACTCGCCACTTAATCAGCAGATGACTACTGTTCAGCGTGCTGAGTCCTTTTACTGTGATCTTTATGAATCCGGTTACGGAACCTCAAATTACCTTAATTTTCAATTGAGGGGGTTTTAAATTACTATTTTTCTCGAAAACTTCCGCCTGTTTATGAGTAAACACCCCCTTACTTGAAAAATTATCTCAAAAACTCAACGTAGGTGTTAGGTATTTTTAACATAGAATGTGTATGCAAAGTTTAAAAGAAATCGGTTAGGCAGTTTTTGAATGGCAGGTAACACCGCAAATCTTGTTTTTTCCAGAGACGTTCTACAAAAAGCTTAGTCGCCGATTCGTTTGTCGATATTTTTTCAAAGAAAAATTACAGCATGTTATTGAAATGATACACTATAATGTACAAAAGTTTTGAAAATTTTGCTTCACGCAAAGTTCTAAAAAAATTCGCAAAAAAGTGTTTTTTTCACGCTGAAACTTCCCCCCCCCCCTTTTCCAAAACACAAGTTTGAAATTTGACTAGTTTTCAACGTGTATTACAAGTAGCCATCCGAATTTCGTTAATATTAGTCCAGTATATATGTTTAATCGATTTTGCTCTTGATTAACGTAGACACCCCAGATAGGACTGAGAATAGACCGATGGTTTATGTCTAACGAGTGGACGAACAGGACATCAATTTCTATTCCAGCTTATTGGGTAACACAAATGCTCTCGAAAACTTAAAGGTGGTTAAAGATATCGCCCTGACGAAACGTGTGACTAAATGAACATATGTTGTCAGCTGGCCCCGCCAAAAGTTTACACGTGTTAATCGGTAGAGCGTAGTTCTCTTCACCATCTGTTCCATGCAAAAAAATCACCTCTCGTGGCATTCGGTGGTTGGAAGGAGAAAATAAAATAAAATTTAGATCACCATACCCGGACTCCGGATTCTGTGCGGGTGTGGATGGTATGAATGTACTGTGAGGCAGGGCGACATGTAGGTACAAGTACATTGTGCACACCTACCTCCCCAGTGCTGTGCACGTATCAGCTGAGTCAGCTGCGGGTGTTGATGAGTCATGCTGGGTGGTTTGTTGGCGGGTGATCTTGCGAGTATATGAGTGTTTTTTTTCGTGTGTTTCGGAAGCTGGGTGCCTTGGTTTGTAATTCATTCACGGTCCATTAGATGTCCTGTACGATGATGATGCAGTGTGTGCCCGGCAATTAAACTACCGGCAGCATGACGAGAGATATTCGTAGTTGCTGCCAACTTGTTAACTCACCTGTAGGACTTTTTATATTCTCTCGATAGAAATTTGCTCATGTTGAGCCTCAACGTTTAGACAGACGCACCGTGTTTCGGCATTTGCTGCTGTGAGGTACGAGTGCTTGTTCAACTGGTACACGATGCAAATTTAAGAAAGCATGATCTCACGACAGTTGTTTGGATAGCGGTGTGAATGGATCATGAAATGTTTATCGTTTTGATTTTTTTTTTTTCCAATCGCGAAATCGTCCGTAGTTGTCTGGAATTAGACACTGCTTGTTAATGCGAATGGAATTCGCGTAACCGTGTTTGTGTACAAATAAGAGGATGTTCTATTCTAAAATCGAACAGATAGCATTATATGGATATTTGGCTGAACTTGAAGTCTCATTTTAATCCATGTTAAAATAATACGGATCGGTGTTTTAAAATCAGTAAAGTTCCCAACGTTAAATATTGTAAACAAGTCTTGGAAAAAAGTCATTGCCAAATGTCAAAATACTATTAGCTTAATGCACTGAACAACTTTATCCGGTAGCAATGTTTTTCCTTCAATTTTCGTTCCAAATTGACCGGAAAAGCATTCCGTTACTTACTCTCAGGCGTCATCATCACCTTGCGTAAATAATACACACACATCCAGCAAGTCAACAGGACAACAAAGAGAATGAAAAACAATTTGTTAAACGATCGTGCTCACAACACATCAGAAAACTGCGCTTTAGTTAGTTCGTTCGGTGTGTTGGCGGTAGCGGCCCACTGATCAGTAGGCGATCAATTTCATTTTCGGCACATGGTGCATATCTTTACTTTTACGCCAGTTACCCGCTTTAAACACAGGCGACCAGCGGTAATCCGACTAGTATACAGCCGGTGATTTATTTAGCTTCGGGAACTAAACTCATACATCGAGGAAGTTCGTATATTGTAATATGTAAATTTGTAGGGCATTTCAGCGCACTTTTATATATAGAGTAATGACCCTATTTTCGCCATGTTTCCATTATCGCTCAACCCATTTGAAGTTATTGGTTAGAGCAGCGTTTATCATCTTTGTTCAACTCATTGATTCAAATGGCAGGGTGATAATTGGGGTACTCGATTCGAGTTTTTGTTGCATTCAAACACGAGTATTTTCATTTTTTCAGCCAATTTTCGTTATTATATTGGTCCTTTGGAACGAAGCATAGATGTTGATGGAAATACATATGGAAGATCGGGGCTATTAGAATCAACCTAAGCAAATCGCCCTTAAGGTGGATAGATATCAAATAATTTATTGGTTAAAGGTCCTATCGGTTAATTTGAAGCCTCAGCTACATTTTGGAGCCATTAAAATTAATTTGCACCGCTCCATCGCAGCGCTAGGCGACGATTAACAAAACTCTACGTTTTTTCATCCTTTGACAATGTGGGGGTAATCTGGACCTTCCTACGGGGAATTTCAGATTGTCATTTTTTGAGTTTTTACAATGGAGTTGTGTGAAATCTGTATTGGAGAAACTCCTGAAGATGCAAAAATAAATAAATAAATCGTGTTAAAAAAATTTATCTGGATAGTCACAGCTGTCGATAGGTGCATAATATATTTTCTTAGCTGTAGTGTGTGCAATCGTGTGTGCAGCCGCAAGCCGCTGAACGGTGGTTGACGGAAAGGGGGTCCGAATTGCCCAATAGGCTTATTTCGTACAAAAGTAGTGAGAATATCTATGTTTTAGCCCAAACAAGAATCTTTCCATAAAATAGGAGCTTCAAGCTTTCCAAAACACTTACCTGGTATTTTCCCACTTTTATTTGTTACTTTAATCACGGTTTTATCATTATAATGATTTTTGTTTCGAGGATGACATAAAAATGAAACACGTTGTATCTTCTTTCTAAAACCACAAAGAGTGTCATCTGTCAAACTTAATGTTTCCGAATGGCGCTTCCACGAATATGTATGTACGTTAGTCAGAAAGTTTTTATCTGAGATATCTGAGTTACCTCCATGGTCCTAATAGCCCCGGCCCCCTACGCATTCCATAAATGAATGAAATAGTGTAGCATCCCCCTTAACCCTTGTGAAGGCAAGCTAAAATCCTAACATTAAAGGGCAAGCCGGGCCTCTCAGGCCCGTCTAAATTCAAGCTCCTTTTTTGACGTTCTCATATAGAAAAGTTATGAAATCGGTCGAATTTTCGACATTTTAACCGAGACCCGCAGGGCCAAATCTCTTATACCATTCGACTCAGTTCGTCGAGATCGTAAAATGTATGTATGTGTGTGTGTGTGTGTTTTTTTTTACGATGGAGAAGACCTTTACGCCCTAGCCCAGTACACGTGCTATTGGTAGGGTCCAATCTACCGCACGGGATGCACTGGGGGCGTGTCGGGCTCGAATGGTGACGCTGCCATTAATTCCGACTAAACTCCATTGGGCTCCGCCATCGTTCCTCCCAGGAACTACCTCTCGGTATTACTTCTGGGGCGATGGCTGTACTTAATGTACTCATTCACTCTCACATGTCATACCTATTTCTCAGCGAATTCTTTACCGATTTTTACAAACTTGGTTTCAAATGGAAGGTACAGCATTCCCATTGACTGCTGTTGAATTTATAATTGATCCGACTTCCGGTTCCGGAATTACAGGATGATAAGTACGAACACGTAGCAAATCCCGATTTCATCGTATAAGGCGATGGATGTAAAAAGGTCAAATTTTTTTTTTCCAGAAGGTGATTACTCGGAAGATCACGTCGACTCTCGATTGGTTCTGAGCTCCATTTCGTTTGAACACGAGCAATAAATGTTTCTGGGTTGCTATTAATTTCTTCTGATGCATAACCGGAATACATATTCAGATTTTTCTTCCGAGTCTGCATCAGATTCATCGTCGGAAGCAATATCATTCACATCTTCTTCCTCGCTTTGGAAATCAGTTTCGGAATCGTCTGTTTTTGACTTTGCTCGAATTTCTTCAATTATTTCAGATTCTTTGAGACGATTGAAAACATGGACATATCGTCTTATAGCCATTTAAATTTTTTGTTGCTTCTAGATCCTACAATTTGAATAATTACGAAAACTATAACACAAAGAATAGACAACAAAAATAGACAATAACGATAGAGTTAGGTTATGTTATATCCAAATAATTGTCAAGTAGACCACAGTGGGTGAAATAAAAGTATTTACCCAAAAAAATATGATATACGTCATTATCGTATGCAAACTTTCAAGATTTTTTTCTTATAAGAAAAGGTAAAAAGATAAAATCAATCAAAACATGAAAAAATACCTGCTTATATGAAGATGAACTCATCAAAATGTTTTTTTTTTCAGATAAATATTAATGTATAAAACCCGTGGTATTCCTAGTAAATATTGCAGGCACACCGGGCCTGCCAGGCCCGGCTTGCCTTTTTGTGCATGTAAAAAATTCAAACATAGCTGCGCATCACTCCATAGATGAAAATTTCACAATTCTTTATTTTTGTTATAGATTTCAATGCTACTTATAAAAATTTCCATGCCCAAGCTTATACTGTATACACATTTTTTTGTAACTAAAAAATTGTAACGTGCCGGGCCTCTGAGACCCGCTTGCCTTTTTGAGGGTTAATAGAGCCAAAATTAGACGACTACACAATAGAGTGGGACACGGTTATATAAAAAAAAAATATAAAATTTTGCTCCGAATAAGTTTTTGGGTCTCATTTAGCTCCCAGAACAACTCTGCAAATTTTGAGCTCAATCGGTGAAACTATATTTTTGCGCCCACGGTTTAAAGTTTACATGAGATTTCGTATGGGGAAATCGTCTTTTGCAAAATAATTCTTCCAAGAGTCGCCCGTCAACTCCTAAAAATAAATAGATGTCTGATCGTTGTAGGAAATTTGTCAAGGAAATAAAGTCTCGAAGACTGCGAAACGATTTGACGCTTGTGAAAAAAGTTATTAAGCAAAAACCGACTGATGCTCTGATGATTGTTGAAAATTTCAATTTTCTTAGCATCACTGCTACTGGCGGTCGAATTATATGCAAAATTTTTAGCTTTCACTTATTATGTATAAAAGAAGCCTCAATTTATCCTTCAAAACTCTTGTGAAGTGACCAAACGGTACAGATAATTGATTTAGACACATTAAGAGAAGATCAAATAAAATTGTATATAATTGGACAACCAACAGCAGTGGTGCTAGAAAAATGAATGATTAATCAATCGTCAGATCATCAATCGGTTTCTGCTTAATAACTTTTTTCTCAAACGTTTCCTGGTCTTCAAGACTTTGTTTCTTTGTTAAGCCACATATTGATTTATTTTTTGGAAGCAATGGGCGACTTCTGGAGGAATTGTTTTGTGAAAGTTAACTTTCCCACACAAAATCCCATGTAAACTTTAAACAGTGGGCTCAAGAATATAGTTTCATATATCGAACTAAGAATTTGCACAGTTGTTATAGGACCGAAATGGTACCTAAAAAGGTGTGTAGAACTTTCCCGTATTGTTGTGATATCTTCATTCTGTTCACAACAACAAAACTAAATAGTCTAACAATGAACATTTTTCCCGGGAACCGGAGGGCCAACTGTTTTACGTCAATCGATTCAGCTTGCTGAATAAGGTAATTGTTTGCATGCATGTGCGCGTTTTCATTGAGTAAAACGTCAAAAATCTTCAAACAGACACTGATATTATTTATTACTCGGTGAGTAGGGTTTGCAGAAGGTCGACTTACAAAAAACCCGCCGATTACACCCGAGGTGTTTACTTGAGCTACCTATTCATCTTAGGTCTCAACACATCTCGAGATCACTGGATGTGGCTGTTTCGGGGGAGGATTGCGACACTTTTAACTCTCGGTCCCTAGCTATCGCTGCTAGTTTACTGATTTCCTTCGCGCTTGTATCTGTGCTGTGCTCATGTACATCGTTCGTGCTGTACTCGCTTCGATGGAGACAGTATCCTGACGACATTTCGACGGCACCCTCACTGCGCCGCTTGGGGCTGGTAATTACCAGTACTGCTACTCCAGTTGTCCCGACTATCCCTTCTTCCGCGGGTAAAACGGTATAGGATGCCGGGGTCGCTTCGACGACTCCGAAAATTTCTCCGTCGTTGGACGTTCTCCCGAAACCGATTCTTCTGCAGCTTTCCAGTCTCCCCCACGGGTCAACTGGTTGGGTGCCGAGGTCGATTCGGCGATTCCACTGAAGCTTAGCGTCCGGTTTGCTGGCGCCTTGATGATCCAAATCCGGTGTTACATCGCGTACTACTTAACTGATTCCCATCGGAGGTGCACTACTTTGCTGATCCCTTCGCAACTTCCTGTGCAGCTCGGAGAATATCCGCGTCACAACTCTTTTGATAGTGTCCCAGTTATGTTCATCGTGGCACATCTCTTTGACGATATTGTCTATTGCCACTTCGGACACACCTCTTAGAAATTCTTCTAACCCAGGGCACTCATTCCGGTGTCTCTTGCACATTCACACACTCCGGATAAAGGGATAACGAAGCATGTCCAAACCGATGCTGGTGCATCCGGACGCAGCCATGCCCGGAAAAATCTTTCAGATGGGAGTTCATCTCCGTGCTATGCACTCACACCGACTCATTTAGGATGGGTCGGTGGGACCACCGTCCTTTCTCCACGTAATCTCACTCTTGCTACTACTTAACCAACTACTCCGCTCTGATCAGTCTCCTTGCATTTCGCGTATTCCGTGCTTGTCAACTTCGTCCAGTTCCGCTTTGAGTTCAGCGCTGCAGTTGAGGCCGGTACGAAACACTTCAGTATTGAGGATGAGACACCCGCCAGTTGACGTCTTTTACTGCTTCTCGCTAGTCCAATGTTCGGCATGATCTTTGCCACTACGTCAGTTGTCTATGCTGCCTTTTCACATAAATAGTCGACATGGTTGTTGTAATTTAACCGACCGTCGACAATTACACCCAGATGCTTAAGCGCATTTCTTTATTGCCGCTGCGATAGCCCGTTCTCCCTTTTAGCGTAGTTCGCCTGCATTTGGAGGATACCCTTTTCAGAACTTTACCAAGAGTATCGAGTAGGCATATAGACCGATACGATGCTGGATCTTCTAACTTCTCTGGTTTTAACAGCAACTACAGCTTCTGGATCTTTCGTCTATTTGAGAAGAAGCTTTCGTCCAGGCATTTTTGAACCACTGTCGTGAATATGTCCGGAAATGCAAGGATCGCGGTCTTTAGTGCCACATTGGAGATACCGTGCGGACCGGGAGCTTTCTTCGCCTGTAGTCTTTTTTCCACTGTAAGAAGGTCGTCGTTGGAGACCCGATTATCACGATGGAAATGTTACTAATGCATTCACGTACCGTGTAGGCGACTATGTGGTTGGGTCGTACTTCTGATAGAGAGCATCTATGATAGCCTTTAGTTGACGTCGTGGGACACTTGGTATTGGCCAATACGACACGGTACTCGTTGCCAGGTTGTGGATAACACGTCTGAAACTTTCGTTTCGGAGTGAGTCCTTTCTGGAAGCAATCTGCTTGTTCAGATCGGCCATTTCGTGCTTTTTGTTCAGATAACCGGACCTCTGAAACTTGCGCCTACAAATATCTCTTGATCGGATAAAAAATTTGATGTTGTAATCATTGGCAATAAACTTACCCCTCACAGGAACTTGTCGAACATGCATCTGATCGGTCACGGATATGACTCGTTGAAGCGCCTCCAGCGCACGGTCGATGTCTTCTATGGTGTCGATCGGCGGGTTTTCATCGATGTGCCTGTCCACCGTATTGCCGAACTGCACCCAGCTGACGCAGTGGTAATCCTTTCTCATGCAACTCGGGGCAGAAGTCACGCTCAGGCCAACCTCCGTCACCACCGTTAGTGGTCAGAATTGAGAGCCACTGGCTTAGATATACTGATGCTCGACAAGAAGAAGTCCAGGGTTGAGGGATTACACGCCGAAGAAATGAACGTTGGTTCGTCGGGAAACTGCACTGGATACAGTTCATGGTGCGCGTGTTCAAACAGCAGACATCCGTTTTAGCTAGTAGTTTTGCCAATCTTCGTGCCGACCATTGAGGTCTCCTCCAATGACGAAACGGGAGCTTGTACGAGTGATGAGGCTTAGGTCGTTCTTGAATTTCGCCGCCAAGCCGTTGCTTTTGTTGCACTGCCGAGGACAGTACGCTGCGATGAGCGGAACATCTCCAGTTAATGTTTCCACACTAAGGGCTTCGATGACAGAAGTGCGGGCGTGGGCAAGGTGTGGTACTTAGTACCCTTCTTGACGATAATCGCAACACCACCCCCTGGAGTTGGTGCGATCAATCCGGACGATGTTATAGTCTAGCATCCAGAAGCTATTATCAGACTTTAGGTGGGACTCGGTGATTAGTCCCATGTTGATGTTAGGCCTACAGACGAAGTCAGCAAGCTCAATTTTTTTGTCCGTAGAGAGCAAGCGTTTCATGCGGCATACCATACTGAATAATATATTTTCCTAGTACTTGAATCTGCTTATTCCAGCACTTGCGCAGCGCACCGTTTGTGTTGAAGACGATTTCCATCAGTTCATCTACAGAGAACAGATCGGGTTTGTTGTTTTGCGGTGTTGGTCTTCGGAATTCAGGAATTCAACTAGGAGTTTCTGGACGGGACGCAGATTGCACCTGTGAAGGAAATGGCGGAATACTGAGGCTTTTTCCTTCTTGCGATCTGATTGGTTGATGGTAGTAGCCTGCTTTCGGATGCATCATCTCGTTTCAAACACTGTCTGCCTGAGCTCTGGGGAGAACCATCACAGTTGACGCATTTGAACGGCACAGCTCCATCCACAAGACAGTCGGATGTGGCATGGTTTTGAACACAATTGTTGTAGCGTGGGATGATGTTACAATCAGTGGTGCAAATTTTCATTTTCAAATGCAAACTTTCAGTTCAATCAAACCCAACCATGATTCAAACTCAAAGCCTCCCTCAATCATTCACTTTCAATTTGGCGGGATTTTCATAACTGAATCGTACGTCTTCATTTCAAATTGATGCTTTTTCATTCACCAACCTAAGCTGTCATCTGCTCTGTAGAGGCCAGTTTAGGTTAAATGTCAACATGTTTTGCATTTTCAAGCTTACATGGACAGTAAGAACTATGATCAGAGTAGTTTTGTTGGACAAACCTAGTCAATACCCCAGTAAAGAGATATTCACAGGGTCAATGAAATTGAAAATGAATGGAAAATGATTGAACAGGTCGCCTGTTTGAATGAATAATGGAAACGAACAACTGCGAGTTGAACATAGTAGGGCATGATTTGAGATTTTTTCCTCCTTCAAAAACAAACTGTTGAAAATTTGCAGCTCTGGTTACAATTGCGGGTACCGTGCCCGAAGTTGTGACAACGTTGGCACTGGGTTACATCGCGATGGCCGCCATGATGTGGTTCCTAGCGGATGATGATCAAAAATAGAGTGCGGATTGCTTGCAGAGCGTTGAGCGTCACCGCCCCCCTTCGAAAGTGAACCAGGAAAAGGCTCTCCGGATACTTTTTAACGCTTTCGTCTCTTCTCATCATCCAGAAAACGGCAGTCGATTCTGGTCTGTACCAGTTCGCGATTTCCCTTTCAAACGCCTTAATGTCGAAGCTCGGTAGGCCCATGATGATATATCACTAGAGATGTCATGAGTTAAGTATTCCGGGTGGGCGATCCGCTCCTGAGAAGTTCCAAAGAATCGACTCAGAAAAGTGAGCTGATGAGCTACAGTTCTTTTTAAAAGAACCACACCAGCTCTCCAAAATAAATATGGAACAAACAGGGTACGCAACTGTCAACGTGAATAAGAAAACGAGACATGGCTTTTGCTATTCACATTGCAGATTTGTACAAGTACGATCAAGTACAAACAACTAAAGCGAGCTGGTGGAGCTAGGTGCTTTCACAAATGTGCTCCGAGCAATAGACGGGCGATCCGCTCCTGAGCGGAGCCATTTCAATCTTTTCGCCTCTCATGCAAACATCCGAAGCCAGCTATGTGCTTCGAAATTAGCCTGTGCACGCTGAAGAAGTCGACTGACAAGTCGATATAAAATGAAGTTTACTATGAGCCGTATTTACCAACATTGCCATTAAGCTGTGAAGCAATGTTTGTAAACACGGCTCACAGTAAAAGTCAATTTTCTGTCGACTTCAGCATGCATGCACATGCACAGCAGGGATGCATGAAGCACAGCACGAGAGCCTATCACGAGCTGAGCGGCCGCTTTGAACGAACCGAAAGCAATAAGCACTGACACCGCTCGTGCTAGGTAACCTTCGTGCTCGAGCTGATTCTTATTTATTTATTACATCTTCGAAATATATCGTACAGATTACACTTCATGCTATTGCTAGTGTCAATGTTAAAAATTTCTAATTGCTAACTTATAATTAGATTTAGTGGTATGGAAGTCATAAACTAACACAGTTTCGTTGAATCTGCTACAACATCTGTCTAGCGAATTGTTCTGGCCATATGCTGTGCGGTGCCTGGGAATCCACAGAAGCGGACGATTCCTTATATCACGAGGGGGTACAAATAAATGAATCCTTGAGAGAATGTCGGGACAGTCAATATTGTTCGACAACATATCGAAAATGAACATTCTTTGCAAGAACGTGCGGCGAGACTCCAGCGTTGGCAAATCTAGTAACATGCATCTACGGCATCTACGGCGGAAGACGGATAGGGTCGTTCCAAGGCAACTTTCTGAGAGCAAATCGTACAAAACTTCTCTGAACGCGCTCCAGTCGGCTACTTTGAACGGCGTTGTATGGCGCCCATACTTGTACAGCATACTCCAAAGTGCTCCGGACCAGTGCGCAGTATAAAGATTTCAGTGCGTAGAAATCCATAAAATCGACAGCGTTCCGTTTTAGAAAACCCAATGTTGCAAAAGCCTTCGCCGTTGTTGCAGTGATGTGGTCGGCGAAACGAAGTTTTCTGTCGAATAACACTCCCAGGTCACGGATAGAATCCACCCGCTCGATGACACAGACTTGAAGAGTATATTCGCAACGCCTTATATTTGCCGAGCGTCCGAAACTTATCATCTCACATTTATCAATGTTGATCTGCATACCGTTCAGCAAACACCATTCCTCTATATTGGCTATATCGTCTTGGAGCACAGCAGAGTCGCGTGCTGAAGCAATTGAACGAAAGATTTTCAGATCATCAGCATAGAGCAGTTTTTCAGAGTTGATGCGGGTGCAGAGGTCGTTGATGAATAAGAGAAAGATCAGTGGCCCTAGGTGACTTCCCTGAGGCACACCGGTTGGCGTTACGAATGCGCTTGAACATGAAGTGTCAATTCTAACGAAGGCAGATCGTTGTGAGAGGTAAGAAAGCAGCTATCTGGTAACCCACTCAGGAAAGCCTAGTCGCTCCAGCTTCAAAACAGCAATGTTGTGAGGCACCTTGTCGAATGCTTTTGCGAAATTAAAATATACAGCGTCCACTTGTTGACGCTTCTCTACAGCTGGAACTAGAAAGCTCGTGTACGTCATCAAGTTCGAAGTAGCGGAGCGTTTTTTCATAAATCCATGTTGTCGTTCGTCGATTATGTTGGAAGAAGCAGCGTACATCGCATTGTACACAAACTTTTCCAGAACTTTAGCTAGGCAGTTCAGCAGCGAGATTCCTCTGTAGTTTTCAACATTGTGCCTATCTCCAGCCTTATGAATAGGGATTATAGCAGCTACTTTCCATGCTGTTGGGAAAATATTTTCCGAGATTGAACGCTGAAAAATAATACTTATTGGCGCAGAAAGTGCTCGGGCACAATGCTTTATAAACACAGGAGGCAAGCAATCCGGACCAGGCCCTTTCAAAGGATCAACGCTGGACAGAGCGCTCGCTTCATCAGAATCATTTACGTTAGGAAGAGGAAGGTTGATATTATGCGTTGGCAATGTTTCAAGGTACTGTTGCGATGGATAGACAGGAGGGCTGGTAAATACATCTCGGAAGTGATCTGCAAAAAGTTTTGCCGACTCGGCAGCGGACTGTGAATTTTGTTCTCGAAGATAGACATTTTCTGGTACACCCACGGAACGTTTTCTGCTGTTTATAAATGTCCAGAATGTCGAAGGATTATTTCGAAGGCTGTGCTGAACTTGATTCAGATATTCACCGAAAGCACTATTCCGGGCTGTTTCGTATTGCAGTTCAGTTTGACGAAGAATAGTTTTGTTGCCGTGGGTCCTATGATGTAAATATCGCTTTCGTTGTTTCCGGAGTACGTTGCGTAGGCGACCAAGCTCAGTGTTCCACCACGGAAATTTATATTCTGCTTTTCTGCTGACACGTTTTTTAGGAACATTACGGCGAAGAATCTCATATAGGGCATCATAGAACGCCGCAACTGCCTGATCTAAGTCATTTCCAACCAGCATCTCACGCCAATTGAGTGCACCAATGGCCATTGAGACTTCATCGAAGTTGCATCGAGTAAAGTCAAAATTGAAGTCGTCGTTAGTTGTACCAAAAGCTTCACCGTCATCAGAACGCATATCAAGTCTTAAAACGAAGGGTTTATGGTGAGGGTCAACCTTCAGTATAGATGTGGGGGGCTCAATCAGTTCAAACACGTCCGTGTCATTAACGAAAGCTAAATCGAGGGTCCGTCCATTCACGTTGCTAACAGAGCAGATTTGATACAAGCCACCAGCGATCAAAGTTTCTGTGATGGCCGTCTCTTGTTCCGTGGTTGCATTTTCAGGAAGGTCGTCATCAAAAATCCACCGAAAATTAGGAAGATTATAATCACCTACAACAAGTACATTGTCGCGCCTATTACTTTTGTTCAGGATGCTTTGAACTGCAAAAGAGTGAACGTTGTACAAGTCAGGATCACTGTTCGGCCTTAGATAAATGCAACAAATATATAACGATCGACCTGGCAGTGAAACGCGTACGACAACTTGCTCCAAACATTCACATCCAGGTATTTTTAGTATAGTCCCAGTTAGATGTTTCTTTATCGCTATGAGAACACCACCTCCTCGACGTAGATGACTGTAGAAGAGTTGCGATCGCATCGGTAGATTGCGTAGTTTGTCGTTAGCTCGGTGTTTAATATATCATCACGTAACCAGGTTTCGGTGAGAACGATAATGTCGTAGTCGCAGGAAGTGAGCGCAAGCAAGAAAGCCTGCGTTTTTGTTCTCATTTCACGAACGTTCTGGTAGTAGACGGACAGGAAATCAGGTGTTGTACGCAACGGCATGCTATGAACCAAGAGGTTTTCAGAAAGCGACCTGGCATGTAAAGCAAAATACTCGACTGAGAAGGGAGTTCGGAAGACCCCCTCACGACCTCCGACCGCAGGACCGGGACGACTAAGCGGGTCGCTGGCTGGTAACGCGACTGCGCCGGAGCGCTCGGGGGCTTCCGCAGTACTGTATAACGGGCGTCCCGGTGATGGCAACGCAGTGTGAGTTTGTAGATGTGGTCTTGGCGATGGCAAGGAAATTATGCTTCGTTCAAGTAACGGCAAATTGCACGAACGTGTTGTACCCGATGGCACGCTAGAAACCGAGTGGTTTTCAGAAGCCTGTAGGATTCAAAGAGCTAGTACGACGAATTAGCACGATAAGCTAGCACGGGAAGCTGGCACGAGCAAGCTCGGTGAGCTAGCACGAGTTAACTCAATGAGCTGGCACGGTAAGCTTGTCTGATGAGCTAGAACGGTGCAGTAGTGTAAGCTATGGAACGAAAGAATAGGACAAAGCAAGAAATATACGTTGGTGAATGTGCGACAGGTTGCTGAAAAAACGATGCAGGCATCATTACTCACACAAACGCGTTGTTTTTTATATTCTACTTTGCTATAACTGAGCTATCGCTCCGTGCAGCGTGCTAGCTACCACCGTGCTCACGAGAGCTCTCGCTCATCGGTGCTCGTTCTACTTGTTAACTCTAGCTCATCGGAAACCAGCACAAGCACTAGCTCAATAAATTTATCCCTGACACATTATGAGCCAGTGCACAGGAGCAGGACACGGAGTAGCACCGTTTTTGTGCATGCCTGATGCACAGCCTACTTATACTCAGAGCCCTTCCAGATTTGCTCTCTTTCTTCAACGTTTCGTGCTATCTACCATCATTTTCGCTCCCAATGCGATGTGAAAAGAACGGCATACACAATTAAAAATATTTACATCTCGCATGATGTATCACCAAAGGAGCATCAAAATTCACTTGATTTTACATTCAAAAACAAGTAAAAATATTTGTCGCAATTTTTCAGTTTCTTCAGCCGAGTTTTACATCAAAAGAAACAATAGTTTTTTGACATGTCAAAACATGTAAAATTCTATTATGAAATAGACAAATACGTCACAATATTGTTTATGTCATATCTAATTTTCAGTTATTCTAAGTGTGTAATTAAAAGCAGCTCTTAACTGTTCCATAAAGAGCTGTGTCTTTGGATCTTCGGTTCGTGAAAGAGCGGATAGAAAAGATTCGATGAAGGAATGAGAGCTGATCGGGTCATCGGTTCAGAAAGAGCGAGAAGAACATGAACCGATGCATGGTATAGGTTTGTCAAAACTAAATGCGTTGAAGAGCTGTTCAGAAGAATCGGTTCACTTCAATGAACTGAACGGTTAGGAGCCGCTCACTAAAAAGAGCTAGTTTGCACATCTCGCTAAGCGATACGTTGTATAATATATTAATCGTAGTTGCCTGGTGCATATTATTTCAACACAGTGAACTTCCTGAGGCACCTCGAGAAATTGTGGTGTACATCATAACTCCAAATTTTAATTTAACACCTCAAATAAATATGAGTTAATTAATTTTATTATTATTATTATTAATATTCTTACATTACCAAGTGAGGCGATCTTTTCCAAGCGAAAATCGGATTTTTGGCTTAAAAGTGCCACTAAAATTTAAAAAAAATCAGAAAAAGAAAATGGCTTTAGTTTTCTGGGTACTTACCCGATCAGATTGAAATAACAAGATTATAACAGAACACAATTTTTGTAACATATTGTGTTATAAATTAGGTCTCGTTAGTAGTTAAAATAACAGAAATTTATAACAAGTAATAATGCGAGATATAGTTTTGAAATATTTATGTTATGTTTTTCTGATCGGGTACGCGGAGAGTTCAAAATCTACTGAAAGATTGGTTCAGTAGTTTTTGAGTTACGATGTACATCTCACTTTTTCTGGGTGCCTCCGGAGGGTCACTGTCCCTTGCACAATTTTCAATCTTTTACAGCGAAAATTTAGTGAAATATTGTCCAAATTGTAAATGAATAAATATACTTTGTGTCATGTTTGTTTTTACTAAATTAACCCTCCATTAAATAAATGGAGATTTCTTTGTTTTCTAAACTCCTTTGTCCCGTTTCATCGCATTAGGGTTATTTCAAATTAAAATAGTGTAAATTTCTTATTCAAAATGACCATATAAATAATCTCTATTCAGATATATCAAATAGCGCTACGCTGCGTTACATTTTTTTAAACTGAACCAACAAACACCATGCGTAGAATTCCATCCGAGCAAGCCACAAAAGCCTCATAATACGTTCAGTGCGGAACACATTTCACAGGTGAAAACAGTTCCATCGCTAATGCCGCGTTCGCCGTCAACAACGATTTATTTCCATCCAAGCCATCAACTGACCGACAACGTCGGCAGACATGACCAGCATTTAGCCCCCATATTGACGTGCCTACGGAGATAAAGTGAGCTTCGTGCATTCGTACCGAATGGAAAAGATGCTAAGTGACGCTCGTTGAAAGTAAAAACCGCATCGCAGTGCCGCCTTCGCATTTGATTTTTTTTATTTTTCACCAGATAGGATCCCGCTCTGCACCCGAAGTTACCGTGGTGATGAGAAACCGACTGCGGCGAAAGATTTCTTGTCATTGATGTCCACGCTGCCTCCAACCACCATCAATTCGCCGACAAAGATGTGCCACCAGCCAGATGCAGCAGCCTTTACCTCAAACCTTATCCTTTTGCACGGAGGGAACTGACGGGCGATAGCGACAGTCCGTATCTTCATACATCGGTTGCGCCCGACTAAGAGAGACCTTTCAAATATTTCACGCTCCGTGAGATCCGCATCGATGCGGCAGAGTCCATTCCGCCAGGCGTCTTCTTTTGTGTCCGTTTGGGTTTCCAAAATAAATGCGTCTAATGTGTTTGGTGGGAAGCAAAATGTTTTTAAAAATTATACATTTATTATATTTTATCAATCGTTTGTTTTAACGAAATAAGGAACAAATCTGTCTTTACGTGTGGAGTATACATTGTTATTGAATGACTATAAATCGAATCAAAATCATGGTTCCATGTCGGCCGGTCTAAGAATGTATACATACTTGACTTTGAGCTTACAATTTACATAGCGGTGTTCAAGTTTTCCAATTTGGATTTACGAATATAGTTTGGTGCAAGATGGTTTCGAGCATGAAACTATAGGATAAATTCATTTGCTCGAGTCCTGGTGAGTGGACGAAACATATTATGCTATCGTCAAGCTATGGAGCAAAGTAATTGCAATTATGTTGAGCGATTCCTACAATAAAAGATTTATTTTTATTGGCCACAAAATTGTAGATGCGCATTAAAAGACTGGCCGTCCCTAGTGCCGCAGCCAAACCAAATGCAGTTTCCGTTTCACCTTGTGCTGATCTCCACCCACCGGACATACCGACTGGCTGCCTGGTGGTTGGTTGCAGCTATTGCTGGATCGAAAGTAAGTCAAACGAGATCATTAATCTGTGCTTCATACCAAACCACCACACCATGCATCGGTCCATAATTGAAAGTGGCGAATGCGAAATAAACGTCACAAATGTGATCTATTTCGGTCACCTTCACCGGTTCGATGCAGGCCAACTCTCGTGACCAACGGAGTATCACGTCCTGTGGACAAATTGTGGCAAACTGTTTGCACCAGACTTTATTAAAATTCATTAGACTTGCATCTCAGCTGTGGGAGCTATGCGGTGCTGGGCTTGTCAGGCTACCGTGGATAGGTATGTTAATGGCGGCATCTCTATAAAGGGTAACTGTTCCTTAACTAAACTAAGCCGTTCTGTTCATTCAGCTCATTTGAACACATGGGTTAGAGCATCTCTGTTCTGTTCAACACGTTTGTTCAACCTCGCTCTAATAGGATAGTGAGTTTTGCCCTGGTCCTTTTATAACTCTACCGATTTGAAGCCGTTGGTTAGAGCAGCATCTGCAATCTTTGTTCACCGCATTGGTTCAAATGGTAAGATTGGGGCACTCGACTCGAGGTTTCGTTGCGTGCAAATACGAGTTTTTACCATTTTCGGCCAATTTTATTTATTATTCTGATTCATTTTATACTTTTTATTTTATTTTTGGTCGATTATGTCATACTGTGGCAGAAATGGGTTTCCACTCATAATCGGCAGTGATGCAAATACCCACCACATAATTTGCAGTGCCTCAGATATCAATTTGGGAAGCACCTAATTGATGAACTTGTTAAGCAGTACAAATTTACATATACTTAATATAGGGAATCGCCCAACATTTGCACGAGCTGGTTAGATTTAACTCACTGGTCTGACGGTATTACGTATAAGTTGGCAAGCTGGCTAGTACCCAAAGAGCTCGAACTATTGTGATCTGATTATTTAAACGTCTATATGTAGCAACCTCTTGCGGTTCTATTGTATGAAAAGGCAAAGTAAAAATTGAAATCAATTGTGTGGACTTTGCTAGATTGTAAATTTCCACACTTTTTGATTAAACCGTTGATCCTTTTCGGATTTTCGGTGAATTGAAAATTGGGTCACTTTCCACAATATCAGTTGCAGTTGCGCGAGGCGTGCTCCTTTTAATTCCTCAAAAAATGTGAAAAAAATTTGATTACAATTAAAAAAAGGAAGCACAATCGCAGTGTTTTCTTCAATAATGCTTCGGCTCACTGTATAAAGTCTTCGAGTAACAAGACTTATCGACCGCAAGCAAAGTTGGAGAAAGGTTATTATTCGATTGCACTGAAGGATGAACTGTTAAAAAGCTTCACGAGTGTCTCTTTTCATTCCCTTCTTTTTCACCCCCAGTTTCAGTGGATTTACTTCAACGTATGGTATTGTTTAGTTCCCTTAGCGAACAAAGCTCTATCTGGCTGAAATAGACATTGGAGGAGATAAGTGAGAGGGATGGAGACTTCCGTTTTATTGTCGAACCATCTAGCCTTCACCAGAATAAGATATTCCTTCATATTCCGTGAAATCCAACCCTCCTGCAACTTGACGTTTATCCTAAGTTGCTTGAAACCACCGTGTTTCGAATGATGTAAATTTCTATGCGAGAAAATAATTTCGTGACGTTTTTTACGAACTTGTTTTCTTTATTTACATTCGGAAGCGGTAATCAAGATGATCATTTCAAAACAGCGTAATAATTCAATATAAATTCACACAAGTTAAGTATTACAAATTGTGCCGAATGTAAAATATAAAATGCATGATTTGAATTGAGTGCGCTTCTAGTGTGAACTTTTCCCTCTCCCATTGCCCTTGAAATATCTTTCGACGATTCTCAAAAGTTTGTCGTTAATCTTTAAATACATTTAGTTTTGTGATTATCATTTTTCACTTCGCATTAACAAAGGCAGGATTTACTTCGATTGTTTATTTCTGAAAGCATAGCATCTAACTGATAGATGCTGCGACATGTACGATGCAAAGGTTTCCACGAAATTCAGAAGGGATGACAGTTCATTTTTTATCGGAGAGGGAGAAAAACAGTCCAGTATCATTGTGTGTGTTGTTTACATTGTAATACAAATATTACTACCTAATATCTTAAATGAAATGACTAAATGAAGGTGCTCACTAACTAGTATAAGCGCCGCTTGTTTGTATGCTGATGATTCCAAAAAGTCATGAATCATTTAAAAATAATGCATCGTAATAAAGATGCATTATTTTTTATAACAAAACAACACAAAACGCCCATAAAGTCTTCAAAAATGAATTTTCGGAAGTAAAAAGAATTGTACAAGAAAATTTTCACAGTGAACAAGTTTACGCTTTTTTTAGAAATTGCTCTTGAATAAAGATTGATCCGCCATTTTAGACCCACAGACCCAAAAAAGTGGTTTCAACGATTTGTATAGGAGCTGTCAAGTTGTTCCCCCTCATAATCCTTGTTCGCGGGCAGTTTGAATGGAAGAACCAAGTCGATTACAGCGAAAATACAGCAGTATTTTTGCAGTATCGACGACTGAATTCCATGAAATTTTTAGCGAAAAAGGATTATAAACTGAACTATGGCTTCCAACAAATCACTGCGGAAGTTTATAAAAGTAAATCGGTTTCAGCCGAATTTGAATGGCAATATCTCTTCAGGGGTGTTGCCGTTCAGTTATCCCAATATCCCCTCGGGGCATTGATACATCTACTCATCGAAAATTGTCTTTTATATTAAAATTGTATTGTTTGAGCCAGTCGCTACTGATTCCTGATTTCAGAGGGTGAGATGCTGTTCCATTGATCAAGAGCTCGACTAATCGGGAATTCGTGGCAGAGGCAGTGGGAGGAGAAGCGAATGCGAGAGCTTTAGTTCAGGAAGCGGCGGTCCAGTGCAGGAAGCTGGACGCGATTACAACAGAAGACGAAGTTAGGAGCGTGCTAATAGAGCAATATAACCTGGAGAAAGAGCAGATGTCAATTAGTTTGAGGAAGGCGTGTAGCGGCATTCAGTCAGCTGTGATACGCTTATTGCCAACCAGCTTGAGTCGACCGGTAAGATCAAAGTCGGATGGAGGACAGCAAAAGGCCGGTAGTTATAGGAAGAGACTTCAACGCTTGGGCCGTGGAGTGGGATAGCAGGCTGACCAACGCAAGAAGTTTCAACCTGTTGGATGCTCTGGTGAAGCTGGATCGAAGGCTGGGCAACGACGGTTCCGCCAGTATATCCCGTAAAAATGACCGGGAATCCATTAAATAACAAACTTCGGCTAGAAACTTTGTGTGCAAGCGCTTCGTGCTGACGCACAGTGGGGCGAAACTGAAAAAAGACGGTCAAAAGTCTTTCCTAAGTTTCACAGATGTTTTCATGCTTTAATGTCTTCAGGAAAGTTTCCTAGGACTATATCAAACATCTTTTAGGATAAGCACCTTAATTTTTCTTAAGGTGCAAGTGTCACTTAAAAAAATTTTTTTTAGCTCGACAACCAAAAAAATTTTTTTTTGTGCGGAATCTTGTAGAGCAATTTATTTTGAACAACTTTGAAGAACATGTCTGCCATCTATATATTTTTCCTTAAGAGATAAATACGTTGCACCTTAAAATCAATTTTTCAACTTTATCTTCTACAACTTAATTTTTTCTACATTTGTATATTCTAGAAAGTTTTAGATACCGTCGAAACACACAACTTTTCTGAAGACTCCAATGATGTATAACATGTGTATCGGGATTTAAATCGATTTTTCATTAAAAAAATACTCTTTTTCATTACAAAATTTCGCAAAATTGTGAAACTTTGTGAACCAAAACTCAGCATGATTAGATTCGTCATGTTATGTAGTATTTGTAAGCGAAGTATAACAATCCGGACTTTTCGGGTTTTTTAGCTTTCCTACATTTTTATACTGTATAATGTATGGATATTTCGCAGTATCTATAGAGCGGGCGTTAGTAAATCAACACGTAATAATACAGAATACTACACTCAATGAAAAATAAATCTTCTATTATCAACAATCTACATGTAAAAACTATGAAAGTTTATGAAGCACTTATTATACATTAGAAGTATTTTATATTGAACTAGCCAATACCCGCCGCGTGTTGCTGCGACTTTCAACGAAATAGGAGTAAACACAATTTGTTCCGAAGCGCCATGGCAGATAATCCCCAACCAATAGCACACAAACACGCTCCATAACAAATGTCTACTACGTATAAATTTTTAGGGCAATCGGTTAAGCCTTTTGGGAGTCCATAAATCACATACATACAAACATTGACTTTTATATATATAGAAGAATTAATCTTGGATTAATCTTGAAAAGGTTACATAATTTTGGTATTATCCCTCTCATTCTTCGTTCCAGTTACTCAAAAATCCACAAAACGCAAGCTCTGAGAGTGATTCAGAATGATATTTGCTTTGATGTGTGTTTTCTTTTATTTTCAATAATTCACCATAAAATATTCATATTACTAATGCTATAAATAATTGGATTGCTGTTAAGCGTGTAATGTACCCGCGTAAAAAGCAATTTGGGCGTCCTTCTAATGTATAATTAGTGCTTTATACACTTCATTGTTTTTACATGTTGATTGTTGATAATAGAAGAAATATTTTGCATTGAGTTTAGTATTCTGTATTATGACGTGTTGATTTACTAACGCCCGCTCTATAGATACTGTGAAATATCCATGCATTATACAGTATAAAAATGTAGGAAAACTAAAAAACCCGAAAAGTCCGGATTGTTATACTTCGCTTACATTTACTACATAACATGGCGAATTTAATCATACTGAGTTTTGGTTCACAAAGTTTCACAATTTTGAGAAATTTTATAATGAAAAAGAGTATTTTTTAAAGAAAAATCGATTTATATCCCGATACACATGTCATACATCATTGGAGTCTTCAGAAAAGTTGTGTGTTTCGACGGTATCTAAAACTTTCTAGAATATATGAATGTAGAAAAAATTAAGTTGTAGAAGAGAAAGTTTAAAAATTGATTTTAAGGTGCAACGTACATATCACTTAAGGAAAAATATATAGATGGCAGATATGTTCTTCAAAGTTGTTCAAAATAAATTGCTCTACAAGATTCCGTGCAAAAAAATTTTTTTGGTTGTCGAGCCAAAAAAAATTTTTTTTAGGTGACACTTGCTCCTTAAGAAAAATTAAGGTGCTTATCCTAAAAGATGCGGGATGTAGTCCTAGGAAACTTTCCTGAAGACATCAAATCATGAAAACATCTGTGAAACTCAGGAAAGAGTTTTGACCGTCTTTTTTCAGTTTCACCCCACTGTGTGACGCTCCAATACCGTTGAGCTGTCGGAAACATTAGTAAGGACGTGTGACGTAACAATTCCGAGGACAATGGAGTCGAAGAACCGCTAGCTTCCGGCGTATTGATGAAACGAAAGGCTGAGAATCTTCCTTTCCTTTTCTGCCTGATATCCAGAAGACGCGTTCGGAGTGCAAGATCTGAGGCAGTCAGATAGGAGGGTAAGGTGACATGCCGGGCGGCTATGGCCGCTTACCGTGTCGTGATGGCTTAGCTCGAACATCCAACGGCGTCAGCTGAAATTTGTGCTGAGAAGTTGAAGATTGTCGTGGAGGGTCTTTTGCCGAAGCACAACCCAACCGCGTGGCCACCTACATCGTGATTTAATGCAGACGGTGAAAAATGCTAGGGACAATCAAATGTCCAACGACGAGCTTCTTATAGTAACATATCCTTTTGTAAGCGAAACCTCGCGGTCTAGACCGTATCCCCACCATGACACTGAAGATCGCAATTCTGGCGTTTCCGGACATGTTCAAGATGTTCTACAGAAATGCCTGGACAAAGGTTACTCCCAGACGGACTAGAAGGTTACTTCCGGATGGATAAGAGAGAGCTGGTATTACTGCTAAAACCAGGGAAGCCACCAGGAGATCTAGCATCATATTGGCCTATATGCCTACTGGATACTTTTGGTAAACTTCTGAAAATGGCTGACGGATTCCGGAAAGGGATTTCGACAATGGACGCCATTCGCGCAGTTATCGCGAGCGCGGAGAAAGAATTGAAGCGAAGAAGAAGGGGTAGTCGCTACTATTCCGTGGTAATGATCGACTTGAAGAATGTGTTAAACAGCGTCAGCTGGCTGGCCGTAGCGCTGCACAGAATGCCGGTCCTGGAATATTTGTGCAAAGTTCTGAAAAGTTACTTTCAGAAACGAGTACTAGTCTACGAAACGAACATAGGGCAGAGCTCAATTAGGCTCACGGTGGGAGTACCTCAAAACTCTATACTCAGCCCAACGCTCTGGAATATAATGTACAACGGTGTATTAACACCGTTGTCCTGACGATAACCGGTGAGATGCTCGAGGAAGTGGATTTGGTGACAGCAGAGACATTGGGCATTGTGGAAACCTGTATGGCTGATGTCAAGTTGTAGTTGCTGGTCGTGATCTGTGTCGGAGGTCACTCAATTCCATCGATTCGCGCGCTGGAGCACTTGAGTGTGATGGTCGATGTTCGGTTAAGTTACAACTATGTATGTGAGAAAGCTTGGAAGACAACTAACGTATTGACAAAGATCGGAGGAGCAAGATGCAGCATGCGACGTCTCTGGGCGGGTGTCTCATCCTCTGCTGAGGTATATCGGAACACGGAGTCTTCGAATATCCTAGGTTCGAAGAAGTTTGAAGGGATATGCCCGGCGTAACAGTTGACCATATTGTCGAAGAGTACCATGACGAGCATATCTGGGATATGGTCAACAGAGTAGTAACGCGTATAGTCTCCGAGCTGCAGAGGAAGTGGCGAAGTGACCAACAAAGCAGCGCCACCGACTAGAAGGCTGCCGTGAAACAACAAATCGGGATCGTGAATCATTCAGCCGCCGAGGAATTTTGCCGGAGTAGACAAGATCTACCGCTGGGTACCAGTTGAGTAGCATACGACGCGGCGCGTTCGGTCATCGGGGCGCCAGTGAATCGGATGCCAGGCTCCGCCGAACCGACCTCGACATCCTACTATGTAGCTCGTTTGTAAATTAGATCCACCGCAGGGGGTTTGATCGAGTAGATGATATGGTAGATGGTTCGTTAAGAAGGCTAGGTCCACCGCCGGAGACTAGATCGAGTGATCGGGGTAAGCTAAATGGCTCACGAAACAAGTATCGGTATCGTCATCAACCCACTGCCGAGAAATTCACAGCAGGGTTGATTCTAATTCGCTGGTAGCTAATTGGCTCACAAAACAGACATCGATACCGAGAAAAACAGCGACGGCGGGGGACTCTCAGTCGGTGTCGGGTGAGTTCACAACCGCCGCCTGGGACTATCCGAGCAGATCGTGATAAGGTTGGGAGCTGCGTGGCTCACGGAAACAGGAGCTACAAGTCTCATGAAATCAGCAATTAAACGGCTCACTGAGACGAAAACCAAATGATGATGTAACAAATGGAGACGGAAAGAGGAAGCTGAAGCAAAAAAGAGTAAGAAGTATTTTTAGTGTTTAGGCACTGTGCCAATACACTGCATGTCAGGCTTTTGAAGCTTTTCAAACTTTACCATAAAAACACAAATACAAATCTTAGCCCAATCTGTCGAGCTGAGTCGATTGGTATAAGAGGCTCAGTCCTCCGAGCATCAGAAAAAGTTTTTTGAAAGAAATGTAAAAAACAATAACGTGTGTTAGGAGATGCAGATATGACAGTTTCTAACACACGTTATTAACTGAGACGGATAGAGAAACCAAAGTCTCTAGGTACTCAACCAGTAAGTCAACAACAGTTCAACATTCCTGACCTGCTAATAAAACAACTGATACAAGCAGTATAGTCTATCCCGAAGCAATCCTATTTTTTTAATTAATCGTCGTCTTATTCATTTGTATTCATTTCTATCATTTCATTCGTTTGGTTCTAACTATTCATTTTGTTCATTTTATGTTTTTTCCTAATATATGGTAATTACTTAATATATTATTTATTCATTTTATCACCGCAATTAGTTTATTTTAATCGTTTTGAATTTATTCGTGATTTCACTCATTTTATGAATTTCGTTAGTTTGTCTATTTTTATTAATTTAATTATATTGATTACTATGACATCAAATTGCATCACGGAAAATTATCGGGGATTGATCGCAAGCAATTTTCGTACATATTGCTAAGATCATATTGTCTACCAAGGCACATATCCTGATCTTTAATCCTTTTCCTACTAACACAATTTCTTTACCGTGATGCTCATTGAGATGCAGAGGTAGTCTCGGTCTCTATCAACAGTGAGTGTCGAACTAACATTCCTTTCCTTCCCCGGTAGAACAGCATTGGACGTGGCCGGCGTCGCTATTGCCAATTCTATGAAAATGTTGGGTTAGTAAAACATGTACAGTGAAAATAATTGGCTCCTCCCAATCGACTTTTTTGGTTCATTGTGCATTTTCACTCATTCATCAATCACGAAGTGCAACAATGGGGAGTGGGCGTAGCGTATTGGTAAATCGATTGCCTTGTACGCAGCGCACCTGGGTTCGGGTCCCGACCCCGCACATAGGGTTAGAAATTTTTCCTAAGAGATTTTTCTAACCCGAAGAGGCGAATGACCTTAAGGTTAAAACCTCTATAATTGAAATAAAAAAAAAAAAAAAAAAAAAAAAAAAAAGTGCAACAATGGGCAGTCTACCAAAGCTAAGTTATGCTAGAAGAAGCTACAGCCAGATGTTGTACAGAATCTAATCAGTGGAGTTAATCGTAAGGTGCGAGCGTACGGGTATAGTATTGAAGTTAAAAGAAAAATATATGCCACCCATACTAATGGGTTATATTTTATTATTTGAAAGTTTGAAAAGAATTGGTCCACTAGGTACAGCGTTTTTTTTTCGTGATGCATGTTGATGTGAAAACCCTATATGTCATTTGATATTAGGTAATATTTCAATAAGTTTAATTTATTTTATCTGTTTATTTTTTTGTTTAAATTGTATTACAATTTAAAATTTTATTCAAATTGAACATTTTATTCATTCCATTATTTTCATTCATTATTGACATTTTGTGCGTATTGTATGTATTTTTCATAATGTTTGTTTGTTTGAGTCATTGCATCACCTTTACGTTTAAAACGCATTTGCAGTGAAGACCCGATTTTATCAGCCCTCGATTTTATCTACCCCCGATTTTATCAGCTTTTCGACCCGATTTTATCAGCTTCATATGCAAATTGATAGTTGGTAGTTTGATGGGCTCTAGCAGACGAACCAAGTTGAATTCGAGTAAATCCTTTCTTGAGCATATTTTTCTTATCTTAGAGATCCGAAATATGCAAAAAAAATATATATTTTTTTAAATTTTGAGCTGCCAGGCCCCCTTAAGCGAAGTTTAAGCTAAATAATCAGGAAAGGTTATGAGGCTATGTCTAGGGACCAAAGAATATTTTTAAAGCTTCAGTTTCTTAAAAAGAAACAAAAATATATGTCCCGATTTTATCAATGTCCCTATTTTATCAATCGTAAATTCACCAAGGGGCTGATAAAAACGGGTCTTCACTGTATTTCTTTTGGTTCATGCAATGCGTATTATTAATTATATCAATTTCGCGCTTTTATTCATTTAACTCGTTTTAATATTTTATTCATTTTACTCGTTTTGTTCATCTAGTTCAACAAGCACATTTTTTCTTATTTTATTGGATATGTTCAGTTTATTTTATTGATTTACTAAATTTTATTAGTTTTATTATTTTCAATTAATTTATCAAAATGCATGAATTTTGTTCATTTTACAATTACTTTTACTCATTGGGCAATTTTGCCCATCTTTTAATTAATTAACTTTTTTTCATTTTATGATTTTTGTATAATTGGTTAATTAATATTCGAGGTCCATTCGTACATAACTCGAAAATGTGCTCAACGCATTTCTAGTTATCTTATGCACAAATGCATTGCATAAATTAACTGCAAACTAATGAAACTGCAAACAGAATATATAAGAAATTACACATCTTATATCAAGGTGGATTAAATCGGTTTTTATTTTCTCGAACCTTGGGAAGCTACAAACTATTTCGAATTAGACGCTCAAACCATGTCTGCTAATGTGCGGCTCACAACCCCAATGTCAATCACTTGATTCCATTTTACATTGTTGCAAATATGTATGCGCAAAAAATCTTCGCTCCCCGCTCAAGAGCGCCATCAGTCATCGTTGCAATCGACCAGTGCCTGGCCCTTCAGTATACGGGTACGATAAATACCTAGCTCCTACCAATACAACAAACCTGAGGTGTCCAGCTGAGAAACTTCTGAGCACTTTGCACCATGAGCTGCATAAAGAAACATCGAGTGAACTCTTTCCCATTGTCTCTCTTTCTTTCGGCCAGTCTCTCAGTGTGGTGAGTATGACAAGCCGGCATCGATCGGTTCATTCGTGCTCGTGATGTTTTGCTTTCACGTGGAATGATCGATATACGTGAACGATGTGCGAATGCTTTTCGGCGGAGGATCGAATCTAGAAGAATAACTTTGATCATAAGCTGTACGCAGCGAAGTGTATACATAATCAAATTCCACGGTCTCGCTAGAAAAAATAACACTTTCCCAGTGTGATGTCATTGCAATGTATTCGCAAGTGAGCAACTGATTCCGCGAAACTTTTATCACAGTCAACACGAAGTGCTTACTTATCAATAGTCACCTCGCGCTCCATCAGAGAGCGTTGCAACAATGAGTAATCGACCCGAAAAACTGATAACATTCCCCCGCACTATTACCAGCTAGGTGCCTGCCGAGTACATGCCTCACGGCTACCTGCGTAACATGTTTGATTGAAGTGCCCATCGGAAGTACACCAGTAACAACACAGTTGAGGTGTATTCCGTGGTCACCTCGTTTCGGTACGAGTACGCAAAACAAAAAGGAAAATAATGTCCGTTTCGGAGAGCTACAACATAAAACAGAGGAAAAACTAGTTCCAAGACAAGCCGGTCGTCGGTGGTGGTTCCACGCGACCATCAGGGTATGAGAGTGAGCAGCAATTCACTCCAACAGCAATTCGTCGAGGCAGGTGGTACTGGCGGTGCGGTTGCATGAGCTCACCTTACGATATACGCGAGAACTAAGTCAGTTGCTGGGTATTCGTGGCTGCGGAAACTTACATCGTTCGAGTGCGCGCGACTTTGCGGTTCAAGTTTGGTGCGATTTGTGTTCTTGAAGCCGAGTCTTGGAAAACTTTATTCTGCCTGCGGCATTGTTTGTTCTAGTTCTGTCCGCGAGTCGTGACTTACGGGTGTGATAATTTGAACCTAGAAGCTGCGGAAAGCCAAGCGGGAGTTTTTTTTCACAAGGAAGATTTATGCTTTTATGCGACTAATCCGTGAAGTGCTGTTTGGAAGTGCGAAGAGAGGAGATTTTGTGAATTTATTGAACCGGCAATAATCGGTGGTTGTCATCGCGAGGCTGTCTGGAAGTGTGTGGTGAAGACAGAATTTGCAAATGTGCTACTAATTCACGGTGATAAATGGTAATTTATTGAAAATAGGGAAAGGTTGCTACAATCGCAACATTCTGCAAGTGGTTTATCGAAAGGAAGGAAAAGAGCTGTTTTTGCTGACTGTGTAAAAGGGTGAAGGAAACTGCAACCAGGAGAACCACCTGTTCTATCATAAATCGAGAAGTTTGGATGTAAATTGGTGAGCTGCTTTTTATGCTGCCGCGCCAAGTTCCGCTGAAAGGTTCGTGACTTTTCGAAAGCACTCCAGCGCAAGAGGGTACTGTGAGGAAGGGCTTTCGGTACGGAATCGATTTGTGGAGAACCTGTTGAGGTTCGTTTGCGGCCGACTTAGGATTGTTGTTCTTTGCCATTCTTTCCGACACGGTAACATAAACAACCGACCTTTGCTGGGTAGGGAATTTGAAGAAAATAATTATATACCTACATAGGAAAAGAACATTGCTCTGGCACAGTGTTTTGCCTGGCGCGGAACGGGCGAAATGGCAATCGATGGGGTGAGGGACGAATTAGAGATTGAAAAAGCCGTGATGCGAACTAGGCAAACGAAGATAGAACGGTGCATGATTTATAAACGGGGATAGATTTGAAATAGTTCAGCTTGATGTACAATTCGTGCATTAATTTTGATTATAATTTGTCCTATATTGGCAATTGAATCTGAGAATGTATTCTAAAATCGTTAGAAAAGGAATTATTTAAACCTTGGTTGCAGTGCTTTGTGTCGGGATATTAAAAAAATTGCAAGTATGTAATACAACTATGGGTGCGCAGAAGTTCTCGGGATGAACACGGGACCCATTCCTCAAGAATCCTATTCAGCATGTACATTCTTCAGTTATTTGAATTTTATTTGTAAGGTTGCGAAACGATTCATAAGGTGATTCATCCGTCAGAATCAGCATAATTTGGCACAATATTCATGTTCCCCATTTTAGGTTAAAAGCCTTAACATCTTTAATGTTTAATGTTAACATCTTTAATGTTTCTTACCATGCGGAACAAGTCCTTGAAACCCGTGACTATCTCGCATTATCCAGGACTTCTGTTCATTTTGGGGCCTCTGGGCATTGCCGAGATAAGGGGCCCCTATAATTCAACAGATAGAAACTACTGTAGAGTATGATGACCAAAAATGATCCCCATCGTCACGGAATGATTTATATTTTATACCACCCCGATTTTTTTTTCTAAACTTGAACCAAATCATTCAACTATATAAAAATTATTTTTAAAAAATCGTGTGGTAAAATGTATGGTGAAAAAGACCTGTTTCAGATTTCCCTCACTAATGCTAGAAAGTGAACACTTACATTTAAGTAATAACAACGGTCTCTCTATTCAACAAATTGAAGTTTCGAAGACAACGCCGGTGATTAAGTGGAAAGCCTAGGACTCGGATGACAGATTAGCCCTCTCGTGTCCGGAATTAATATACAGACTTGCAATTACTATTTTTGATAGGTCGGAGAGCAGTATAAAAATAACGCTATTAATTCTATACCAGTCTAAGACAGCATAGTCAGATATGCCAAACCCGGCCGGGAAAGTATCGAGTATTCGTGAGACTTCAAGAAGTACAGTAGTCACTTTTGGAGGTTTTCATGTAGATCTGTCCGTTGATGGTCCCAGATGTGATGAAGAACTAAATATTTGCCCCAACTGCGAATCGCTTACCAAACAAGCATTTTGCACTTTGGAAATCTTCTTTCGCTTCATGTATAGCTTCCTTGTTCAAGTTTTGCCACCGTGTTTTGGTGGCCGCTACTGTTTGGTGCCCTGAGAACTTTATTTACGTGTTTGTGGTACAGAACTATTCATTGGTTTTACTCTAAGTAAATTAAAACTTGCATCAAAATGGTTAACGTTTGAGTTGTTTCAGCACCATCCTGGTAATGTTGTGTCTCCTACCGCTTTCATCACTCCGTCTGATTGTCTTGATTACTTTGGATAAGTGTAATGCGCGATTCTGAGCTGCTACCGATCCATTGTTACCCACACGCTGAAGAGTTATAAACAATTGTGATCTATAACTTTTTACCTTTAGAATCACTTTAAATTCGTTATTTTTTATTTTGATTTTAACCTTAGGGTGATTCGCCTTTTTTCGGGTTAGAGAAATCTGTTTTTGGATAATCTATAACCCTATGGACGGGGATGGGAATCGAACCTATGTGAGCTGCGTACAAGGCAATCAATTTCCCAACTACGCTATTCAGGGCCGGCGGAATACGTGGGTAGTATGGATAGCACTACCCACTCGAAAATTATCGAGGGGGGATTTACCCACTCGAAAGTTTGGAACAAACCACAACCTGAAATTAACTACGTAGTGTATCGCGCACAAAATGCATGCGTCTTAAATTCTCGATGCACATTAATTTCATATTAAACTTGCAGTTTTTTGACAAACAGAAAATCACTGTCCGGACATCATGAACCGGATCGCCGACTAGCCTCTTTGGATCCGCTGGGAACGCTTGGGATCAGCTTTCCAGGTACCGTCGTGCGGGGTTGCTTTGGATATGTGTGAGCACTTGAAGATTTTTGTGTCTTTAAAAAAATTGTTTTTATTATCATTATCAACAACTTTGCCGCAGATACCAAGCCTTAAAATAATGTCTTGAGTTTATTCTCCGTAGTTATGTCCAAGAGAATTAATTACCAAAATTGTTTTTTTTTCAAGATATGCTCTGTATTATGTTGTATAATTTCTTTGAAGACATTCAACATCCAAAGTTGGCGGTAGCGAAATAATGTGATCTTGGCCGTGAAAAAACTTGAGAACGTGGCCTTGTGTAGTAATTACGCCATCAGTTTATCACTCAAATATACGTCATAAATAGCCCCTTATTTCACTTTTTTATTTTGCGAAATTTTCAATCCCACCGTGTGGCTATTTTTATAATTGATAACACAAAAAATCTTTAAATGCGCTTAAAAACCGATTCTAACATGCTAGAAATAAACTGATATTGCTATTTTTCATCTTTTTCCTTTTTGCTCTCTAGGAAAAACAATATGTAGTCTCAACTCACTCAAGTTTTTTTGACAAGTAACGTTGTAAATGTTAAATTAAAAAGAATCCCTCATTTTAGAAAATGCGATAAATGGGTGATGCTTTATTGTTGAAAAAGCCTCTGATATCAGTATGAATTTATGATATTTCAATAAAAGTTGGTAAATAAAACTGGTTAATTTTTATTTTATATCGAATTAAAGAAGTGTGCAAAGTAGTCCACAAAAATATATTTGAACGCCATATGAACAACTTGTTTATGTGTGAACCAATTCTGCTCATATTTGGCATAAATAATACATACACGATGACGATAAATCTGTGCTGATATGATACAAATCCATCGATTATTAAAGGAGTTATAATTCGTCAAAATTGATAAAAAGTGCGCAAAGATACCCCGCACGACGGTAGCTGTTAGCATGTCAACCAAAAGAGAAGAGATAACTAAATTCGGATATCTATTGGGGGTTTAAAAATATGTGTATGAGAGACATACAGGATCGGAAAACTGGCGCTAGAATACTAGGCGCACGACCAGACAACATGTTTAATGTTGCGATAACCGTCACCACAAGCGCAGAGACCGTTCTCCCCCAACCGCAATACTCCGAAGATGCACATTCAACGTACCATGATTGGACAATACCACTCAACGGATTTCACGACCTTTTTTTCCATTTCCTTTAACCAAGGTTTGTTTGTATCTTTCGGATTCCAAAAGTTTCATTGCCCCACGAAATAAACTTAAGATAAATTTTCAAGCGTCAATTGACAAGATATACTGAAAAATTCGTTGAAGCTCCGCGATCTCCTTCTAATGGTTAAGTGTCCGCCTTCTCATTACCCGGAATAAAGCAATGTGAAAGAACTCAAACTAATATTTGTGTCTGTTAATCTGGTACGATTTTTCGTTTCGTCTGATTCAAGCCAGTCAAAACGTTGTACGTTTCCACCGGAGGAAATTTTTGTTTTGATTCGATTATTTCGGATATAGTGGACGCGTAACTCTTTAAATCATTGGGCACACTAAATATAGAGAGGTCGAGTACAATGTTAAATCTAACGCGCTAGGCCGAGCTGATGGAGTTGGCGTTCGTGTCATTTCCATCGTAGTCAAGATGGTCATATTGTAATTGTCGCGAATATCATATATTAAGATAGATCGGTTATCATCGTGAAGACAAGCTCATGGCATACGGTGGAAGTTGAAGTCACCTAGAGCCAGCTGAGGTGCGATGAGTATGGAAACAATATCAATTAGTTTTTGCCTTTGATTCGGATTTGACAAGCGACAACTTAAATACCTGGTGCCGAAAAAATGCTAATCCGATTGAAATAATAGCATAATTTTATATAACCCTATTGTTTGCAATGTCGGTAGTTCATGCACAAAAAGGCGAACAGCTAGACGAGCTCCGTTCAAAACAACAAAGTTTGGAAGAACAGATCCGGCGAAAGGCTCGAAATGAGGCCAATAGAAAATAAATTGTTTTCTTATACTCCTCGATTGTTGCTTAACGCAATTGCTTGCATACCAGAATTTTCACTGACTGAAGCGAAGGGTTCTGGAAGGAGCCGATCACATAGTTCGTAATTAAGGCCCCTCTCGGAGAGTACAGCATCAATCTCTACTTCACGGGCGGGTACGTATACAAATACTTATTCGTACACGCCATTGGCCAGTTGTATTAGATGGATATGGTTTGTATTGAAAAGGAGACTTATCGGCAGAAAAATTCAAATCGTTCTCTGTTGGTCGTCGGAGATACCTCCCCAGTCGTCAATATTATCATGCAGGCTTCAATACCCACCAAAGAAGGTTCTATCGCAGGGAATGCAACAAAATTGAAAAGAATGGAGTGATTGGTACTTAGCTGTACAAATGTTCTATGTAGTATCAGTAATCAATAAACACATTTTCGCTAAGCCGTCGGTCATACAGCCCGTTAACAAAGGGTGTTTCCAAATGAATACAAGCTATTATCAGGGAGATTTCATTTTCACTTACACACGCCATGTCTAAACTTTCATCAATACGAGTTTTTACGTATTTACTCCGAATCTTACTACCCACTCGGGAAAAAAGTATTCCACCGACCCTGACGCTATTCCCCCCCCCCCCAAATTCGTCCTAAATTCGGGGCTCCCAAAATCATGAAGTACCTGTCTCTGGCGCAGGCTGCCGATATGTAAAGACGGTACTGGAAGACTGTGTGTATCAGATGAATCGGACAAATTTAAGAGAATGCAACCAAAATATTTTGGAAAAAAAACAAGTTGAAATTTCATTAGGCGGATAAGGAATGTCAACAACACGGTTCTACAAAACACACAAAAATGAATGATCTTTTCAGGTGGTCTAGTATAAGTTGTAGGTCTACTCAAATACAACACAAAACGACGTTCGAACAGTCTAATGTACCCTTAAAATATTGATTTACAGCAAATAAAACTATTTTCTGGGACCTTCGGAACCAAAAAATTAGCTACATTGCCAATTACCAGACGATTTTCGATATTTTAAGTTCTGGAAAGAAAAAAAACAGACTCTAGTAAAGGTATGCTATATTATTGCTGTATTATAAGTAATTTTGTGCGATTTTGGAACAAATATTTGAAATTTTTATTTTATTTCAATTGATAATTTGAAAAATCGAATGGTATATGTCACTCGGCCCTCCGGGCCTCCGTTAAAAAGTCGGTTTTCAGAGCAATTGCAATACCTTTCTATTGAGAAAGGCAAAAACATTTAATTCCATGTGTAACGACATTTTAATTATCCGTCGAAAGCGGGGGAGTTAGACCGTTTTTCCTAAATTAGGAATTGTCTGTATTTCTGATACAGTAAATAATATTGATAAACAACACAGCAAAATAGACGATGATAAAACTGGACTAACTCCGAATCGATCGAAATCAGATACAAAAATGTTGGGGTTACAATTTAAATTTAAGTTAGTCGTTGAAAATGACGATAAATTATGACCGGCGGTGAAAAGATATCTTTAGCAGATTGTATGGAAATTTTCTCTTCTTTACACTCATGAGTTATTTACACTTAGTAATTTACACTCATGAGTTATTTCTATTCATTTAAAAGATAGATTTGCTACACTCTACTATGATCAATTTTTTTAAAAAATGTCGCTAAAAGATGGTGCTTTTGATACACATTAAGGTTGCAGCGATTTTTGCGATGTTGGAATTTGTCCATCGCCGGTGAAAAAATGAATTCACGCGTACCCCAAAACGATTGAAATTTTATACGGTCGTGCACATAGCATTCTAGACTATCTTTCGCGGCGGAGAAACATTTGTCTGCTCGCCTACTGCATCGTGGGGGCCGTTTGATACTCTCTTATCTTTCACGTCAAGGTCATCATCGTTGAAGCTGTCTTGATGCCCGCCAACAAATTTTCTTCCCTGCTTTATGCACTTAAGGGTGACCAGCGTAAACTCGACGTCATTCCTATTACCTTAGTCGTCGATGTTGCTTGATATATTTTTCCCGTTTTTTTGCTAGCTTTTGGTGTTCCATGCCTTCGGTGTATTCGGAAGTAGAATGTCAACAACTGTTGCTTTTCAAGTTCCAATAACCGAATGCTTTTTAGAAAAGAAATGGCTATTTCACGGTTTATCAATATGAAATGGATATTTTCTTCGGGGTACCTCGAAACGGCATGAATTTATTTTCGCACGGTTCCTCGAAATAAAGCGGATTTCTTTTTACATTTTGCAACCCCTGCAAAAAAACGAATTGTGATACCTTAATTTTATTATCGTTTGAATACCACGTGTTTCGTTAGATAATAAATCGTATTGCTAGGCCACTGCATTAAACGCTATCAGCACAGATTGCCTGACATGATGGAGCTGGATGAAGACGAATTTCGCAAGCTTGAGATCCATATCCACCTTTAGCAAATGTTCCACATCGCGAATATTCGCTGTAATATAACAAAAAATAGAGATCAATAACCAAGATTTTTGACCAAAGTTAATATCCAACGTATTTCACATGAGTACCACGTATTACTGCTGAGACACACTCATCTCGAAGAATCAACGTGGCAAGAATAATAATTGTTTTTTCTGTTCTTCAGGCAATGTACACACAAAAAACGTAACTGTTATTTATCATTTACTTCGCGGGGCAAAAGCAGTATGTAGAATGAGTATTTGTTTTCGGTTGAATTTCATTGGATTAATTTGATTATTTCATTAATTTTGTTTTTTTTGTCATTTAATTCGAATTGCTTATTTTATTAGTTATATTACTCATTTAGCTTATTTTATTCATTTAATTCATTTTGTTCCTTAAATTTTAGGCAAACACTCCAAAAGGTCTTTAGTGCAAATGAGAGCCTCTTTTTGTTTACTTTCTCGTCTGTCAACGACTCGGCTACTTGTACTCTCTGCATAATATGCTAGGTAAAATCAAAGTCTTTTGATATACTGTCGTGATTCATTGTTTGGACCACCAGCTCTGTCCAACTAACGAATTTGATGCGCTAGTTGGAACGACTGACAAGTGCCAAAGACTCTCCGAAGAAGACATTAGTGGTGTAAATGCATCTCATCACATCTCTAAATTAGACATAATATGTTGGCATTCAAATGCTTTTTAGTTGGACATTGCACAGTGGTCCCAAAGAGCAAAAAGGGTTTTTTTTAGATCGCGTCAAAACGGTTGACTTTAGCAATATGGTGTCTTTGAGAAAGTTTCTTGGAGTAGAACTTCCCTTCTCTCTGTCTTATCAGATTAATGATTATTCCCCCTAAAAGTGAGTTACGAAATTAATTTTCTCCAATAATTCAGATAGACAAATACGTACTTCAGCAAAGTTGTAGAGAAACTCGTTACAAACATTCTCAATCTCTATCTTTTAAGATTTTTGAGATTTGGGCCATTATTTGTAAAAGGCTTCTTAAAAACAGTTTTTTCATCATAAGTTTTGTTCTAGATTTTTTCCATTATATAAATGTTCTAGAACATTGTTTGGACTATTAAAATACATTACTTTGCCGAAGACGGAAACTTGCTATCGCTAGTATGTGTGGAGATATTCACGTTTTGCCTTTCTCAATAGAAAGGTATTGCAATTGCTCTGAAAACCGACTTTTTAACGGAGGCCCGGAGGGCCGAGTGACATATACCATTCGATTCAGTTCGTCGAGTTCGGCAAATGTCTGTGTGTGTGTATGTATGTGTGCATGTATGTGTGTGTGTGTATGTGTGTGTATGTGACCAAAAATGTCACTCATTTTTCTCAGAGATGGCTGAACCGATTTTGACAAACTTAGTCTCAAATGAAAGGTGCAACGTTCCCATAGGCTGCTATTGAATTTCTAATGGATCCGACTTCCGGTTCCGGAATTACAGGGTGATAAGTACGAACACGCAGAAAATGTCGATTTTAATAAATTCTGCAATGAATGTATAAAGGTGAAAAATTTTCCAAAATATGACCACAACTGCTTCGATTTGTAGTATTAGGTCACTAACATCCATTCAAAGTCTATTTGGCCACATTGGCCACCATCCTCGGTTCCGGAAGCCCCGGCGGAAGTATCTAAATTCAGAATAACAGTCACATCGGTTTCTCGGAGATGGCTAGACCGATTCGACTAAACTTGGCCTCAAATGAAAGGTATTGCGTCCCCGTAAATGGCTATTTAATTTCATCCCGATCCGACTTCCGGTTCCGGAGTTACAGGTTGTGGCGTGCGATCACATAGCAAATTGTGATTCAAACCGATACTCCGATGAAAGCAAAAAAGGTAAAAATTTCGCTAAAATGTCTCTCAAACAACTTAAATTTGCTGTTCTAGGTCACCGACGGCCAACCAAACTTTCGTTGACTACATTGACCACCATAGACGGTTCCGGAAGTGCCCGGGAAAAGCGGCCATCTTTCAAAATTTACGAACTCACATCAGTTTCCCGGAAATGGTTGGACCGATTTTCACAAACTTAGTCCCAAATGATAGCTATAATATCCCCATAGATGTCTGTAAAATTTCGTACGGATCGCATATATGGTTCCGGAAATATAGACTAAACCGTCCGGTCACATATGAAATTCCCATATAAGCCGGAACTCAATTTTTTTTTTCAAAGGGGGGACCTCATGAAATTTCAGAAATCGAATTCGTATTTTTGATGCCAAACATCTTTAAAATGCATGAAACGTCGAGATTTTATGTTATCTCGAAAATTATTTTTTTTATAAAAATCGACTCTTTGGGACTTTGCCGATTTTGCACCTTTTTGCCTTTCTCATATAGAAAGGTTATGCAATCACTCTGAAAAACGTCAACCTAATCCCGGCCCGGAGGGCCGAGTGTCATATCCCATTCGACTCAGTTCGTCGAGATCGGAAAAAGTCTGTATGTGTGTGTGTATGTATGTATGTGTGTGTGTGTATGTGTGTGTGTGTGTGTGTATGTATGTGCGTATGTGTCAAATAATGTCACTCATTTTTCTCAGAGATGGCTGGACCGATTTGCCCAAACTTAGTCTCAAATGAAAGGTGCAACCTTCCCATCAGCTGCTATTGAATTTTGGATCGATCGGAATTCTGGTTCCGGAATTACGGGTTTCAGAGTGCGGTCACACAGAAATTTCTCATATAAACTATAGGAAAAATTGAAAATAGAATTTTTATTTTTGATGCTAAATGTGTTCAAGGTGCATGAAACGTCGAGATTTGATGCAAACTCGAAAAAAAAATTTGACTACGATTCACTTTTTTGGATTTTGGCACATTTTTGCCTTTCTCATATAGAAAGGTTATGCAATCACTCTGAAAAACGTCAACCTAATCCCGGCCTAAATTTTTTTTTCGACTCGTTTAGGGTTTCTGGATTTTAACAGGGGCGTAGTTGATGGTTTTTCGGAGAGGGGTTACACCCCCCATCTACTGTTCGCGCCCCTCCTTTAAAAATCTCCTTAAATCACCCCTCAGACCACCACCCCATCCAGCCCTCATACTCCTCCCTTTCAACCCCATCATCTTTAAACCACCACTATATCACAAAGCATACCAATTTAAGCTGGGGAGTCGTTCGTTCATGGGACTTTCGCCCTCTTCACATACCCAGCCCCGCATGACAAAATGAGTTAGCAAGCAGATAACATTGATCTAATGCTGATTAGGCTAATGGAGTATGATATTTTTTTGTTTCAAGTGTTTCACCGTCGACACGTAGCTCATCAAGTTCGTGGCTGGCATGCCATTGTGTATAAGTGCAAAGTGTACTAAGAATGTAATGGACATTTCCACGATTATGTTGAACATAAAAAGCCTCCGTGCCATAGTTTAGAGAAATGAGAAAGGCACAATTGCACCGCTAGGTGGATTAAAACAGGTTTTTCAGTTCAATATTACCGTGGCTGTTTTTTCTTTTTAAAAATTTTAGAACTCGAATAATGATGTATTTTCCTGTATATAGTTGTCATGTGATGTATAATAATAAAATGTAATATATGCATTTAAAAGCTTTTAATGAATATAAACAACGCACACATTCTCGTGATTCATGATTGAGAAAGGCACAATCGCACCGCTAGGTGGATTAAAATAGGTTTTTTGATTGAAAATAGCTTTTTTTCAATGCCGATAACTTTTAAACGGGCAAACCACTTTGTAAACAAATTAAAGTATAAGAAAAGCACAACAAATGCTAGAAAAATCAGATCTCCCCAAGGCGGCCCTCTATGGAAATACTAAAGCCTAAGTTTGTCCATACTAGAGCTGTTCCGGCATTAAATACATCACCATATATTACGGTTAGTTTTTTTATGTCGATTATAGAGGTTTTAACCTTTAGGTCATTCGCCTATTCGGGTTAGAAAAATGTCTTATGAAAAATTTCGAACCCTATGTGCGGGGTCGAGACTCGAACCCAGGTGCGCTGCTTACAAGGCAATCAATTTACCAACTACGCTACACCCACCCCTACTGTTAGTTCTGAAATAAAGGCTTAAAGTCGTAATAATTAGCCTTTCTTACTTTTGTAAGCACGCCTTGAGTAAATACCCAAGCAACCAAAAGTTGATATAAAGGAACTACGTTTTATGTTCTAATAGTGGGTTAAGCAGTTCTATTAAAGCTTGAGCAGCTTGAAAGTTCGCTAAGAACTTTTTGTGAATTTTAAAGTGTGCTTTTTAAGTATTATCCGAGCTTCTGTTTGCTTGAGTCAAAAGTTACAGTTGTTCAAAAACTCAATGCATACACCTGACACCGGAAACTGACAATTTCCTTGCGCCTACTTCATAACAATGGCGCAAGTGCAACCAAACGGCGAGTAATCAATTGCATTTGATGACGGAATGAGACAAAAATTCAGCTCGAGTATTTCCATAGAGGGCCGCCTTGGGGAGATCTGATTTTTCCAGCATTTGTTGTGCTTTTCTTGCACTTTAATTTGTTTACAAAGTGGTTTGCCCGTTTTTGCCCGTTTAAAAGTTATCGGCATTGGAAAAAGAGCTATTTTCAATTAAAAAATATGAATATCTCCACACATAATAGCGATAGCAAGTTTCCGTCTTCGGCAAAGTAATGCAGTTTAATAGTCCAAACAATGTTCTTATATCATGGAAAAAATCTAGAAGAAAACTGATGATGAAAAAACTGTTTTAAGAGGCCTTTCGCAAATAATGTCCCATATCTCAAAAACCTTAAAAGATCGAGAGTTGAAGTCTTCAGGTAAAATGTTTATAACGAGTTTCTCTACAACTTTGCTGAAGTAAGTATTTGCCTATCTGAATTATTGGAGAAAAGAAATTTCGTAACTCACTTTTAGGGAGATTAATCATCAATCCGATAAGACAGAAAGAAGGGGAGTTTTACTCCAAGAAACTTTCTCAATGATACCATATTGCTAAAGTCAATCGTTTTGACGCAATCTAAAAAAAACCCTTTTTTGCTCTTTGGGACCACTGTGCAATGGTTTAAATATCAGAAGTCCCACTAAAAACGGTTCAGATAAAAAGTGTTCAACCAATGAATCACAACTCTACATTGAAACAATGTTAAATAGTTTCATGATGATGCCGTAATAATCGAAAAAGCTAGTAAATAAAGAGAGGCTCTTATTTGCCTCTGGGATCATTCGACATGTTTGTCTAGAATTTTAAACATATTTTCATTTTATTTTTTATTTCATTCCTTTAGCACATTTTATTTACTTTATTCATGAATTAATTTAACTCATGTGTTCATTTTATTCTTATATTCATTCTATTCATAAAACATCTCGTTCATGCTATTGATTCTATTCGTTATATTCATTTTTTTTTTCATTCATTTAATACGTAATAGTTTATTTATTTTATTCATTTTATTTATTTCATTTATGATTCACAACTTCATTTGGTTCATTTTATTTAGTTTAGTCTTCATATTCTTTGCTTTCGTTTTATTTCATTTATTGCCCAATTTTATTCTTTTCAATTTTTAATTTATTTATTTAATTTGTTCTATTATAGAAGTTTTAATCTTAGGGTGATTCGTTTCTTTTTTTTCGGGTTAGAAGAATCTCTTTCAAAAACTCTAACTCTATGTGCGGGGTTGGGAATCGAGCCCAGGTGAGCTGCATACAAGACAATCGATTTATCAACTACGCTATGCTCGCCCCTTTCCGTTCATTTCATTCATTTAATACATTTTATTCTTCTTAATTCGTGAAGTTATTATGTTCAACTGGTTCTTTTTACACATTTTACTTATTTTACTCGTTTTATTATTTTATTCAAATCATCCATCATTTATTTATTTCATTCACTTAATCCATATTTTTATTTTTATTATTTTATTCACGCTAATCATTACATTCATTTTGTTCATTTCATTCATCTTAACTTCCTTTGTTTTGATGATTTTATTCAATTTTTAATTTCGTTAATTCAATTCGTTTGATTCATATTATTCATTTTTTCCATCTTTGTCTTTCTATTCATTTTATTGTTTTATTCATTTTATACCTTTTACGAATTCAATTCATTTTATTTTTTTATTTATTAATTTATTTTGTTTGATTGGTTCATTTTATACATCTTATTCATTTTTATTTTTTTATTTTTTAAATAATTGTTTATTTATATCATTCATTTTTTCGCTCTTTCCCTTTATTATTTTTCCGCTCTATTCATTATATTCATTTGGTTTATTTCATTCATTTCAAAATGAATTATTTTCTTTACTTGGTTTATTTTATTCGATTTATTAATTGTGTTGATTTTTTTCATTCGTTTTATGCGCTTTATTATTTTATTAGATTTATACATTTTGTTCACTTCTTTCTTTTATTCTTTTTATATTGTTATTCCTGTGTCTAGTTGTACAAGCATTTCGCATAAATTATGAAAAATAATAAAAGATTGAAGTAGTGATATAAGAAATGACTCATCTCACTGCTAGGAGAATTAAATAGGATTTTTATTGAAATGATAACTAATGGACCGTCGGGAACCATTATGTGGTTAAGGGGTGCACGGAGTCAAATTGCATAACTTTCTAATTGCTGCCAATATTATTCCGTCATGTATTTTCTATTGAAGTTTTAAGTGAAATGTTGTTGCACGTGCATTGTTTGCATTGTGTAGATTTCACTAGCAATTGTGGAATCGTTACGAAAATTGAGCCGTAAAAAAGTAAAGAACTTTGGCGCACGCGCCCAGAAAATCCGGAACTCTCTCTCCGTACCACTAGAAGGAAGCAGTGGCAAATGGATCGCCGTATAGTGTGAAGGATCACAAGCGTGTGGCGAAGCTATCAAGAGGAATCTTAACCCTTTCATGCCCAACTTTTTTCTAGTGCATGTAGGGTTTCAAAACTATTTTGCCTTGAAAACGGTGGGCTCAAGAAACACGAAAAACATTTTTTGATAAAGATAGTAGCGGTAATGGGATTAAATTGAAAAGAACGAGGGTGTCTTTAATTATTTTACATACTGTGGCTGTTTAAAAACGTTGTTGATCATAAAGAACATGGGAACGATGTGGCAGGCAATTTGCTCGCGTGGAAAGCGGAGTTAGCATGGCAACCGGTGTTCGAACGCGACTCCAAAAGCATCTATTTCAACTTCTGAGGTCTCACGTTGACCCTACGCTTTAGTGATCGAATTCCACCTCGTGCCATTACTCGAAAGATGTTCTGGAGTGGTGCAAAACTAAGAAGGTCAATTTTGTGCCTAAGGATATTATCACTTGAAAGTACCAGAATTGCAGTCTATTACGAAATACTGGGTTATCATGAAGCAGGTACTTCGGAAGCATCCTAAGAAAGCGAAGTCGGAAGCAACAATAAGGAAAAATTGAATTTCCACACAAAATAAAGTAGACCCAAAAGTTGTACAAGATCTTATGATCAGTGTTAAGAGGAAGGCTCTGAAGTTGAATTAAACGAACTTGGAAAAAGTTTGACAATAATTCGGAAATTTCTTCATGACAATTTAGAGTTTATTTAGAGATCGATTCTTCTGAGAAATAACACATTTTGGATGTTTGATAGTATAGGTCCTATACTATATCCTAAAATAGCACAATTCATCAATTCAAACGATCGGTCGCGGGAAGCGCTGTCTTGATATGATCTTGTCTTGTGAGGATTATTCTGCCATCCGGCATTGACAACGTTCGCAGTATAACAGTTCTATCGACAACTAAACGCAGACTGGCTCGATTGCATGATTGTAGTTTCAGTAGGAGTTGTGCTTCTAAAGCAAATCAATTATCATATGCTGTAGTTACGCTTCCGATCGGTGAACTGGCGAATCAGTCGAACTTACAGGTCAAGCTACATACAACAACCAACTGTTTTGTCCATTCAAAGTACCATTCGCTTTTCATCCATACCGGATAGTGTTGCCGTGCCATGCTGTGGCGCAAAGTGCAAATATGTACAAACGCCGAAGACCGAACCTTGAGCCCGTTGATTTATGCGTTCAAAGTTTTGATTAATTTTCGCTCGCCCCTATTCTACTTCTAGCACGCCGAGAACCGTTATTTCATTGGAATTTTGCCATCCCGTCCATTTTTTTTTTAAATGTTCGATTCGGTTTCGCTCCGCTATTCGTCGTTACAGTTTCGACGTTCCATTCCATCATTTTGCTTCACTTGGTTCGATTCTACAGTGACACAATCAACAGAGCCGCGCCGAGTCAGTCGCAAAAGCAAACGGCTGCTGTTCGCAATGAATAATAAATCGGCAGCCACTGAGGATCGTCTCCGTACGCCAAACTGGCCGAAAACTGGCAGGCAATTTTCCACAAAAAAGCAATTTTGCTGGGTAATAGAACCACAATGATCTGTTAACACTTTTCAAGGACCTTGTTACCTTCACCTGAGCACAGCAATCACCATTCAGGCTGATCTCGCGTTTGAACCGGTGACCAGTTTCGCGTTTTTTCGTTTTTCTCGCGCCTCGATGTTTGAATCGCCCACCGGGTTATGCTACAAGAGGGTGGTGCGCACGTGCGGTAAGGCGGACTTGAACTTGACTCGAATTTGTTTACACTCGGTTTCAGTTTTCGCTGCCCGTGGAGACCAGTTTTTCGTGATTGCCACACAATCGATATGAATAGGTGGAGCAGTGTGTGGCACCTACCTTTTCCGTTTACCTCTGTACGCTGCTGACTGTTAGCACCGTTCGACCCAGCTGGACTCGCCAACGTTATTGGTGCGGCACTGCTTCTCTTACCGCGAGTAGGCAAGCGACATGATTCCATACAGATTTTATCTATGGAATTGTTCTCGATATAAACAACCGAAGTTTTGTTTGGATCTTTTCAAAATCGGTTTTTTTGAGATTTTTGTATGCACTTATCGGCTAGGTACGCGGATTCTCCAACGATGATTTTCTGTAGCAAACTAACTACTTTTGATATTTACGGATTACTTTAATATTCTGTTACAATACATGTTTTACAATAATTCTATTTAGAAACTTCTCATGAAGTACAAATTCATCATTGTTTCCTTCGGTCGCACCTCATTCGCATTCCACTCAAACTAGGTATCCAAACATGAAAACTGACTGACTCGCTGAATGTGCCTGGCTTTGCGTTTGTGATATACGGCTGTTTTGCTCCCATAAGCACCGGTTTGACAGCAGCACTCCCAGCAAGTGCCATTATCGCCAAAGAGAAAACGACCGCAAAATAAACGTCATGTTGGCCTGTCCACCCGAACTAACCCTTCACGGAAGCAAGTGGTCGGTTCCTATATATTTTTGCCACTCATTGATAAGATTTTGTTGCAATTTATGTGCCTTTCGTTTGGTTGTTCCTTCTTTTTTTGTTGTGCAAAGTTTTTCGCGCTCCAGGCCTTTTTCCAGTCAGGTTCAACCGAAGCCCGGAACAGGTTTTTCTCCGTTGCCACCTGCACCTCCTGATTCTGCTCGTACAGCAACCAGCAGTGCACGCTAGTCAAGGAACTACCGGCAATCGAACGGACTGCCAGCAAAGTCCAAAACCTGCGGAGAAAGAAGAAGATTTTTCACTTGAACAGGTTTAGGGCTTGTGTTCTGGTTTTGCTGCATGTGCGCTTCATGACGGCGACGATCGCAGCGAGGAAACGTGCAAATAATAAAAAAAAACAGGCGGCGGCGACGGTTAGGTTTTGTACCGCGACGACCGACGGCGGAAACCTGTTTTGGGATTTTGTTGCGATACGGGTCCGATTATTGAGGTCTGGAGCTAACGATGAATGCGCAACAGAAAGAAACGGGCGACTTTCTAGGTTCTGACTGTTTTGATTGGTGAAGTGTTGGAAAGTTAATGCTATTGCAGTCGTTGGATACTCTTTGTAGTGATTCGAATGGAATGTATGTTACGTGATTGAAGAATTTTAATCGAAGCTAGTATCATCAAAAACATGATCAATCAGCTTCAATCAGTTATGTTCATTATTATTTGAAGATTTAATACTAATTTGCAGAAAAAAAAACACGTTTATTGCTTCTTATTTCAAAGCTTACTCAAATCGATGACGTTTCCAGATTTTTTAATACCACTTTAAGGAAAGTTGTCTCTTAGAACTTACATTAAATGAGATTCTTGACAGAATTTTTTATGAGGCTTTTGAACTTTTTTGAATTTTTTCGCGTTTCTCAAGTGGAACTCACGTATCTTAAAAAAGAAGTTTGTAGTGAATTCTTGAATTATTTCAGCTCATTCGTTTTTAACAAAAACCATGTTATACTAGTCGCTAACGACTTATCCTTTTTCATGTTACAGACAATTGGTTAGATTGACAAGTGGTTATTTACCTCTGTTAATTACGTTAAATAATAGTTATACTTAAAATTTATAACTATGAATGTAATACCAAACCGCACTTGATTATTTTCTTTTTCATTGGATTGTTTGCTCTACAAAGTAAGGCCAAGTTGCCCTTGTAGTTCTATACGAATAAATTACCAAACAACCTCAATTTCTGCGTTTGTGCAGTTTTAATTTGATAGAATCAACTTATTCCTGGGTAATTAACTACACACCTAGAAAAAATCATGTTAATTTACGTCTCCTGACCCTGATATACACACCTAGAAAAAATGGTGTAAATTTATGTCTCCTGACTCTGACGCATACGAGCATCAAAAATGACTGACTTTTAAGTTGGATTTTAATTTTACATGTCGTTGAATTTCGTAAATCACGTAATTTTACTCCACATATAGCGTTTGTTCTGAATGGCAGTAAGTGTAATTGTATGTCACTGCGCATGTAATGTATAGGTTTCGTGTAAGATTAACAGAGCGCGGTTATATTTCGTCATTTCGTGAATTACGGTTTATTAAATTCTGTCATGCTTGCAATTACGTCAACGATAAAATTCGAGCATCAAAAATGACTTAGTTTTACGTTTGAATTTAATTTTAAATGACGTTGAATTTCGTAAATCACGTAATTTTACTCCACATATAGCGTTTGTTCTGAATTTAAGTAAGTGTAATTTTATGTCATTGCGCATGTAAAGTATAAGTTTCATGTAAAATTAAATGGAACACGGTTATGTTCTATCATTTCGTAAATTACAGTTTGTTAAATTGTTTTATGTTTGCAACCACGTCTACGATAAAATTCATATTCTTTTGGTACGTACACAGATAAAAAATTCCATGTAAAATTTAAACTATACTGCACATAAAGTGAATGCGACCAATAGTGTAAAATTATGCGTGTGATTAATTTTACATGGGCCACAAATAGATGCTATAAATAACTTACGTATGTGTTGATGACCATGGCGACATCAGAAAATAAAATCACGTAAAATAATACAAAGACTTGCACCAACGATCATTGACTCATCAAAGACACTCCCTGACTGACTGAGCTAAAGCGACACATGAGAACGGGACTGCATAGTGGCGTACATAAGCTTCGCTTGGGCGGCTCACGCTCTCTCTGCTGATCACCGTTTCGTATAAAATCGTGTAAAAATAAGGTATGTTGGCTGAATGTTGAATGTATAGCGCGCATGTCTCTAGCAGGATAATGTAAATTTCCATACGAACATACAGATTGGAATGATTTTCAGGGTTAGTTTTATGTGCATGATATATAGCGTAAATTTATTCGTGAAACATAATTACACGAATAGTTTTTCTGCGATATTATGAAATACGCTTAAGTTAATTTTCATCTTTTTTTGCTGTGTATGCTGGAGTACTACGCATTGTTTAGTTTGTGTAGAATAACGGATGTTTAACGTTGTCCAACAATGTGTAATCGTAAAGTTCAATTTTTATTGAATAAGTTTTTCAAAAAGCCGTGCAACCTATTGTTGGGCCTATGGATTTTGACTAACATGATACATTCTTATTATTACATGTCAAGTTATCAATTCGCTTCTGAGTGGGACCCGCTACACACCTAGAAAAAATCGTGTAAATTTACGTCTCCTGACCTAAAATGACATAGTTTTACGTTTGATTTTAGTTTTACATGTCGTTGAATTTTGCGAGTCACGTCATTTTACTCCACAGATGGCGTTTGTTTAAAATGTTGAAGGGTGTAATTAGGCAATCCATTAGACATTTGTTTGACAATTCAGCGGTGGGTTCTGTAAACAAGTCTACTCCTGCGAACAGAAAAACTCATCCGACAAACATCTTTCGTTAGTCCGATTCGTTTGATGTGATGATGGATCAAATCAACAATATTGTCGGACGTCGCAATCCTTGGAGCAACGTCAAAAGAAGTAAACAAGAAATTATCAGCTATTCAGAAACTTGCCTAATTTTATGACACTGCGCAAGGAAAGTACATCTTTCATGAAAAATTAAACAGAACACGGTTATATTCCGTCATTTCGTCAATTACGGTTTGTTAGATTGTGGCAAGTTTGGAATTACGTCAACGATAACATTCAGATTTTTTTGGTGTGTAGTTATTGAATCTTTTGACCTCGAGTTTTGCTCAAACAATCATTCTGGCTCTTTTAAATGGCGAATCGCTTCCTCAGGCGGATGTGATTAGTTCGAGTCGAATGTCCAGCATATAAGGAAGCGCATTCGGCTCAAGCGGATTGTGTTTACTTAGCAGAATTGTCTTTGGGATTAGAGATGAATATTGCTACCATCCTTTTTGTGAAATTCTTCCTGTGTGTAATTGAAACTTGTGCGACTGATTATTAGCCGGATCCTGCTTGTGGTTGAACCTGATGTTCTATATTGTCTAGAACATACTGAGCCCTCATCCTAATAAGGGTGGACGCGTATCTCCTAAGTGCGAGCTGATAAGTGACAGTAACAATTTTTCTGTAATATAATGAATTATTTGTAGAAAATTCTATATAGGAGCATTGAGTGACCACTGAATATATTTTTGTGTTTTAAGGATGGTTTTATCACTTTTCTAGGTGGATTAAATTAGATTTTGGGAATTTTTTCGACGCGCTTATTCTAAAAATTTGAACAATTTTGGAGAAAATTTAGAATATGACGTAAGTAACAATGAGAGATTCTCTTTGGGGTCTTTCTCTTCTGTTCATTACTCGGTCACTTCTACGTTTAGTAATATATTAGTAAAAACTATCGGCTTTCGATATGTACTGAAAAATTAGTGCAAAGTGTCATACTAACGTCGTCATAATTGAAAGAGAAAGTAAACAAAGAGAGGTTCTCAATGTTTATTACGTCCTATTCTAAATTTTCTGCAGAATTTTTCTCACTTTAGTGTAGTGTTCGCGACATATCATTTCACCATCACCAGCTTTCCCATTTTCTGTGCTATGCATTGTTATAGTTTCCCAAATTTGAAACTATTTTTAACATTCCACCAAAATATCAATTAGTTTTAATTTAGAGGATAAACACAGATGTGTTTGTTCTTTGAATTGATAACACGGTGCCACAAATGAAAAAAATTAATATACTTTTCCAGTGATCTAGTAAAGGCTGTAGGTCTGGTCAAATACATCTCAAAACAATGACCACGCAGCTAATTTTTAATTGCTGAAATTCCTGAATAATGGTGTTTTTGCTCTAAATAAAGATTTTGTGGGTATTCCACATTTTTATACACTATTTTGTGCTGTGTTGGAGAGACTTCCGGAATCAACATTTTTGTTAACTAAAACATATATTTACGGTTAGCAATGCTTTCAATGCACCCGAAGTGAAACAAACAGAATTCTGAAACGTCATTTAGTGCCATTTTAGCTATTAGGCGATTTACAACAAAGGAACGCGCTGAAATCGTAGCGTTTTACATTGAAAACGATCGTTCAATAGTGAAAACTGTGCCTGCTCATCGTAAAAAAAATTAATGACGGACGAAGCTCACTTCACTCTTTCCGGCGGAATATATAAACAAAATTGTCGAATTTGGGGGACAAAGAAGCCACACGTTATACATTAAACACTACTGCATGACCAGAGAGTAACTGTTTGGACCGGAGTGTGCTGCAATGCAAAACAATCATCGGTCTTTATTTTTTCAAAGAGGGAGAGACCATCGACGACGCACGCACTTTGTCTGTCCACAAATGCAGAAAAAAGGTCTGAAAAACTTCCATTTTCAACAAGACAGGGCACCTTGCCAAACCTCAGCCGCTAGAATCAAGCTCTTGCAGAGCAAATTCCCAGGACGCGTTGTCTCAAAAAATGGTGATTTGGAATGGCCTCCTCCTTTTCCGGATTTAACGGTACCAGACTTTTTTTCTGTGGGGTTACTTGAAAAGTAAAGTTTATTCTAGCAAACCTAAGAACCTTGGCGAACTCAAAGCTAATATACGAGTTGAAATGGCTGCGATTGAGCCCGAAATGCTGTCCAATGTCATGCAAAATGCCCGAAAAATCGGTGTGTCAAATGGGGATGGTCATTTAATCGACGTTATATTCTAAACCTGGTTTATAATAAATGGCATAAAATATCCCAAAAAACTTGTTTACTTGTGAAAATCGGCTGAAAAATGGCGGAGTTGTTCAATGTTGAAAAAGGATACATCCAGCTGGCGCACCCTGTACGTGACACAGATTTGGTTCAAATATAAACCCACAAGGAAACCTTTAAAAGAGACCAGGCATCGCTGTCAGTTTCCAATTTTCAGCTTTACAGTATCTTATGGTGGCTTTAATAACGACGATCACGTAGTAGGGCTCTGATGTGGGTCGGTGCCACACCTAGTTGATATGATTTGCTTATTTGCTAAAGAAAAATCGCTTCTAGGAAAAAGGTAGATAATAGACAATGAATTTTCCTTGGCTATTTTATGTCATAGATCACCACAAGTGATAGGCCGGAGATGCGCATACAAAGTGTAATGATCTTCCCCTCAAACTAAGATTTTGTGGATACCTTCCAGATAATAGAATATAACCAACGACCAAATTCCAACTTTCGAGCGTTATTTCTGCTACAACGATATTTTTTTACATTTTTGTAACTACCCGAATCTATTTGTCGAAATTTATTTTGTATTTATCCTTATGTTTCGTTCCAAACGGGTTCTTCATTATTATCGTAGCTGGGGGTCCGTTTGGTACAGACAGGCCCGAGGCGTGTGGTTGTCAAGGTTGGTCCTTGCCAAGGGCGCCAACCTCAGGGGGCGCTGAAATCATGATCCACTTTATAAAATAAGCGAGGATATATCATAAAATAAATCAGGATCAGTGTGTCATTTCGAGATATACACTAAATTGTTGTTCGAAAGTGGAACTGAAAAAGATATTCAATGTAAACACTAAAGGGGCGCAAAACCAAGACTCCCCCAGGGGGATCGGAAGTGGACGCTATAGCCCTGTCACCCCATTAAGATTTATTCACAACAAATGGCGTTGTTCTCAAATGTGAAGTGAATGAAAGAATAAATAACATGTTTGAGTTTCACGATACGAAAATTTCTACAGTAAGTAATCACTTCAAATTAAGAAAATAGCGAAAGTTATTGCAAAATTTTTCGATCCTTCTCTCAGTTTCGTAGAAAAACAAGTGGGACAGGCATGTGGTCATTAGCGGTAAAGCAGGGCTCCCTTATAGATGTAGTAAGTGGAGTAAGCTAGAACAATTATCATCGAGAAGACAATCCCATGCCGTACCGTTAAGATTTATGCCAGGAGGAGTTGTGCAATATGACAAAACTGGCGGTGCCCAACCTAGGACCAACCAGCTCCATGTTGAATATTCCTTGAGTTGTTATATTTGACGGCATCTGAATACAAAACTTTAATCTCATCTGCCTATAGTTTTTAAGAGCAGTAAAAAATGTTTCCACATGGGTATCATCAGATTCACACTCTTCCGGAGCCTGATTTGATGTGGTGAGTGAGAGCCGTACAGATTTCATAAACGTTGTTTGTACTCGGGACGTGGTAATGCATCATATGGACTCTCGCCACAATAGGCACACTTTTCAAAAATCCCAATGCAAGAGTTATCCTCATGGTTCTCTGCGCAATTGTAACTGAGTCTTGTTGCTAAAATGGCACATTTTCTTGTATTTGATGTAACGCGGCAATGCATGACGAGCGGTACGATCAGCCGAATAGGCAGACTATCCTTCTCGAAGACGACGTAATTAAGTGCAATGCAGTTCCGTCAAATACTAGTTGGTAGATACATACAATTTTGTCACGCCTAGTACAGCTACCATTCCAAATGTTCGTTTAATGAAGCAAAGGGTGCTTCAGCACACACAAATCGGTAATCACACCAACGATTTCAATGTTGTGAGTGAACACGTAGACGCGGTATTCCTTCATAAACAACTTGTCGCCACTAGCGTCACTTGCTTGCTTCAGACAGAATATCACAATTATGGGGCGAACTTAACGTACTCGACTAATTAATTGCCTTATACGCAATTCCCCTGTGCTCGATTCGCAATCCCGTACGCAGGTATGTACAGATTTTTCTAATCCATGAAAAGAGACGAATGACCCTAAGGTTTAAAATATCTGTAACAGAATTAAAAAATAAGGACTCTTCGCATACCTGGGTGAACTTTCACTAAGTCACCTTTTCCAATATCTATAGAATAATTTGCGAATTATCTTTGATTCGAAACAAAATTATACTAGCTTCGACTGAGTTCAATGTGTATGGTTTAAGCGAGAAGTTGTGGTTTTACCGCTATTCTTAGCAATTAACACGAAGAATGTGTAAAATCTTTTATCAGCAATAGCTGATAAGAGCAACTCCGTTTCCCATCATTGGCCTGATGATGGGTAGATAATGTTTGGAGCGTAATCGAAATATTGTAACGGCACTTGGACTAGAAATTCAAATCTATCGATTTGCACCGTAATCTAAAATCAAACAACCAGGTTACAGCTCCTTAAAACTGTCTCTTCAGTATACCGGTCTTGATGTACAGTCGCTCGAATGGATGCTCGCTCTGGCGCCTTGAAACAGCTAACGCCAACTGATTTCACGAATATACACTTAAAGATTTGCGGCTGAAATTTACATGAAATAAGCGGTCAAATACGAACGACGCACAGTGGGGCGAAACTGAAAAAAGACGGTCAAAAGTCTTTCCTGAGTTTCACAGATGTTTTCATGATTTGATGTCTTCAGGAAAGTTTCCTAGGACTACATCCCACATCTTTTAGGATAAGCACCTTAATTTTTCTTAAGGTGCAAGTGTCACATAAAAAAAAAAATTTTTTTTAGCTCGGCAACCAAAATTTTTTTTTTGCGCGGAATCTTGTAGAGCAATTTATTTTGAACAACTTTGAAGAACATATTTGCCATCTATATATTTTTCCTTAAGTGATATGTACGTTGCACCTTAAAATCAATTTTTCAACATTCTCTTCTACAACTTAATTTTTTCTACATTTGTATATTCTAGAAAGTTTTAGATACCGTCGAAACACACAACTTTTCTGAAGACTCCAATGATGTGTGACATGTGTATCGGGATATAAATCGATTTTTCTTTAAAAATACTCTTTTTCATTATAAAATTTCTCAAAATTGTGAAACTTTGTGTACCAAAACTCAGTATGATTAAATTCGCCATGTTATGTAGTAAATGTAAGCGAAGTACAACAATCCGGACTTTTCGGGTTTTTTAGTTTTCCTACATTTTTATACTGTATAATGCATGGATATTTCACAGTATCTATAGAGCGGGCGTTAGTAAATCAACACGTAATAATACAGAATACAAAACTCAATGAAAAATATTTCTTCTATTATCGACAATCAACATGTAAAAACAATGAAAGCAAATATCATTCTGAATCACTCTCAGAGCTTGCGTTATGTGAATTTTTGAGTAACTGGAACGAAGAATGAGAGGAATAATACCAAAATTATGTAATCTTTCCAAGATTAATCGTTTTAGGCATCTTCTTCTATATATATAAAAGTCAATATTTGTATGTATGTGATTTATGGGCTCCCAAAAGGCTTAACCGATTGCCCTAAAAATTTATACGTAGTAGATATTTGTTATGGAGCGTGTTTGTGTGCTATTGGTTGGGGATTATCTGCCATGGCGCTTCGGAACAAATTGTGTTTACTCCTATTTCGTTGAAAGTCACAGCAACACGCGGCGGGTATTGGCTAGTTCAATATAAAATACTTCTAATGTATAATAAGTGCTTCATACACTTTCATTGTTTTTACATGTTGATTGCTGATAATAGAAGATATATTTTGCATTGAGTTTAGTATTCTGTATTATTACGTGTTGATTTACTAACGCCCGCTCTATAGATACTGCGAAATATCCATACATTATACAGTATAAAAATGTAGGAAAACTAAAAAACCCGAAAAGTCCGGATTGTTATGCTTCGCCTACAAATACTACATAACATGACGAATCTAATCATGCTGAGTTTTGGTTCACGAAGTTTCACAATTTTGAGAAATTTTGTAATGAAAAAGAGTATTCTTTAAAGAAAAATCGATTTAAATCCCGATACACATGTTATACATCATTGGAGTCTTCAGAAAAGTTGTGTGTTTTGACGGTGTCTAAAACTTTCTAGAACATACAAATGTAGAAAAAATTAAGTTGTAGAAGAGAAAGTTGAAAAATTGATTTTAAGGTGCAACGTACATATCTCTTAAGGAAAAATATATAGATGGCAAATATGTTCTTCAAAGTTGCTCAAAATAAATTGCTCTACAAGATTCCGCACAAAAAAAAAATTTTGGTTGTCGAGCTAAAAAAATTTTTTTATGTGACACTTGCACCTTAAGAAAAATTAAGGTGCTTATCCTAAAAGATGTGGAATGTAGTCCTAGGAAACTTTCCTGAAGACATAAAAGCATGAAAACATCTGTGAAACGCAGGAAAGACTTTTGACCGTCTTTTTTCAGTTTCGCCCCACTGTGCGACGTTTGCTTTCGAAAGATTTTCAGAAAATTAGTTTTGGCATTTTTTTTAAAGTCATGCCTACTTCGAATTTAAACAAGAATTGGTTCAAATTTTCTATACTGATTCTGCTAAATTTTAACTCGGTGTCTCGTCCTCTGTGCACATTGTCTGATGATATAATAAGCAGAGGGTTTACAAAGGACGTCTGTCTTGTCTAGTAAGCAAAACTTCTTACTTCTTGATATTAGTTTGATTGGTCCTTCCAATTGACGAATGAACGTTGTGTTATCAAAGAGAAATACCTGCTCATCCGCTTTGCGTCAGTAGAATTTTGTACAATTTTTGTTGTTATCGCATATTTATGTGAAATTTTTTGAACCTCTGACCCCTTTTTTCTTCATGAACATTGTAATATACATTGCTTGCCGGCTTAATTATCTTAAATGTATAGAGGAGAGCAAAATTGAAACTACGCCAAGGGCACCAGAAGACCACGCTACGGCCCTGGTTGCAAGTATCTAATACATAGCCAGGCCTCATAAGAAACCGTCCATCCGAAGTATCACTGTCGTTGAAGAAATCGTGCTGTGCAATGATTGATACTTAGTATGTTTCGATTTCAACAGGTGTGATCTTGAGTTATGTTAAGTTTTTAGGTTATGACTAGCAGGATTCTGTTCTGTAAGTAGACCTTTTGGTCCCATTATCGGCAATACTGAATTAAATTTCTTAGATTCCAGTGCCTTCGCAAACTTCAGTAAAGCTTTGTCGTTGACCACTCCGCCAATCTCAACTTTACTTCCGGCATATATACGCGATGTCCTGCTTTAGAGACTTATCGCAAACAATGGCATTTATCGGCTTTAAAGAAGTAATCGCAAGTTTGAGCTTATTTTGATGATGTCGAATATCATCCGACAATATCTTCAGAATATTAAACGATTTACCTTTGGTTTGAAAGAAAAGGACGTGCGGTCCGAAGGGTACGGTCGAACTCTTTGATGACTATTCTTGTTAGATATTTATTATATAAAGAGGTGGATATTTTTTAGGGGAGGCCATATATGCAGCTTGTTTTTCTTGATTTTTTAAACACTTTTGAATAATAAAAAAATCATTTCCTCATTTCTTTAAGTCATTTAGTAAAAAATACAACAAATTATTTTCATCTTCTTCTTTATATTCAGAAAATTATTTTAAAAAATAATAAAATGTTAAACATACCTCAGATATTCTTGTTCAATATTCCGTGTAGCCTCCTCTCGACAGAATCATGACTTGGCATCGATCAGGCATAGATTCTACAAGCTTTTGGAAGATGTTTGTTTTGATTTATTCCTATTCTTCTGAGATGATCCGCATCAATTCTCTCGTATTGTTTGGGTTTTGTTCCTATACATTTTTTTGAGGACGGGCGAGGTGAAGTGGGTTAAGTTCTGGAGGCTAATCCAAAACATTAACCTTCTTATTTTTGTGCCTTTGTGAGACTAGTTTAGCTGTATGTTTCAAGTCTCCGTCTTGCTGAAAGAAAAAGTTCCGCAAAATTTTTGCGTTTCGGGTGCTGACACTGGGGTTTCTCTCCAAATTGTCCAAGTAAGCCTCTTTTGTCACTATTTTATCGATGAATTCCAACGTTCCACAGCCATTCCAGGACATTGAGCCACATAGCATCACTCGTTCTAGAGAAAAATTTATGTTTCGATATCCATTTTTTTAGAAGCCTTGATATAAAAAGTATATATTTCTGTGCTTCCGGGATTTTTCATTCATGCGCTCTCCAGGTTTCCTCCATGTCGTATTTATGTTATCTGATCCAAAAAAGACGATATGACTTTCTTGCATGTTGGAATTTTACAATTTGGGGAAAGAGAAGCTTATGTTAAGGTTGAAGTCCAAATAATCCGAACGAGGAAAATCATGGTGGGAACAATTTATTGAAGCCATCAAGCAAAAATTAGCATCCATATAGTTTTGACCACTCGAGTAAATAGGCCTTTCTCACTACATAGAAAAATAACCTGACTGCTTAAATAATAAATATTTATATATTTCAATTTTCTAGAAGGTGGTGAATTGAATTAATGTTATCCATTCTTGTAATAGTATTCATCGGAGGCCTTTAAATTTCTTTTGGGAATAATTTTAGAATAGCATATTAACCCTAACCGTTGCGCTGGGGTACAAATGTACCCCACGGCTTCTTTGGGGCTATGTAAAAACGAGAATTCGGCATTTACCGACCTGGAAACCTAATCATAATTCAATTTAGAGTTCCAAGTAAGAGTAGGAAAAGATAGTGTAGCCAGTTTGCTTATAGCCTTCGTGGAAGCAGGTGTCAAATTTGGCGTGGGGTACATTTGTACCCCAGTGTACGGTTGCCGTTAGTGTTTCGTCAGGTTTCGTGCTGTCAGTGGAAATGTGATTCGTGACAATACCAGTTTAAATACTGGTTGTTTTTCTACGATAGTAACAATTAGTATTACATTATCGTTTTTAATTGTTTATTTAATTAATTTAATTTAATTTTGAAGCGGCACAAAAAATTATTCTCATTTTTGCTAATTTTTATTGTTATTTTTTATGGTTTTTCGAAGCAATGGCTCGCAAGTATAATTTGCGCACAATAACAGCTGTATCAGTAACATTGCGTGGTACCAATGTATTACTGGTCAGAAATATTTTTTTCATTTCAATTTTCACCCCATTTCGTGGTATTTTGCAAAAACCCGATTTTTAAACTTTCACTCTTCAAAATAGTTGCAGTTTTTCAAAAATATCTAAATTCCATTTTACACCGTATCAAGATCAACTTTTAGAATCATTTGATTTTTTCAAATCGGTTGAAAATTCGCAAAATTGTAGTAATTTTTGTGAAAAAAAAGTCAAAACAGCGATTTTTTCATTTTTTATTTTGTTAAACCAATTTATGTATCATTGATTCAATAAATTCCGTACTTTCACTTAAACAGCTGTTTTCAAAGTTAAAAAACGAAGAAAATGGTGTATTACACATTCCTTTTGTTGCATTTTTACCTGCGAAAATTGCGATCAAACGCGTGGGGTACTTTTGTACCCCAGTTCAATGTTCTAGGATGGAAATTGCAAGTGCAACGTTCTAGGGTTAAAAAGACAGATAAGTTGAGTGAATTATTGCTGCATGTTAGTTTTTACGCTGGCTTGAATGTGTTTAGGAATGATTAAACCAAAAATTCTCGGGTTCAGGCGGATGGTGCTCATATCTACTCTAAACTGTGCAGTGCATCGTCATTTGCGTGTTCAGTACATAAATGCATCTGTAGCACAGTCTCCACTGGTCAGCTGTGTGTACCAGATCAAGTCCAGGGCTGCAGCTAAGTGGTGTCATTGTAATAAACGCCTTTTTCGCCACACATGAATCCGACAGGTGCAGTGTGTGTGTGTAGCCAGTATAGATTTGCATTGGTTATAAGCGTATATCTTGCGACATCAAGTGAACATGCTTGTTGCATCAATAACAAACAAACGAAACCGAGTAATAACGGGTTGAATTTAAATGCAATTCATCAGTCTGCTTTGTGTTTGCATCTGGTTGTAATAATAGATACCGTATTAGCAGCTGTCGCTGCCCTACCGCCAACCATCATGGCAATACTACGTCTTTTTATTTTGCGGCGCAAAACATCTCCGATCTTGTTGTTCCATGCTTTACGTTACACTTATCATGAAGGTGAAAAACATAATTTCATTTGATGATTACCAAATATCTTAATTTTAGAGTTTTTTTTACCTGTAGCCCAAAAATAAGTAAATTCGTGCTCTTTTTCATTTTATTCGACGAACAGCAACTTAGGTGCAACAATCTTCTGGTTACCATTTCGATAACAGGTTCAGTTGGTAAAAAACCTTGAGAAGTATCAGTTTTTTCTTAATCTAATAGATCGCTAAAAGATCCTTTAGCGACAGCAGTTTATGAATTGATATTTCGCAATGTACATCGTCCCACCTTCGAAATTCCAGGCATTCGATCAGGTGAACGTGTTGGAATAGGAAACTATGGTCTACATATGTGATAGAAAATTGGTTCACGCGCCGCCTTTGAATAGTGCCAGAGCGTAGGAGTGCGAACGGGCAAAGCTAATAATAACCATACGGCTGCATACTAGTGTAGTGACCGAGTGCGGAGATGGATGGAATATGACGGTGGTTTATGTGTCTATTATAAAACCCGCTTCATCTGGTGCAACTATTACCCGGTCGTCAGTATCGCCGCCGCCACACCCACCACGGAGCAGTGGTGCATAGTTAACGTGTGACTGAATGAGCGAAACCGGGTATTTTTACATAATAATTGCAAATTATATTTCACTGCCACACATGCCATACACTCACATATTGGCACTGGTTTATACTGTCACAACTATTATGAGGTTGCACTTAAAAACCGCCGAGAGCTTTCAGAACAGTACCATTGATTTTTTATTCGTTTTGTTATCGTACAAAATAGTTGTAATACTCCTAAACCAAACTGGTAATGCAACATGGTGGTGTATCATTGAACCTGAATCCAACCTGTACCCGAGAATTTCTAAATTTAAAAAGCCGGATTCAACCCGCATTCGACAACGAGTCGTGCTCGCAGTTAGACGTGATTTTCATTATCTCTTATAGATTAATCCACACGCTTTGTCTCAACCGGAACAATGGATTCGTCCATTGTGTGAATAATCAGTTGCCTTAAACCGTATTGTGTGATCTAAGTAAGGTTATAATCAAACGACCACGTTTTTTGAAATGGCAGAGTCAAAAGTACGAGTGAACACGTTAAAGTTTACCTTCGGGCGTGGTGCTAGTGAGCCTACGGATGCGGAAATGTTCAACTTCTGTCGAGAGCTACAATTCAAACCGGAGGATGTTTACTCAGTTCACAAAGAAAGAGATGCAGGCGCAATTTTCGTTAAACTGAAGAGCGAAAGTGTAATGAGGGCTGCGCTGCAAGCGTTGCAGCAAGTAGTAACGTTTGGTTACAATAATGGAACAACGACCAATGTAACGGTATCGGAAGCAGACAACTCCTTCAAGTATGTCCGGATTTTCAATCTCCCTCCAGAGATTGAAGACAAAGAAATCCACATGGTTTTATCGCAATATGGCATTATTCGACAGCAAGTACGAGAACGATATCATCAAGACACCGGATTCCCAGTGTTCTCAACAGTTCGCGGATTGTATATGGAAATAACTAAGGAAATTCCCTCGCAGATTCGGATTCGACACTTCCAAGCCAGAATATATTATGATGGTCTCGTGAACAAATGCTTCATATGTCAAAGCCCCGATCATGTAAAAATGAATTGTCCTAAACGTCCAGCACAGGTCCTGAAAACTCCAGCACAGGACCGACTGTACAGTGATGTGGCAGCTGCTCGGTCATTACTCCCACGATTTCTTAATCCTCTATCCACGGGAATAGAGGTCTGCCAGATGACCACTCTCGGTAAGCGTCCCGATGGCATCCAACCTACATTGAATATCGGAGGCGTTTCGAAATCACCGTCGCTCCCCAATGACCCGTCGGTGCTAGGTCAAGCGACAGCTTTGACAAGTTCGCCAGCAGATTTGCAGATAACAACAGAAGTTCAACCAACAGAGACACAAAGCGTAGAAGGAATCATGGATGTAGAACGAGACGCAGAAGCATGGGAGGAGCAACGTAAGAGAGGTCGCCCGAAAAAACGAGAAGATTCCAGTTCACCAGGGTCCGAAGCAGTTGCGAGAAAGCGTGACGGGAATTCATTGCTGGCAGCACAATCGCAGCGTACCCGCAGCAGGAGTGAAAGACGAAAACCTAAGGGAAAACTGGTCACTGCGACAACGTCAGCCGAGTCATCAATGCCCAAACAACAGCAAGTTAACAAGCGTGACGACACCACCAACAACAATGACAGCGAATCACCATTTAATGCGTAAGTTATCGAATTCTCTAAAATGACTTTCACGAAGAAAATTGCTACTATTAATCTGAATAGTATTAGGACAAACGTCAACAAATCTTTGCTCAAAGATTTTATCATCAACGAAAATTTAAATTTTATTTTCTTGCAAGAAGTTTTATTTGAAGACTTTTCATTTATAAGCACGCATAGAGCGTTTGTGAACATAAGCGATCAAGACAAAGGTACCGCCATTCTTATCAGGAAAAATCAAAGTTTCAGGAACTTAATTTACGATCCAAATGGACGGATTTTATCTATTGTTTGCGATGATATCAATCTTGTAAATATTTATGCTCACTCCGGGACTAACAAGAAGCGCGACAGGGATGAATTGTTCAGAAATTGCATTACACCTCACGTTATGAAGGGTAATTGCACACAAACAATAGTTGGGGGAGACTTCAACTGTGTTCTTAACAAACGAGACAGTCGAAGTACAACGACGAACTTTTGTTCTGGTTTAAAAGATTTGGTAACTTCCATGCAGCTCAAGGACGTAGCAAATGAGCGAAATGGATATAATGTTGAACACACATTTCTCAGAGCCGAATCCGCCTCATGATTAGATCGATTTTATGTTACTGAGCAGTTTCTTGGAAAGGTCGTTGATATACGAACAATTCCAGTTGCTTTCTCAGATCATTCAGCAGTGGTAATGAAATATGAAGTGAACCAATCAGATCTTTGTATGCGGAGAAGAGGATATTGGAAACTTAACAGCAGTATCCTAACGAACGATGAAATCTCATCCAGATACGTTGCGGACTATGAACAGTTGAAAACTCGGCATATTTACTCGACTAATAAAAGTACTTGGTGGAACACTGTTGTGAAACCAAAAGCACAGTTTTTCTTCAAGAATGAGAGCAAACTGTTAAACTATCGGATAAACGCTGCTAAGAGCACTCTTTATGGCACGATGTATGAACTTTCAGCTGATCGTGCTAGAGGAGTTGATAACAGGAATCAACTTCAAGTAATTAAATCAAAACTGATGGAAATCGAATTGGACAGATTAAAGTTTTATGGTTCAAAAATCTCGAATACATCCTTAATAGAGAGGGAAAAAATGAGCGTTTTCCATGTCTCCAATCAAATGCATAAGTACAACACTTCGGGTAATTTTCAATTGAAGGACGGTATCCAGATTATTCAAGATTCTAACCGTTTGAAACAAATTATTCAAGATTATTTTACGAACATATTTCAAAAAGAAGACCCTAACCTGGAAAATGTAGCAACATCATTAAATAATATCTCTAAATCACTCGACCATCAGCAAATACTGGACCTCGTTAGACCAATCACAGAGATTGAACTTAAAACCGTGATACAAAATGCGACAAAGAAAAAATCGCCTGGACCCGATGGGATTTCGTACGAATTTTACTCTACCTACTTTGAGACCTTAAAGAATGAACTACTGCATCTATTCAATCGTTACTTGGATGGCTCTCTAAAGCCACCTAAGGAATTCACTGCCGGAATAATTATATTAATTCCGAAAGTGAAAAACGCTGAAACATTAGATGACTTCCGACCAATTTCAATGTTGAATACAGATTACAAAATATTTGCAAAGATTCTGGGGAATCGCCTTCAATCTGTAGTAGAACATTTGTTGGGACCAGGTCAAGTAGCATGTACAAAAAATCAGTCATGTTCTTCAAATTTAATTGATTTAAGAGCGATTATTACAAAAGCTACTGAATCGAAGCGCTTCAAAGCTTTCTTGCTAAGCATTGACCTTGAAAAAGCTTTTGATAAGGTGAGCCACGATTTCCTGTGGAAGGTGTTACAGAAGTTTCGAATTCCGGAAAGATTTATAAACTGCATTAAAAATCTCTATTCTACTGCTTCATCACGGATTATTTTTAATGGCTTTCTCACATCGGATATCAAAATTAACAGTTCTGTGCGCCAGGGCTGTCCGCTGAGCATGCTTCTCTTCGTACTGTATATTGAAGGATTGATTCGGAAAATTTCTTTGAACATCCGGGGAGTTTTACTATCTGGAAAATTCATTCGGGTGTTGGCGTACGCGGACGATTTAGTAATACTCATCAGGGATGACGCTGAGTTTGATTTGATCCTTCAAATTATCAACTCCTATGCAGAAGCATCCTGCATAAAGCTTAACCTACATAAATCAGCATTCATTCGTCTCAACAACGCAAAAAGTGGTCCGCAGCAATTCAAGGAAGCAGACGAAATCAAGATTTTGGGAGTCATTTTCAAAGAGAAATGGTCATCCATTATCAAACGAAATTACGATAAGCTGGTTGATGACATCCGATATCGCTTATCCAAGCACAGAATACGTAACCTGAACATAATTGAGAGGTCATGGCTGCTGAATGTTTTCGTGCTGTCAAAAATGTGGTACATTTGCCAAATTTTTCCGCCAGATAATAAGCACATTGCCAAGCTGAGGAGGATAATTGGCAGTTTTATCTGGGGACCCAAACAAATTTTTAAAGTGGAGCGGAATCAGTTGTACCTCGACTTTGAGCAAGGTGGAATAAAGCTCGTCGATCCAGAAGCGAAAGCTAAGGCTTTGTTCATTAAAAATACGCTATGTGGATGTAGAAGTGAGAATCTCGAAGACTCTACCCTTTTGTATTTCACCAAAAAACAAGCGCTGAGTAGAAATACAAAGGAATGGCTTGAGATTGCTTTGCAACTGAAGCAGAATAACATGTTAACATCAGTACAAATACTGTACAACTACTTCAGAAATGAGAGAAATACAAGCCCCAAAGTCGTAGAGCATTTTCCGGAACTATGTTGGGAAAACCTATGGGGAAATATAGGACATAGCTTCTTAACCAGTGAGTGTCGATCGCATATGTTTCTTCTCTACAATGATCTAGTGGTCTCGAAAGAAAAATTATTTGAATACAACATCGGACGTCTAACGGATAACTTGTGTGAGTACTGTGGTGTCCCGGAGAGTAATGAGCATAAAATTAAGCATTGTGACAAAACGCGTGAGGTATGGGAATGGCTTAGGAAAACTTTGAGTTCCCGTTTCAAAATTGTAGTAGACCCTGAAAATATTTTAAGTTGGCGAATAGATACCAAAAATCAAAAAGAAAAAGCAGCGCTTTGGCTAAGCATGTATGTTATTTCATTCATCATCAAAACTTATCCTAATAGCAGCTTGTTTTACCTCCAGAAAGGAATCAGAGATAATAGATGGAACAATCGACTATATTATAAAAAATGTTTTGGTCAATGGCTTGATGTATGCTAGGTATAGTAATATGATATAAAAAAAAAAAAAAAAAAAAACCGTGCAATTTAAAATTTGTTAAATATGAAAACGACCTAAACTGCCCATGATCGCAAATCTTTATGGGACTGATAAAGATAGGAAATCCCATAGAAAATGGGACAAATATGCGATCATGGGCAGTAAACTAACGATATTTTTAGTACGGGGAACAAACCTAAATTGCTGACGATTTTGATATAATCGCTCAAACCTGACGCAGTTTGCAGCTGCGTGTTGAGATCCTCTCTCTTGGTGGTGAAGCATTATTTGCATTATCTGCCGCAGCTTAGGGACCATTCGGTCTGCTTTTAATCACGCTATCGTTCACGTCCATGTCGTCATTGGTGCCGCTTTCTTGCGGTTCACGGCCAGAAGTTCTTATTTGTTTTTGTTTTCCTGCGGTCGCCGTTGAAAATCTTCTTCGGCATTTGCTTCTTTATCGGTGATGCTGGTTGTTGGTTTGGAAGCGCTCGTAGTCGTTGTTTCTTCGCTATGGGTTGATTGGGCCCCTGTTTGTGGCTTGACTGTAAGTGTCGATGGCTGCTTATTAGAGTTATCTGTAGTAGATGAGTTGGCTAGTTGCTTTGGCGCATGATTTTTCCGTAGTGGTATATCTGGTTACATAATTAGCATATAGGGATCTGCCCTGGATATGTGTGGTCGTGTTGTTACCTTATAGGTTACGCCATCCATCGTCGGTGATTTACATTTAATGGTGATATGGGACAGAATTGGTTTAGTCACTCGTATTCTCACAGCACGAACGCTGTAATATTGGAGTAGCGATGAAAAAATTACACGCAGATCTTGATTCTGATGTTAATGGGTTCGATGTCGTGTTGCATGTTGTTCATCGCAAAAAAGTTTTCTACATGAACAACAAATACAATCAAAATACAGTTTTCAGCGTGGTATAGCTGAATGCAGGACACATCTGTTGGATGAAGTTTTTATTTAGACTTTTACTAGTTGTTCCATATCGTCGCTGTTGTGCTATCTTATGACAAGCGCCATTTAGCACATTTCGAGAAAAACGATTTTTAAAGTTTGAGATTGAATGTCTTGAAACTTATAAATGGTATAAACAATCCAAAGAAGACAATTGATGCTTCTAGCTATTCTGCATTAATCTCTCAAATATTACGAAGATCGGTTGACTATGTTGCGAGTTTTTACTATGAATGTAAACAAAAGTCGCACTCACACGTGTCATAGGCGTGTATTGATGACAAAATTTGTATGACGTGTCATATTCGTGCATGGAAAATTTTCCATAGAAAAAAATCATCAATTTTTAACTTTTATTCATATCTTTGCGTTCATATAGTCTATAAACAATCGGTGAAATGCGTTTTGAAGGAAATGAGTCAGGGAATCTAGAAAAAATTGTTATTTTTGGTTACAGTGTTGCCAAATATTTTTTATTGCCAGTTTAAAACTAAAACTGTGTTTTTCTAACAACTCGTGTAATTTTCCTTTGAAAATGTTTATGCCATTGTGTTCCTCAGACATTTTCACACATAAAAATATCTAAAACTTCAACATAACTTGTGCAAACCCCTAGATACAGTGGTTTGAAGCAAAAAACTCTAAATTTCTCATCATGTTTCTCGCTATATCTAAGTAACCAAGTAGAATTTCAAAATTCTGAAAACGCCACTTTGTAGAGATTGTAGAGTAATGTGGCATATCTAACTCAGTTTACCCCAAAATGGCGTTTGTCATAAAATAGCACAACAGCGACGATATCCTGAATGCGGATCTAACACTAGTTTTCTTAGGGGGTTACATACCTTTTTGTGAGAAAAATGTCAAGAAGGTTTGAATTTACGTAAAGACATAAAGCACAGATTTGATTCCACCAAACCTATAGTTCTTTGGTAGTTTGTAAAAACTGGCTAATTTGCTGAGTTATGGTTTTTTTTCTCGAAACCCTTTTTTATTTAAGAGGTTTGCAGTGATCACGAATAAAGAACCAATAGATCAACTAAAATTCCAATACTCAAAAAATCCATTAGTATATGAGTTTTACTCGTACCTTAATGATTAGTTGAAAAATTAATAATTAAGTTTTGCTTTTTTGTGTTTCGAATTTATCTCGTCAGTAACTAACACCATCTGGGTGTCTAGTTAGACGATGTATCTAAAACTAATGCCCAAATTAGCACTAGTTAGATACAAAAAATTCCAAACAGTTCACACGACATATGTGAACGCCTAAAGCCACATGTCCCGAGTGATGTCCCGGGAAGCAAATATAGCTCTGGTTTGCTGACGACAAAGCGAATACGAACTCTTGTCTTTTGGTTTAAAAACCAAATGCCTGGTAGTATGCAATAAATTCCCAAAAGGGTATATTGGACTAAACCGCTTTGTGCGTTAAGGGCACAAGACCTAACATAAATTAAGTTTTGCTTTTTTGTGTTTCGAATTCATCTCGTTGCAGAGCTCGTCTTCGCTTTCTCGTCAGCAAACCAGAGCTATATTTGCTTCCCGGGACATCACTCGGGATATGTGGCTTTAGGCGTTCACATATGTCGTGTGAACTGTTTGGAATTTTTTGTATCTAACTAGTGCTAATTTGGGCATTAGTTTTAGATACATCGTCTAACTAGACACCCAGATGGTGTCAGTTACTGACGAGATAAATTCGAAACACAAAAAAGCAAAACTTAATTTATGTTAGGTCTTGTGCCCTTAACCCACAAAGCGGTTTAATCCAATTTTCCCTTTTGGGAATTTATTGCATAATTAATAATGTTTAACTGCATTCAGGAAAATTTTTCCTAAAAAATCGCTGTTTCAATCTCTAAAAATTGTATTCAAAAATTTCTACAAAACAAAAATTTAGGCATAAAAAGCAATCGTGAAGGTACGTGAAAAATAAATTACGATCAATTGAAAAAAAATGAAAATCGGTTGAGTGATTTTTCGGCAATCGTGATCACGGAGTAATCTTTTAAAATAAATCGAAATTGCCTTATTCTATAGTACGAGCACTTTCATCACTTTCGACTGACTCATTTCATTGGGCAGTCGGATGCAACTATAATATTCCTCGTGCATTGGGTAACGAACAAAATACTAGTTTGCTTCAATCTTATTTTCAATAAGAATTCATTTTTTTCAAGAATTGTCTTACTGGAGCTATAGAACTGGGTTCTCTAACGGGCTCCCCGCCAGAATCGCTCATTACAATTGCAGACGAGGCGGGAAATGTCTCCCACTTTCACACTGCTTGATGCCAACTGCAGCGGGCCGGGATTCTCATTGTGTTATTGAGTGAACGGTTCAGGGGCTGTACGATCGTGTGGGAATGAGCGTTTATTTGTTTTATTTTATTTGTTTTATCGTCTCATGAACACAGGCGATTGCAGGTTCACTCTTGATACCGCGTTTTTTTACAATGGAGAAGACCTTTACGTCCTAGCCCAGTACACATGCTATTGGTAGGTGTCCAAGCTACCGCATGGGGTGTACTGGGGGCGTGTCGGGCTCGAATGGTGACGCTGCCATTAATACCGTCTAAACTCCATTGGGCTCCGCCATCGTCCCCCCCCAGCAACTACCCCTCGGTATTACTTCTGGGTGGATGGCTGTACTTAATGTACTCATTCACTCTCACTCACGCGTTCATACGTCCTGTATGAGGCTTACTTGGGTGCTCTCTCTATCGCACCTTGATTCACTCTCAAACACTCCCACATGAGGCTGACTTTTGTGCTCACCTTTTTCGTTCCTTGCGAGGCTGACTGGTGTGCTCACCTTACTCATTCCTTGCTAGGCTTACTTTTGTGCTCGCCCCACCCATACCATGTGAGGCTGACTTGGGTGCTCACCCAATCACCTGGTTCACTCTCAATCGTGCCACTCTATTATACCTCTGTCGCTCCCCCTGGCATCCCATGTAGGACATTTTTCTTAGGCCCCACTTCTGACATACCATACGAGGCTGACTTGTGTGCTCACCTTTTTCATTCCTTGCTAGGGTTACTTTTGTGCTAACCTCTACCATACCATGTGAGGCTGACTTTTGTGCTCACCCTTAACATGCCGTGTGAGACTGACTTGGATGCTCACCCTTTCACTCCTCTGCCACGCCATGAGGCATCGATAGCTAAGTCCCAACATACTACGCTACGGCCCTCTCATCTTGGCAAGAGGCAGTCCACTTATACGCATATACACTCGCTCTTCTGCCTTGCTTCGGGGTGACTGGCTTACGCGGTTGCCAGTCGCTGCGCCAAACCTGCCTCAGCATGCACAGACCATTCACTCCCTTTTTTACTCTCGGCCTTTTTCGCTCCAACTAACCAATCACTAGTTAGCCGTGCCCGTCGTCTGTTGCTCGGTTCGCCAGATTACCTGTAGCCTACTGGCAATCTGGATGGTAGCAGCCGAGACTGCGTTCCACTTCTCCACCGATTGACACATCCGCTGAATAAGGGTATCAGGGGTTGTGTCCCAGCCACAGACGTCAAGCATTGCTCTTCTTTCGACGTCGAACCGATGACATACGAACAGTATGTGTTCGGCAGTTTCGTCTACACCTGGGCAGTCTTGGCAGACTGGGACCTCCGCGTGCCCGAACCTGTGGAGGTACTGTCGGAAACAGCCATGGCCTGACAGGAATTATGTCAGGTGGAAGTGAACTTCCCCATGGGGTCTTCCCACCCAGCTCGATATGCTAGGTATCAGCCGGTGGGTCCACCTACCTTTCGAGGAGTTGTCCCACTCACGCTGCCATCTGGCGACCGAGGTCACCCTGGTGCGCTCGCGGGCTCCCCTATTTCCACGTAGCTCAAAGCACTCCTCATCTTCCCGAATGACCAGCCCGACTGGCATCATGCTCGCTATCACGCAGGATGCATCGTGTGATACGGTGCGGTAGGCAGATATCACTCTGAGGCACATCACGCGGTAGGTGCTCTCCAGTTTCTGTAGGTAACTGGTTACCCTCAGTGCTCTTGACCATGACGGGCCGCCGTACCTGAGGATAGATACGGCAACGCATGCCAGTAACCTACGTCTACTGGCGCACACCTTTGAGCTGTTGGACATCATCCTCGATAGAGCCGCAACAGCAGTCAACGCTCTTTTGCATGTATAGTCGACGTGGCTGCCAAAGGTCAGCTTGTCGTCTATAATGACTCCGAGAGACTTCAGACTTCGCTGTGAAGTGATCGCGACTTCTCCCACATGGATAACTGCATGTTGTGCCGACTTGCGGTTGTTGACGATAACTACCTCCGTCTTATGATGAGCGAGCTCCAGGCCTCTCGCGCTCATCCATTACTCCACCGTGTTGATCACGTGTTCTGCGGTTAGTTCTACCTCAGGGATTGACTCCCCGTAGACCTCCAAGGTTACGTCGTCGGCAAAGCCGACGATCTTGACCCCAGGAGGAAACTTCAGTCTCAGAACATGAGGTTCCATAGCACCGGGCCTAGGATCGAGCCCTGCGGGACTCCGGCGGTAATCGGAACCCTTTTCTGACCAGCATCGGTCCTGTATAGCAGTAAGCGGTTCTGGAAGTAACTTTCCAGGATCCGGTACAGACCCACCGGTAGGCTAAGCCGGTGTAACGAGAGCGCGATGGCATCCCAGCTTGCGCTGTTGAATGCGTTCTTCACGTCAAGTGTCACTAACGCACAGTATCGAATGCCTCGCCTTTTTCGTTGGATCGCTATCTCGGCAGTATTTATCACTGAGTTGAGAGCGTCCACTGTGGACTTACCCTTCCAAAAGCCAAACTGGTTGCTTGACAAGCCGTCCGTACCTCCCGCGTACGGGGTTAGCCGATTGAGGATAATCCTCTCAAGCAGTTTGCCAGTCGTGTCGATCAGACAGATTGGTCTGTACGCCGATGGGTCGCCTGGCGGCTTCGCGGGCTTCGGCAACAGCACCAATTTCTGCCTTTTCCATCTATCGGGGAAACGGCACTCGTCAAGGCACCTCTGCATAGCTAGCCTGAACATGTTCGGGTTCGCTATGATCGCTGCCTTGAGAGCGCTGTTTGGAACTCCATCCGGCCCTGGAGTTTTGTTCATTGCTAGGGATTTAGCGAGTAGTTCTTCGTTCGTCACCGGAGCCACCGTTTCGGCCGTGCCGCACTGTCTCGTAGTGCAGGTGGCCAGGGGCTTGTGGCTCGAGACGGGAAGAGTACTTCGATAATCGTCTAGCTCTGAGGCATGCTGAGCTGCAATCTCGGCACTCCACCAGTATACCGGGCATCTGCCGTTTCTTGGCAGGGTTTTTCTCGGCATAGTGGCGTCGCACACGCGTGATAGAACAGCTACCACCGCATCCCCGCTTAGACTGTCGGTGTTGGCCTCCAGTCCCAGGCCCGCGGTGAAAGCTTCGCTGTCGAAATGATTGGACTTCCACCCGCGTACCTGACAGGGATCTCCTGCCCTCGGATGCTGCACACCATAGTTGATCCTAAAGCGGATTGCTAAATGATCGCTATGGGTGTAGCCTTCCTCTACCCTCCATTCCATGCCTGGAGCCAGCCCATTGCACCCTGTCGTATTTTATCTGTTTGACAATATCCGCAGTTTTGTATACTTGGTATTCATACGTCTGCGTCTCACTCCATTTTCGCCTATCTCGCCGAGCATTGTACGCAGCACTTTACGCTCGAAGACTCCGAATTCTCTCTTATCTGCCTCCATCAACGCCCGCGCTTGGTGGTCATAAGAAGCAACAAAGAGGATCAGTGTCTTGTATGAGGCTAATTTTTCTGACGTTGGCAGGTTTGCTGGACCAAGCTGGTTATGTAGACCGGCAAACATCGTTGTCGCAAGTCACAAGTGTACCAAGATAAACGAATTAAGATATAGTAAAAAAGGAAAAAATACTCTGCCCAATAAAGATAAAAAAGAGGCCAGGAGATTAAGTAGAAGCGAATAAATTGACCGCCGTTATTTTTGGTATACATACATAACTAGTGGAAAAGCAAACTAATAGAAGTAAAATAGAAGCAGACTAATGAAGTAGAATAAAAGAACCCGTGTAACATGCAATCAAATTGCTTGAGCTCGTCTAGATATCAGCAAATTTTATTTATTTACCGTTGGCGACAATTGCATTCTATTAGAATTTTATTATTCTACGTTGACCAGGTGTGGATGATGCACGTGCGTCGGTAAATTAATCGTACCTTAATTTATACAATCCGATCTTCCTGAAGAAATCGAATCGAAAGCTCGAATCGAACACCGGAAAAACAGTAAATTACTCACTATTACGTACTATTCTATCACATGCGCCAGTTTTGTAAACATTCCCTGGCCTAGCTGTCACAGATACTTAGACTAATATATATATATATATATATATATATATATATATATATATATATATATATATATATATATATATATATATATATATATATATATATATATATATATATATATATATATATATATATATATATATATATATATATATATATATATATATATATATATTATATATTATATACTCAGATAGACAGACGACTAGCACATAACAATTGTACACTAGTACTAAAATTTACAATATTTACGACTCCAATACTATTGGGCTTCTACTTTTACATTTCTTTAAGCAAAGTATGATAGAACACAAAACATAAAAAGGCCCGTAAGCCCTTTCGGTCTCTTCGATGCACCACTATCGAGGCGCAATGCAATAACTTTCTTAAAGCAATTGTCTGACAGAAAAAAAGTGAAGCACGAAATATGCTTGAAGATGTTTGCGTTACCGTCAAATCCATCAAACTAGGGGAGGGAATTTTCAATTGTACTTCATTTTACATCAAAAACACTTTCACAGTATATGTTTCTATGCCTTTTGAAAAGTATACGAACATCAGCGATTTTTGAAACGTTTTTTAAACGATTAACAATTTAGAATAAATAATATTTTGAAAATCCGTCCCAAATACGAGAATTCTTCACAAAAATTCAAGAATTTTAAATTTTTTGAACCCTAAATCGACCATAATTCCCGTAATTTTGTAATCGCTTCCCGAGCAAATACTCATGGGTTCAAGCACCACATAGCCCTTTGAAAAAACCTTAAATATGGTCCGTGACAAAATTCACAACCATCAAGATACCATAAAATGGTCTCAATAACCCATAAATACACCAACATATGGTATTTGATATGGGATCTACCGGACCATGGTGATGGTATTTTCATGGTTTGAACCCATTTCAAACACCCATGTGAAACCCCATTACCATGGGGGTATTATGGGCTTTTCGTTTGCTCGGGTTGTCAACCTGCTGTTATGTTAGAACATTATAGAACAAATGATCCGAAAAAACACTTGACAACCCAACTCGCGCCACGACATCGTAATCACAATGACAAGCACTTCCAAAGCTTAACAGACTGGTCGTAGTGGCGATGAAGGGCGTTCCGGCAATCTGTTATGGGAACGAAAATTCTGTCCGCATGCTGTCTCTTTCACTTCAGCCGTTCCGGCTGGCCAGCTTAAATGTATTAATTTTTTTTTATGCCGAAACAATCACAGCCAGAACGTCGAATTTCACACCATTGTTAGAGCATCGAAGAGACCCCGGAATGTGCCCTCCAAAGTCACCAAACCGGAACGGCACCGAGACTTGGAGGTCACAGCTCTCATATGTGAGAAAGGTTTTCACCACCTAATTGAATTTTAGCTTGTGATCTTTTCGAGCAAGAAACGATTTTTTTTTTATTCCGCTGCGTTGATGTTGAAACGGAATTTGGCGTCGCGTCGGGAAGAAGAACGGGGCGCTTGAGATGCGTTCAATTCAAATGAGATTGTAATTCTACAGTGCTTCTTTATGCTTATCTGTTCGAAAGAATCACCTGCCTCGAAGAGAATTTCACGCTTCGTTGTGTTGTTTATTTGCAGGGGAAGACTTATTTCACCTTAAAAACATAGATTCTATTGGAGAGATACAACGGTCGCTAGAATTTGAATTTCCTTAAATTACAGCAAATGTGGGGAAGAAAATTCCGGAAGGATTGGAATGTCTCATAAATTCGGATACGAATTTCTTATTAAAATAAATTATCATGATTTTATAAGTATACCTTGCCACACTGGAAGAAACAGAACACATGACTGAATGCAGCTCCAACGTTCATGCTTGATCTCGAGGAAGCGATACAAACAATGGTTTTGGATGTTTGGGTAGAAAAGGGATAGGTCGTACCCAGAGTGAACATAAAAATTATGCAAACGAGTTCCCACGAATAAACGCCAATCATTGCTGTACGCTGGCTGGATCGGTCCGTTGCCTTTGCCGATGTGCTCGTGTGTGATGACACTGAAGTTAATGGTTTATTCCTTGTTGGTTCGTGTTCTCTTCATTTGCCGGAAATCATTTTTCATTTGTTTCGTGTAGATTTTAAAGTAAATTAGGTATTAGTAATTACTTTGTTTGAAGAAAAGTTCCGTCTCTGAAATTCGAATTTGTGGAGAAAACATGAATTATGTCTCTCAATATTCGTGTCGAGAAATTTGATTCGAAGGGATGTTTGAGATTTAATGATTAGAGGAAACTTGAGAAGAGGTGTTAGTTATGAAATGTGAATCAATCTTATAAATATATTTGAGCAACTATCATTTGGATAGTTGTCGATTGTATTACATATTATATAATAATAATTATTACAGTAGACAATTATCAAAATAATAGTTTTTCAAGTATATTTATAAATTTAACATTATTGTAAAACACATAACCCGGCAAATCGTCAAAACTGGAGTTTCTGAACATCAAGTTTTCCTTGAAATGAAGCTTTTATTATATTAGGTTCATTAAGGTTCACGAAGGAGAAATATACCATAGTGTAGCTCAATCAGCATTCCTTTTCTTGTGGGACGTAGTGTTTTCTTTTTTGAGCTAGTTTCAATCCGGTGCTAGCTTTTCCTGTCACTAAGTTAGTGTTGGACTCTAATGAGACGAAGTCGAAACGCGAGTTCCAAAACTAATTCCGTTTCTGTTGATTGTTTGCATTACTTTCCAGTTCAGCTGCTGATCGTATGTTCCACTATGACGGTTACTCTGATTTGGGCCATGGTATTGCGCCTGTGAAGCATGAAGATGGCACTTTTAAACTCTACGCCTGTTATTAATGATCAGTTTTTCGCTGATTTGTCATATGACTGAACCCCCAAATGTGATACATTAAACCGTCAAGAATCCTGAAAACTGCAGGTTTATTAATTCACGGTCGCATTAGAAAACACGAAATGTTCATCGTAACGAACATGCAACCAACAGATTATGAAACAGGTTAGAAACAGTCTGGTAAAAGCACAATGCGCGATGCAGATGCTGGAAGCCTAGGGGGAACAATTGTAACGAGAGAACTATAAAACGATTGTCAATCTCAATAACCATCGTTTAACAACCGACCTGATGTGTATAATATTCCATTCCCTAGTCTTCGCAGTATACATAACATCGATAATGTTCTAGACGTTCTGCGGTTAAGGCCGTCTAGCTGCTAACAAGTGTCGCTTATTATGACAAACACAAGTTCTAGAGCATTTCGAGCAAAACCAACGATGATGAAATTCCTAGAGTTCAAGCCACCAGCAAAGCGACCGACGACGCCTATAGTTTTGCATTCCACCCAGTTGCTTGCGGTTTTATTCGATGTAGCATTCACCTACACATGTAGGTACAATAAGCGCTCAGAATGGTGCAGAGGGCCACCAAACGTTGTTTGGCACAGTGGTGCCACCATTCCAGTTTAAACTAGATTTTTCCAAACGGATAAATGAGAAAGACTCACAGTTTTTGTTTACATATTGTTCAGTTTTATCCAGTTTTCGTTCAAAGGCCAGTGTCAGAAAGATTTGATTTTCAGTCCACGAAAGGAAAGAATTTGTTATACAGCAGAAATAAGTTTACTTACTTGTCAGTAAAATATACTGCGTGAAGTTATTCGGAATTAAATAAGAGCAGTTGCTATTTGGATCCTTCCAGACACTTTATACTGTGAAGACCAGATTTTATCAGCACCTGATTTTATCAGCTTCATATGAAAATTGATAGTTGGTAGTTTGATGGGCTCTAACAGACGAACTAAGTTGAATTCAAGTAAAACCTTTCTTAAGCATATTTTTCTTATCTTAGAGATCCGAAATATGCAAAAAAAATTAAATTTTGCACTGTCAGACCCCCTTAAGGGAAATTTAAGCTAAATAATTAGGAAAGATTATGAGGCTAGGGACCAAAGAAGAATATTTTAAGAGCTTCGGTTTCCTAAAAAGCAAGAACAATATATGTCCCGATCTTATCAAAGTTCCCCTTTTTATCAGCCGAAAATTTCCCAAGGGACTGATAAAAACGGGTCTTCACTGTATTTATATTATTGGCCACATTTGAAGCTAGAAAGTGAAATTGTTCTTACTGTGACCAAGAAGAAAAACTATGTCACGGAGTAGGACTCTAATTTGCATTCTGCGAGTTTCTTGTTAGGTGTGTTAATCGGGTTAACACTGCTTCGAGGAATTCTTTCAAATAGCATTCCACGATACCTCCTCCACTCTAATATTCAATTAGGCTGACCATAAATAGAAAATGGGACGTTATATATTTGAGAATTCTGTCTTTTTTTCAATTTTTCCATTTTTCACTTTCTTATGTAGAAAAGTCATGCAATTGCTCTAAGAACCGACTCCGTAACCGAGGCTAGGAAGGCCGAGTCTTATATACCATTCGACCTAGTTCATCGAGATCGGAAAATATCCGTGTGTATTAGGATGACAATGATTTATATGAAAAATTTTTTTCGCAACCTACACCCCCTAGCGTCGTTTCAAATCATGAAAAAATGACACTGTCCAAATTTAAGCGAAATCGGTTAACCCTAACCCCTCCCCCAAAGAGCTTAAAGTTTGTATGGGATTTTTGGCCAAAATGTATGGGGAAACACTCGCAGTTCACAAAATCGCCGCTAGAGGTCGCTATAAACTTCCGATCACTGACCTAGGAAGAAGTTAAGCTTGTGAAGATATGCTGAATAAGTTTGTCGAAGACTGCAAGACAATCCAACCAACCGTTAAAGAGTTATTAACGTTTAAAGTTGGATACTGCTGCTTAACATTCGCAAAGGGCGTACTCCGTTTATCTCATGTATGTGAACCACGAGTGAAGGTGGGACAAAGTTAGGAAAAACTCATATGTCTCTGAAACGATGAGAGATAGAAAGCTATAATGTTCCACAAAGTTGTAGAGGAATAAAAGGACTTTTTGGTTTCACTGGAAAGTTTCAGGATTTCTCCGCAAGGTGGCGCTAGTGAGCCAAGCAATTTAAAGGGAATACTCCTCTCTGTATAACGGTAAGAGATGGAGCATTTGAATGTTCTACAAAGTTGTAGAGTAGCAAAAAATATTTCCTTTTTTCATTTGAATAATGCAGAATTCTATCACATGGTGGCGCCAGTCATCAAAATTAATTCAAGGTAATACTCCTATCCATACAATGGCAAGAGATAGTGCAATCTGATGTTATGCGAAGCTATATAGTATTTCAAAGGCTTTCGTGTCTCGTTGTAAAAGTAGAATTTAGACCGCTTAGTGGTGCAAACAATCTAATTTTTGAAATTTTTACTACTATTTCTTGTACAGAGATTCTTTTATTATACATAACATGTTACAAAGTTTTCTTAAGACTATCATGCTATGATAAACCTATATTCTTAAATTTCTTCATAACCCCATTTATATTTTTCTCCTGTTGCATTCATTTATATAGCATTTTTAATTTTTTTAACTAACTGTTGACTAACTTTAGGAGCGTTCTTGTCTCAGAGATGTCGTGTATAGTGCCGCGCGTCAGTGCTCATTTATTACCTCTCGCAGAAGAAGCGTACACAATGCGCTGTGAATTCAGTTAGACTGGCATTGGTTGCACGATTACAGGGCTGGTTATTTGGTGAGAGGTGAGAGCTACTAGGGTCATTCGAATGCCAATTAGTGACTTTTTCATCAAATCTGGCCTCACTTATAACTTAGAAATAGGCTGCTCGAAATATATTCTGTTTTCTTACGCGGACTACAGGGCTTAAGTACTATATTGTGCTAGAATATTGCCAGCCTGGGATAAATACCTAAGTAGGCTACAATCCAATTCGCGCTGTGCTTCTATTATATTCAGCATCCTCCTTTTTTGAAAATAAGCAAAGCGTGCATGCGCTACCTGCCCACCAGATCACCACATCACCAGATATTTGAATTTTACTTTTGCAGATCATCTAGAATGGGTGGATCGTCTCGACAGCTGGGTATTTTATGCGGTTCATCGCGCATGTTGCTCGTTATCGCCGGAGGAATATAGTGTATGTTGTTGTCGTCGGTGCTCGTTGGTCGCCTCAAGGCGTGCCATGTGCTGCGAACCCAATTCAAATGATATTGCTTATACGAGTACAGGACTGATATTTTGGTAGTAGGATAAGTATACTACGCCCATTTGAAGACCCGATGGTCAATTTTTCGTCGTATCTGATACCACACAAAACTTCCAAACTGAACAATTCAAATCAATACTTTGGAATTGTAGTCCATGTGATGTCATAGAAATAAGGATTACCATTCCACAGTGGTCCAGAATGTAAATTTAGCAGGAATTTTGAGATTTTTCTAAATTTAAACAACTTGGCCTTAATAAGTCTTTGGAGAAGTTTTCGTAGTTTGTGGGTTTCTTCTTTTTGTTAAAAAAACAGATAGGGTAATTGTACCAAGATCAAAAAAATAACTTTTTAATTATTCCAGCTAGAGTCAAATAACCTTCAACGAAGTTGTAGAACGACAAATCTTGGAAAAGTTTGCTGAAGACATGTGAGCTCTACCTATCATACTTTTCATTTTACAACTTATACTTTTACTTTAAAATTGAAGATTAGGGTGTTTCTTAGTGCTTATCAGAAAAACTGTTTTAGTCAAATAACACACTGTGTATTGGCAGATATGTAATCAAAATGCCCACATCGACTTCTCGGAGATGAAAAAACCGATTTTGAAAAACTCAAACCCAAATGAAAAGTTAAAATATATGTTATTTGTATATATATATATATATATTCATTTAAATATATACAAACTCATTTACATATAGGATAACTGTACCCTTCATTTTGGTTCCTGTATTCCTCCCACCGATTTGAATACATTAGCTTGATCCGTGTTTACTATCTCTATTGAACGCATTAGGTCAAATGGAAGGTTGAATAAGGTTACGTTGTATTCGACATTTTGATTCGCTCAAACGCGAGAATTTTACATTTTCTAAACCAGATTTTTATGTTACTGCTTCTTAGGAAGGATGTTGATACTTGTGGACGTACTAATCCGCGTTCAAGGTTATCTTGCGCAATCTCCGCCTAGTCGATGTTTCAGTTTTTTCCCTCCTTTTGTGTTGCTGTTTCTGAGCACCGATATCCGGCCAGTGACCAGTAAAGCAGAGTTTGTCTAGTAAGCCGTACTGTTATACCACACAAATTAAGTACCGTTTATATTTACGTTTCCCCTTCTTGGTTCTCATTCTAACGTGCACTGGGCAATAGACCCGTGCAATAGACCCGTGCAAAAATGTCTTCCCCTGGTGGTTCATCTCAATGTGAGATGGATGTCGAAACAGAATCGGCTCCCAGGCTCAAAGTATATCCAAGCTCGGCCACCGCACCCTTCGTGATCTTCTTTTGGACCAAACACAAAAAGTGTTTCTGACGGATTGGTATTCGGCCGTGACAGAAATATCGAAAATTCGCCCTGATAAGCTTCGGGTTGTGGTAAATAGTTTAAATCAGGTGATATTGCTAGCTACGGGCTCTTTAAGAAGGAGTATAGAGTGTATATTTCAGCTAACAGGGTAGAAGTCTTCGGCGTAGTCTCCGATTCGAGTCTGAGTTGCGAGGCTCTGCTGAAACATTGGACTGACTGTTTCAAAGACCCGTCCTTAAGCCAGTGAAGATATTGGAGTGCAAACGTTTGCATTCAGCATCAGTCGCAGCTGACGTGAAGAGAACATACGTCTAATCAGACTTTTATCCGGTTTTGCTCTACCTAACTACCTCCTCTTTGACAAGGTCGACAACTGGTCATGAACTGTACTAATTGCAAACAATTGGGACGCACAGCCTCCCATTGTAGCAACAAGGCTCGTTGTGGGAAATGCGCTGGAAATAATGCGGATGATTCCTGTGGAAGGTATGTCGAAAAGTGTCTCTACACTTGGGGAATCTCGCATGATCTCCCGACATGTCCCGCGTACGAACAGCGCGAGGAGAATCTTAGCGATCTTTTGCAGAAAGGCTAAAGATAGCTATGTCATCAGACCTTAACATCTGTACCGATTTGTCTGCTGACGAAGGCGACTGTGATGAGTCTCAGAAGGGAACATCTTCTGCTGTGCTTAGAAGCAATAGAAAAAGGAGGAACATTTCCTCTCTTAAGCTTCGTTGTAAAGAGCTGAAGGTATCTCCTCAAGGTCCCCCAAAAATAACTTCCCGAGGAAGTACTGCTGCAAAACCGAAGCAAGTCGCACCCGGTCTCACAAAAACCTGAGCTCAGAAAAGGAGCTCCCAGCACTTCCAGGAATTTCAAAACCCCAAGTGTTCCCATATCATCGCCAGAGAAAGAAACCAGCGCTGACTTAGTAAATTTCTCTGACATTGTGCACAGCATTAAATATTTCTGACCCCCTTAGAAGCATTTTGATAAGCTTTCTCCCCGCCGTAAATAGATTCATGATGTAGTTTACTGCGAAATGGCAACTTCTTTCAGTTATTGTATCTTTCTATGGCTAATTCATCGAACGAGGTCACTGTTCTACATTATAATTGCAGAAACATTATCCCGAAAATCGATTCTTTTCAAATCCCACTAAATAACTTGAAATGCGATGAATTTGCACTACGAAGTATCGGAAACATGGCTTACATCAGAAACTTCCACGATTTTAATATTATTCGCTTGGATCGAGATGACTCTTACGGAGGAGTACTTTGGATATTGAAAAATGCTACTCTTTCAATGGAATCGACCTCCCCTCGACACCAGGCATTGAAGTTGTCGCTTGCCAAACCAGAATTAAACGCCTTTGCATTGCTTCCACCTATACCCCCCCCCCCCCTAGAATCTCAGTTGGCCACCGACGGATTGGCGATATTGCGGAACTTCTCCCTGCACCGAGACTAGTTTTAGGTGATGTCAACTCCCACGGTACGGCATGGGGTTGCCTTCATGACGATAATCGAGCTACCTCTATTCATGAGCTTTGCGGCAACTTCAATATGACCAATATTGATTGGAAGAGCTACGCGTCTGCGATATCCGACAAAATCGAGTCCACTCAAGAGCTTCCTCCGGAGGAAGAGTACGGGTTCCTGGCTGGCTTGATTCTCGATACCGCGATTCAAGCTCAGACTAAACGCGTACCAGACGCGAACTCTCGCGGGCGTCCCTCAACCCATGGTGGGACAAAAAGTACACAGATATACGTGTATGTGGAGAAGACCGCCGCGAATAAGACCTTCCGGGACGACGGGCTGCCAGCCAGCTACCGATAGTACGCAATGGCGCAAACGCGCATGAAGAGTTTGATGAAAGTCATAAAACGTAGCTACTGGCGCGGGTTCGTCCACGGGATAATGAGAGAAACATCGATGAGTATTCTTTCGGGTATGGCCCGGCGCTTACGAAACCGAAACAGTACTAACGAGACCGTGGAATATTAAAACCGTTGGATATTCGATTTTGCCAAGAAGGTTTGTCCGGATTCCGCCCCGGCACAGAAGATCTACCGCGTAGCGTCCCCTCACGATAACGCGAACGAGGCACCGTTTTCGATGGTGGATTTCTCACATGCTCTTTTATCATGTAACAATAAAGCCCCACAGCCAGAAAGAATCAAATTTAACTTGTTAAAGAATCTGCCAGACTCTGCCAAGAGACGCTTGTTGAATTTATTTGATAAGTTTCTTGAGGGTAACATTATCCCTCATAATATGTATTATTTCATAATACTGTCCGCCAAAAGAAAATAAAGTAACAGAATATATGCATTTTAAACGAATTCTGAATAATATTTTGATACATATTACCACTACATATGCAGCTTACGGAATGCCACACCTTCTGTAATACACATATAATATACACATTGAAAAACCTAACCAGATGCAAAAATGGCGGAGGAATATATCGTTGTTTGACAAGACGTCGCTGTTGTGCTATCTTATGACAAACGCAATTTTGGGGTAAACTGAGTTAGATATGCAACATTACTAATCTGATAATTCTCTACAAAATGGCGTTTTCAGAATTTTGAAATTTTGCTTGGTTACTGAGGTATAGCGAAAAAAGTGATGAGAAATTGCCAGTTTTTTCTTTAATTCACTGTATCTTGGGATTCGCTTAAGTAATGTAGAAGTTTTAGATGTTTTTATATCTAAAAATATCTGAGAAATACAATGACATAATAATTTTCAAAATAAAAATACATGTATTGCGAGAAATATGCAGTTTTACTTTTAAATTGGCAATATTTCATGTTTGGCAACACTGTAGTTAAAAATTACTATTTTTTCTAGATTGCTTGCTCGATTTCCTTTAAAATGCATCGTATCGATTGTTTCTAGGCCGAATAAAGCCGAAGATGTTAATGAAAGTTTAATAATTGATGCTTTTTTTCTATGGAAAATTTTCCATGCACAATTATGACACGCCATACAAATTTTGTCATCAATACACGCCTACGACACGTGTGAGTGCAACTTTTGTTTACATTTATAGTGAAAACTCGCAACATAGTCAACCGAACTTCGTGGTATTTGAGAGTTTAATACAAAATAGATAGAAGCATTAATTTGAATTGTTTTTACCATTTGTAAGTTTCAAGATATTCAATCTCAAACTTTAAAAATCGTTTTTCTCGAAATGTGCTAAATGGCGCTTGTCATAAGATAGCACAACAGCGACGAAGAGCGATCGCTTTATTTCAAAACAATCGTTATTTTGTATGGAAAACTTTTGAAATGTTAGCGTCACATTGGTTCGACGGTGGTAATACCAGGATCCAATTATGTCACCAGTGTAATAACAATATATTATTTTAATTTTATTTATCATTTATTGGGTTTTTTCCTAAAGTCATTCGTCCAAAATAACAATATAATTTTAATTTAATTTGCAAGTAGAAAATGTTGGTTTCCTAATGTTAATGAATGAGAAATGTACAATTGCACTACTAGATGAATTAACATAAAACAAGTTTTATTTTCAGAATTTCAATTTTTTTTATTGCTATACATTTTTGGCAACATTGCCCCGGTGTGCTCAAACAAGAGAAGGTCTTCCGTCTGCGACTGTAGAGCAAAAGTGATTGCAAAAATAGTTATGGGAAACCGTAGGAGTGTTATAGATCCGACTCGTATTTAGAGGAATTAGCGGCTATTTGCTGACGTTTAATGACGAACGCTGGGTGCTGGAAAATCGATACTTCGTGCAAACGGTTTGTGGTTTGGTGGTGATGAACTGTTTCGAATTAAAAAAAAAACACAAAATTTAAAGAGATGGATTACAGAATCGGATACGGCTGCGGAAAGTTTGTAACATTTTCAGGTCAATGTACAGGTCTGAAGCACCTGTCAAACAAAATCAACTATGATAAAAAGTTGATGTTGATTGTGATTCTATACTCGTTTGCCTAAGCATTTAACTGTACTGTTTGAATGTCGATATTCACGCTTTGATGCTGATTGCAATTAGAGCCAATTCTGTCTTTTGAAACTGTACGCTTCGCTGCTATCAGTTCACCGTATGTTAAGCCCTTGCCCATATGTTTTTAGACCAGATCCTGCAAGCATAAGCCACAATCCCGATTCACCGGGAAAAGGACCGGCAAGTAATCCGATTTTCCCGAGTTACGAGTTCCATCCACATTCGGTTGAAATGTTCGCATATGGTGAAATCTTGTGCCCACTTGAAACGGGTGCTTTGGAATGTTTTTATAATTAATGGAATATTTTTCCCAGTTAAGGTATCTGCTCTGGCTAGAAAATTGCGCCGGATTTTTTTCCATTTATCAATTAAAAAATGTTTCTTTACCGAATCATCCAAATCTATTCTTTAATTTTGGAAAAATGGTTATCACAAAGAGGCGCGCAGCTTTTATTTGCAGGGCATTCCATGTGCGCGAGAGTTGCACATGCACGTGTTCCCGAAATGAAAAGAAATTTAGTGATGGCACAAAGTTGACAGCAGCCGCTATCTTCGCCTTACACTCCCTCTACATTGTACATATATGGAAGCACTCACCACATGATAGCAAGTGTTTGTTAGCTTTATTGAATCGATCATTTCTTCTAGCGCACATAGGACACATATGACGCGTAGAAGTAGTTGCATTTTTGAAGTGGTAGCTGCTCATGATGGTGACGATGCTGACGAGGGGATTAATTTTTCAAATCTGTTGAATGCTGAGGCTAGTAGCGTTGCCAAGCTAGATACGAAATGAAGACAAACGGAGCACGCTAGATATTGTAGAGCTTGAAAAGGTATTACAATGCACCCGCAGTTGTCAGATGGAACGCGCTGAATTTGGGGCACGAAGTTTCAGCCAGAGGCCGAAGTGTTGACTTTTAGCACACTCCTCGCATTTGAATAGGTCAGCGAAAACAAGATAACAGCGAGATGTGTTTGCTTTATCAGTGCAATCTCAGCCTGGGTAGACTTTCATTTACTATCTTGAAACTGTGCGACTTAAAGATGTTATTCAAGTTTTAGAATCTAATCACTCTGGTGAAACATTTTTATCACCTTTTAAACAAAGTGTTTGTTAAAAAATATATGAAATCTTATGTTACCCATACTTCAAGGGAATAATAATTAAATGGGAATAGAATTGTATTGGAAAGTTTGGTGTAAGTTAAATGTGGTCGGTGTTAAGTCAGACCGGACTAAGTCGCAAAACATCAAAAAATGAGATAATTATAGCAATGGATACAGAATTTCGTCAGCTACATTCGACTCTTGCCAGATTTGAAATATGTAACAATAAACAAGAATTACGGCAAAAATTAATTTCCAATCATAATGTAAAGGATGCTGCGATTCAAACTTTAAACTCGTTTTTCTCGAAATCCATATTTTGTCACTTAGTCCGGTCTGACTTAACACCGACCATGTCGTGTGTTAAATGTTTAATTAGAATACGATGCTTGTCTATCTGCGATTCGGACGTAACTGACGAGGTATTTTGCAACTCTGAATAGAATATTATAACTCGAGAGTAATATTCATCGAGGACATTCGGCCTGTTGTATAAAATATTTCACTTGAAATGCAAACATCTACTTATTTTCTATATACCGGGCAGTATTACAAAGCAACGGGGTGGTGTGAAAATACCACAAAAATGGTCTTTTCCATATTATTAGAATGCGAAACTCTAGTGATAGTTCCATCAGGAGTGTTTGGTCCAATTTGCTCCAAACCGGACGAGTTTAACTACCGGACTAATGTAATTGAAGTTTTCATGGGTTTTTTCAATAATTTACATGGAGAAAACTCACTAGTCCGAATTTTCATCGCAACAAATGAAAATAAGAAAGATAGTTTTATTACTTACAACTTTGTCAAAGACTGCGAATAAATCCAGCTTTAGTAGGTGAAGTAATTAAAATTTTAACGAAGTGATGTCTGAGTCAGTTTTGCATGGGGACAAATCCTGTATGTAGTGAATCAGTTGTCGATTCCCATTAACCTTTTCGTTTTTCGAAATAACGGTTGGTTTTAGCTGAATAGAATATTTGGAAGAGTTTTAATACATAATATGCGTCATCTCTTGGCTGGAACATTTAAGTTCCACACTTCACTGCACAGAGGGCGCCAATATTAGCTGTTCAACGGTGTGAGCTACAAACTAGAAGTCTTCTACAAAGTTGTAGAACATACATTTCTCATCAATTTGTCTGAACATGTCCATACTCTATCTCTTTCCCGAAAAAAGTAAGTGTTGGCACCTATTCGATGGAAGATAGTTCTATAATTTTCTAGCGAAACGATGACTCACATTATGTGTTAAAATCTCTCTGGACATACTTTCTAGCTAAATTGAACCGTTATTGTGCACACAAAAAAGTTCGTGAAATTCTACGACTGATTCAACACTACACTCTTTTTGGCCCCATGCAAAATTGACTCACATCACTTCTTTAAAATTTTAATAACTTCTCCTAAAGCTTCTCTTAAAGCTGGAATTATTAGCAATCTTTGACAAAGTTTTTGGTAATAAAATTATCTTTCTTAATTTCACTTATAGTGACAAAATGATGCACCAAACGGCATTCGGCCAAACGGTACGTTCTCTGCTAGTGCTTGTGCAATTAACCCAGGTTGTTATTGATCGGGAATAGCTGAAATTGCACAGAGAATTAATAGCTGATAATGCCTGGGAGTAACAAATCATATTACAATGTACAGCTCCTGATAATTCCAAGTTATGTATTGATCAAAATCGGCGACGGTGGGGCCCAAACATAGATCACAGCCAGAAAGGGGAAAGGGGTCTTCGTTCGTCAGTTGCTTTTGCTGGAGGCCTGCACGTTTCTCAAGTATCACGGAAGGAGGGATATTGCTAATAATGTTAGAGATTCTAGATTGTAGGATTCTCTGGGTTACCGGCCACCAGGTGCCTAAATACGTTTTAGGAATATGGTAACGGCGGATTTCGAGAAATAATTATTTTTACGGAAGACAAACTTGCAAAAAGCGCCAACAAATTTCGGAGAGAAAAATGAATTAAGAGTGAAAAATAAACTGCGGCTACAACTAAAAAAGTATCGATTGTTCTCGTGACGAGCATATGAAATAATTTTGAGTGGCTCAAAATAAGCATTAACTGTACTGACTAACTTTGTTTGTATCATCACATACCTTTAATTTAACGCGTGCATACTTTATTATTAACCAAACCTAAGTGATATTAATCTCCTAGTGGACACCAGTTCCCGATGACACGCGCACATGTTCTTATGTTGTTTACTATAACAAGATCGGAGACAATAAGAACGAAAAGAAACTAATTTACTAATTTTAAACAGCAATGTGTTAAAAGCAGAAAATAAAAATGGATTTTGGCTTAATTGGCGATTCTTCTTGTAGTCACAATTTTAGCTTACCTTTTTGAGGATTAATTCACCTAGCAGTGAGATGAGAGATTTCTTACACTGTTGGATAATTCATTAGTTGGCAGAACTCATGCGAAGTAGGCACCCAACTAGAGGTAGGATAAACACGAACAAAATTTTGAAAAATCTGAATAAATTATACAAAATCAATAGAACGCATGAAATTTAAAAAATTAACCCTTGTGAAGGCAAGCTAAAATCCTAACGCTAAAAGGCAAGCCGGGCCTCTAAGGCCCGGTAATATTTTATTCCCTCCCACAGCAACAGCATGAATGCCAATTTTATTCAGAAATACAAACTTTGATGATTTCTCTACTCAAATTGATTGGCATTGTAGAATACTCACCCTTATGATTAGCTAGAGTAAGCATTGGATGAAGCCAAAAGCTAAAATATGTAAATATATAATTACCACTTTTCGAATGTGTCGAGCAATATCTTGTTTCACCACAGGTTGAAAATTGAGAGCTTTGACCTTGGAAAACGTTCGTTCACTCCATTTTCTGGCAAGAAAAATTTGAATATTTGGCAATTAACAATTTTGACAGTTTTCGCTTAGGAGCAAAAGAATTGCAGAGCAAAACTTTGCTCTTCAAAATGCATGTCTCAAACTTCTGTACTGCCTTTGAAAATATATTTGTCCCCTTCTTTTATAAGACTTCCTATCTTTATACGACTGATTTGCGATCATAGGTGGTGTAACTTTGTCAAATCAGACTACGCTGAGATGACAGCTTCGTGTACCCAAACTATGAATCCACAGCTTGCTTCGACGCTATGTAATAAAACGGTATGGCAAAAACTGTTATTCTGCCATACAGACCACAAAAATGGCAACTCTGTTGTTGAATAAGACTTTTCACACACAAAATTCTTTAGATATATATTTCATTGAAGAAAAATTGTGAGGTTCTATTTGAATCAAACATTTGTTACAATGATATAACTTCATGAGTATGCGTCAGACCGGCACAAAAATTAACTTTTTTCGGAACACCACTCAATCGAATGATAATGGGCTCCAGACGTCCCATTCCAAATACAAACTTGTGCGGATGCTTCTGGTTTACTCACAAGAATTTTTAAATTTGTTTGCAAAAATATATGAAATATTGGCAATGGAAACAATAAATTCAGTAAAATATGTCAATATCATCTTATGTAGCCTAAAAACCTCAGATATATAGCTGAATATGAAAGGATGTACATTGCAGAAGACTGCAAATTGATCCGACTTTGATATTGTAATATAATATTGAATGTTCCCTCTCTTTATCGCACATGGTTAGAATAGGACATTTTCAAAAATTCTTCTAGTATTCGAACTTAAATAACTTTGTCCGGTAACCTACAATAATTATGCAACTTTCAACAAGGTTGTTCGTTTTTAAAAAAGCTACACCACCTGAAGTTTTGAAGTATGCAAAGTAACTGTAGGAATTTTTATTGAATTTTGATTTTTTTATCCGATTTTCCATATATTTCACCATAGAAATTGCAAAACTCCTGTGAGTGAGCTAGAGCTATAGGAAAAAGATCATAAGTGGTATACGGTTTGCAGAGCTAGTTAACACTTGATTTAGTAATTTTCCGAAAAAAGTTCAAAAAAGTTGCCCGTTTAGTATGCGTGCACAGTTATGGGTGCATTGAAAAGCGCTTACGTGAGAAATATTACATGACACAAATAAATGGTAAATGTGTTTTAACTTAATCGAAGATAAGTTCGTCAAAGCTTAGGAAATATTTATAAAAACTGAAAAGAATTCATCAAGATTCAAATTTCCATGATCAAGCTCTTACTGCATGCATAACACTTTGTAACTAAGAAATCGATAGCCGCCGCGCCTGGAAGACCCGCGTGCCTTTTTGAGGGTTAAAGCGGCATGAAAATGAAAACAAATCGAATTCCTAAAACGTGTAGAATGATTAATATAAATCAAATTAATGAAATATGTGAATCGAATTAGCTGATATCATTAAATAAAGTGGGGGTGGGCGTAGCGTAGTTGGTAAATCGATTGCCTTGTACGCAGCGCACCTGGGTTCCAGTCCCGACCCCGCACAAAGGGTTAGAAATTTTTCATAAGAGATTTTTCTAACCCGAAGAGGCGAATGACCTTAATGTTAAAACCTCTATAATCGAAATAAAAAAATTAAATAAAAAAATAGAAAATTTCAAAGAAAAGCTTCAAAATTAATTGCATAATTGAATTGAGTCAAATTAGCAAACTGAATGAAATTAATAAAAGAAATGACTGAATTGAATCATTAATAGCTATAAAATGAAGTAATTGAAGAAAATACATGAATGAAATGGGTTTCATGGTCCTTGACTTGAGACATGTTGGTGGACTCGAGCGCTTCGTCGTAACTCTGCGGTTGGGGTAAGTTGGCGGTGCTGCACGCGGGGCAAGTTGGTACTAGTTACAGTGCAAAAAACCTGTTTTAATCCACCTAGAGGTGCAATTGTGCCTTTCTCATTTCTCCAAACTATGATTTAGTAGCTGGTTCGTACAATATAACATTAGGGTAATGTTTTTCATTCTTATTACACTTGGTAAGTATATATAAGAGCACCTTTTTGCATTCATCGCGGTATCGGTTTGAATCGGAGTTTTCTATGCGATCGCACTCCACAACCCGTAACTCCGGAACCGGAAGTCGGATGGAGATGGAATTTAATATCGGTTTCCGGGGACGCAACACCTTTCATTTGAGACTAAGTTGATCAAATCGGTCTTGCCATTTTCGAGAAACCAATATAACCGTTATTCTGAATTTGGATGCTTCCGGATCCGTCGATGGTGGCCAGTGTGGCCAAAGAGACTTTGAATGACTGTTGGTGACCTAGATCTACAAATTCCACAAATGTGTTTACATTTTGGAAAAAAATTCACCTTTTTACATTCATCGCAGAATTCGTTAGAATCGGGATTTGCTGCGTGATCGTACGTATCACCCTGTAATTCAGGAACCAGAACTCGTATCCACACAAAATTCAACAGCAGCTGATGGACCTTTCATTTAAAATCAAGTTATCAAAATCGGTTCAGAAAATTCCGAGAAACCGATGTGGACAAATCAACAAATTTTGTTTTGTAACCATACTCTTCAACTCGTAATCCGGAACAAGATGTCGGTTGAAAATGAAATTCAATAGCAACCTATGGGAATATTATACCTTTCATTTGAATCTTAGTTTGTAAAAATCGGTTCAGTCATCTCCGAGAAACCGATGTGGACATATTGTTAACAAATCCGCACATACACACATACATACATACATACATACATACATACATACATACATACATACATACATACATACATACACACATACATACACACAGATATTTTGCGATCTCGGCGAACTGAGTCGAATGTTATGAGTCGGTTAGAAAGTCGGTTTTTGGAGCAATTGCATAACCTTTCTATATGAGAAAGGCAAAAGAATAATATTTAGCTTAATCAGCATGAGTTCAATAGTATTTTCATGTGATTATATTTTGAAATGATGGTGGAATGGGTTTGAAAGTGGAGGGAATGGGGGGTTAGTAGAGTGGGAGTGGAGGATGCGTCAGAAATCCTTCATCTTATTTCGGTATACGGGATGGATGCAGGAAATGCGGGCGTGAGGGTGGTCCAAGGGGAGGGGAGTGATGAAGGATGGAGGTGTAAGGGCAAGACGGAGGGAGGGAGGGGGGCGGCGACGCAATACTCAACTGCATATTTTGTCTTCCATTTGAGACTTGACTTTGAGAAAATCGGTTCAGTCATCACCGAAGAACCGATTTGACTTTAATTGTGGAATATGCCCGGAATTCCGGACTTCCGGAATCGTCGATAGTAGGCAATATATTCAAAGAATGTTTGATTGGCAATCAGTGATCTAGATCTGCGATTAGAAGTTATTTGGTGACAATTTCAATAGTTTTTAGCCTCTGAGGTATTACGATTGTACCGATTTATATGGGAAATTCCAGTGTATCCTTACTAACACCCCTGTAACTCCGGAAGCAAGAGTCAGAACCGAATGAAATTCAGCAGCAGTCAATGGCATTACTGTATCTTTCATTTGAAATCAAGTTTGTAAAAATCGGTAGAGAATTCGTTGGGGAATGGGTGTGCTTAGGAACTTGGCGAGTTCCCCGGGGGCGTCATGACCTGTCATAGGTGGCCAATGTGGTCAAAGCTGCTTTAATTGATCATTAGTGATCCAGACCCGCAAACTAGAGTAATGTTACATCAATTTTAATATGTTTTACATCATTTGAACATCATGGTGGTACCAGTTTATATGGGAATTTGCTGTGTGACTGCACTCTTCAACCCGTAACTCCGGAACCGGAAGTCGGATCAACTAAAAATTCAATAGCAGCTTATGGGAGCGTTATACCTTTCAGATGAAACTAAGTTTGCGAAAATCGGTTCAGCCATCTCTGAGAAAATTGTGTGAGTTTAAATGACACACACACATACATACACACACACAGACATTTGCCGATCTCGACGAACTGAATCGAATGGTGTATGACACTCGGCCCTCCGGGCCTCGGTTAAAAAGTCGATTTTTACAGTGATTGCATAGCCTTTCTTTATATGAGAAAGGCAAAAAGTCATCAAAAGTTTTAATTTCTGGAATTCACTCCAAAGTAAGAAAATCTTTTTCTTGTGCATCTCGCCAATGTAGGAAACATTTATTCCGGCCAATTGCATGAAGAATTTCGAAAATTTGCTTTTGAATAGGGAGTACGCGTCAATGTCAAAATTCCGGGGTATTGAGACTGAAATACAATAGCAAATGTTGGTTAATATACAGTTTTCTCGAAAAGACATTCAGAACGATCCAAAAGGACCCTTGAAGTAATTTAAACTCCATTGCATTGCTTAGTTTTTGGCGTATCCTCACATGCCACCAACTTACCCCGGGACCGGGGTAAGTTAGCAGGTTTTTCGCGAGACATTTTTTTGTCTCTAAAAATGGAGACAATGCATCAAACACTTTAAAAAAATCAGAGAGGTTGCCAACAGTCTGCTCTTTCATTCCGCGTGTTCTATTTTGTAAGATCTACCTACTTCAAAGCGGCAAAAATTGAAAACTGTAAACACCGCCAACTAGCCCTGGTCTCCCTACTATGGCTCTAAATTTTCAAAACTTTCCCTGCTAATTGAATGTTGTTAAAAAGCAAACATGAGAAATGTGACTACGTACTATTTGAAATGAAAAATGGAAAAAAAACCAGAAGAATCAAATTAATAAAATGATAAAAACCCGTTTTAATTCACCTGGTGGTGCAATTGTGCCTTTCCCATTTATCCAAAGTACGGTTCCATGGCTGGGTATGTTTAATATAATGGTGGAAATGTCTACTACACATTCAGTGCGATTTACACATACGTACAATGAATCGACAGCTTCGAACTTGAGTTGCTATGTGTTGACGCTGAAACACTTGAAATCAGCGGTGGATGAAGGAGGGTTCGGGAGTTTGGACCCCACCAAAAATTTTTAACTTGTAAAAAAAAATTTAAATTAGTTTCTCAACTCAAAATCATTTCAAATCAAATTTTTCACTGGTTTTTCAGACCCACTAGGAAAATTTATTCTGAAGGAACTAGAAAATTTTATTCGGGTAGGGAGGTACATGATGAGCGAAGGGCGGTTTAGGAAAAAGTGGGCGAGAGGGGGTATCCCTCATCGTATTCCCCTAATTACGCCTCTGTTAAAATACAGAAAACCTATACAAGTCAAAAACAAATTGGCTGGGATTATGTTAAAGATGTTCAGAGTGATTGCATAGCCTTTCTAAAGGAGAAAGGCAGAAAAGGAGAAAAAATAATAGAATAAAAGGAATCAACTGATTAAAATAAAAATTAATAAATATTAAAACAGTTGCAAATTTTATAGAATAAATGAAATTTTTACAAATTAATAATTTGGATGAAATTATTAAAACGAATGAATGGAAAAATAATCAGATTATTAAATTGAAGAAACTACATAATATGCATGAACTGGAAAAAATAATTAAATGCAAACAATCAAAACAGCGAATAAAATAGGTTAAATGCATGAAATGAATAAGCTGATCATAATAAATTCGAGGAATGAAACGAATAGAATAGATGAAATGAAAAAAAATGAACTCAAGTGAACAAAAGGAATGAAAAGAATGCTGAATGAAATAAATGTTTAAAATGAAATGATTATATTTTTTAAATCAGTTCAACAATCCAAATGAATTAATTTTATAGAACGAATGAAAATCCATGAAATTAATAAACTAAAAAAAATAGTATATGTAATAACGTCTAAAACAAAAATGTTTAAATTAAGCAAATGGATAAAACAAATTAGATGAATTTGAAAACCATTGTTTCATAAAGTTCTTCAATGTTTGTGATAATCCCATTGTTTGAAGAATAGCTAATTACGATACAATGCACTTTTTTCTGTTTTCATCATTCATCATTTACTATGCCTCACATGGCCAACGCACTATCGCGAGGTTTATTACAAAAAGCTGTCTGAAAATATTTTGTCTCATATTCTTGTTCAAAATGTTTGTTTGGATTACAGTAATGTTTCGATTATATCACGGTCGCTCTTATTTTAGCGTGATATATTTGAAGCGTGATATATTCAAAACAAATCTGAAGATTACATTCAAGCATTATTCCATGTATTTCTATAAACAAAAAGTAATAAAAAGTTAAAGTTAGTCGAAAAGAATAAATCATAGTAGGGTTATGAGCCTATTTTTTCCATGTTTCTATTATCATACTACCCATTTGAAGCTGTTGGTTTGAGCAGCGTTCGCCATCTTTGTTCCACGCATTGGGTCAAATGGTATGGCATCAGCCGATAATTTTTCCCCACACAGCTTCACTTCACGTATCCCGTACCGTATTCCCTAAAATTGTTGAACCACCCGAAACTAAACTTGAAGGAATCTGGCACGTTAAGATTTTGGGAAAATATCTTGACTATTAAAACAGTGTACGATTCAGTTTTCGTTGTTTCAACATCCATGTAAATAGTCCCATATCCAATCGTTGATGTTGTCCTTCCAAAAGAAAAGTGTTCACATCCATTCAAGATAAAATGCATGTCTCGGCACACCCACCATATCTTTCCTATGTTGTTTTTCTCATTATTTTGTTAAATTTCCTGCTAATAACTAACAATTAAGCGAATAAAAAAGAAGTCGTTTTTTGATCCGCTACACCAGACGCCCTCTTAAGGACACGGCAATCAAGTTACGAATAATTTAAACTAATATTGGAATCAGCCGAAAGATATTTCGGCAATCCTAGTCATTGCAACAAAGTTTAAAGTTTCGCGCCACGCCCTCCGTCCATGTAAAGGAACAAGATGAACAGCGCTATAACATTGCTTCTACTGCTTAGACATCTAAAAAAAATTCAGATACATTCATAAGAATCTATTCTTTAAGAATATAAACGTTCGGTTTTTTGACCGATCTCATCATATATAAACCCTTAACTAATTATTCCGAAACCCAATAATAGGCTCATTACCCTACATGTAAATAAGCAATTCAATTGTAAAAATATCTTGAAAGTGCCAGGACCTAATATGTGGCTTAATTGGATTACAACGTAGTGTGCCTTGTCTGTATTTCAAAAAGCGTGATATAATCGAGGGTGATATAAACGAGTATTGCTATAAACGCATAGTGATATAATCGAAACATTACTGTAATAATATTTTACGACACTCATAAAGGGATTTTTAAATATGACAGAATTAAACACTTATGATTCGGACTTTTACAGAGAATAAGCTTTTCTGGTCCTGTATTTTAACAACATCCTTACAGCTTGCGAATTGCTTCGTTTGGAAGCCCTATTCAAACCAGTGCCATGGCAAAGAATTGGTTCAAACTAGAAGATTGAGTATTTAAATTGAATAAGCAAGTTGACATCGAAAGAATCCCTCTACATATAAACTGCCTTTGAGGCGTGAATATTCTTGTACTACAAAATTTTATTTTTTGCGAATAAACGTTTTAGTCACATTGATCGTGAAAAATCATTCTTAAAAAAGGCAAAAGGGCCTAAGAATGGTGAAAATTTTCTGTTTGACGCAACTCGAATTGAATGCCCCAATTGAGAAAACGCATTGAAAGATCATGGCAGAATCTGCTCCAACCAACGGCTTCGTGTGAATAGGGTCAGGATAGAAACAGGGCGAAAGTACTACCACCACCCTAGAAAGTATCACTAGAAGTTATAGATTCAAAAACACATTTGCTCTTGTTAGTATCACAAGTATAATTATGCTTATGACACTAACAAGAACAAATGTGTTTTTGAATCCATAACTTTTAGTGATACTTTCTAGGGTGGTGGTCGTACTTTCGCCCTGTTTCTATCATGACTATTTATGAATATTAACTATATGAAAAAAAGTTTTACATAATTCCTAGGAGGACTATATGACGATCTGTGTATTCATATACTGTCAAACATTAAACTCACGGTTGATCGCAACGCTTATTGCAAGGGTCAAACAACTTAACTCTAGAAAAATTTTACTCTTATCTTTGTAGGGCACTTGCAGATACATTTTTGAGAAATAGTTTATTCATTATTGAGTGAATTCACGAAAAGTTTTCAAAATAGAATTCATTGAATATTCCAAATCGGTTTAGTTTTACCCCTAAAACACCAGTAAAGCTCGTTATACAACGGTTTGAGAGGAATAAAAATATGAGCTGTTTAATATCTCCGCCGTTCGTGGACCAATTTTAACAGTCTATGACTTGTTAGAAAGAGATTTCCAATTTCATGCACATTGCCTGAAATAAATTTCTTGATTTGAATGTTCAGTTTTTCATGTCGTATTTTAACAAATTCACCCATATTTCAGAAAGTAAACAACATATCCAGAAACAAAAATAATAGCGTTTAATGATAAAGTTTTATTTGAAACCAAGTTCGTCAGGATTGTCTCCGCCATTGCTGAGATAAATACGTGACATTATTGTATATACGTACAATTTCACACACATACAGACATTGTCCCAGCTCACCAAGCTGAGTCGATTGGTATATAAGACTGGGCTTTCCGGGCCTTTGAAAAAGTTTTCAAAGTTGTAGTCATTAAAACTGAACTTAAAACGAATTTATTATGCAATTTATTACGGCCCTGCAGTTTTCCGTCATAAGTTCCATCTCCTAGGTCCGTATCTTAGATTCTTTTGTTCTCAATCATAATCTGATAATCTATTTGGTAACTAAACCCTTACCAAGGGATCAGTCTGGCACACTTCACTTTCGATATATCGGTTTCCAGTTCAACTATGGTTCCAAAATTACCAATTGTTATATAGTGGAACCACTCCTTATGATTAGATAACTATGGGATAATCGATACGGTGAATATCAAACAAAAAGTTACCTATTGGTTTCGTTTCGTGCTCTGTTCCCTTGAATACGTAAACACATTTCTCATCTGTTTTGTTTCAATTTTCGAACCACTCTCCACGCTAATATTCAATTTTTGGCACGGTACCATTTCTTATATCAGTTATTGTACTTCAGTTAATTTTTATATGCATAATTCTTTTTCCATTTTGACCACTCCATTCGCGTGAAATTAAGGCATCATTTCAATTCCACGCACTTGTTCCTTTCTTACGTGGTTGCACGTCACGCCGGTCGGTCCAATCGAATCGTAAACCAGCCGCCGAAACCCTCGCGATATTGTTCGATTGTTTTGGGACACACCAAACCGTTCACTGCGAAATGGAAAGGAAATCCACACACAAAAAAATCGGGTGCTCTTACGAAAAGCGGAGGTGCGTCGGTTTGCGAAAAATCCCGCACCGAAATCGAAAGTGAACGCCACCCCAGATGGGGAAGGTGATGAATTGATAATGATGATGCTGATAATAATCGGCGGAGGCCAAATGGAGGCCAAACTAGACTTTTCCGCCAATTAGCCCGTGTTGAGCCATACGCTTATCTCTCTCTCTCGGAATGTAGGTTTCTCCGAAGTGATAGTGAAATGTTTGCTTTGTGCTACCGATTTCTCCTGCTGCTTCGCTCTGCATTTCGACAGACTGTAAATGGCGATGTTTTTTGTTAATAATTCGAGGAAGTCGTTTCAGCGCACAGCTCACCTGAAAAGATTTGTTAGACAAATGGACAGGTTTGCACTATTGCCAATGGAGCAATAATTAAAATGCCTTATGAAACACCTTTCTAGCGAAGAGACATTTTGCATTTTGTTGTGTTTGACAAGACACGTATAATTTTCGTTAAATTATTGAAATTATCTGCAAACAAACAAAAACATTCACACAACACTATTTGCGAATCATCGCTCGCAAACTTCCGCAAAGCGAACGAAAAGCTTCCCCGGACACCAGTTTACAAGCTAAAACACACTGAGGCAATAAGTGTGGAACATGAGCTCATCATTCCTAGCCAATATCGGTGCCTGCCAACAGGTCGATAGATAACCTGAATGAAATGTCGAACTTTCACTCGTTCATCTTGCGAAAAAAAACTCCATTATCTGCGCAGTCTGGTAGCAAGCGAAACGGTTTGTTATTTGCGCTATTTGCGCGTACATACCCTGAAACACGAACTCATAACAGTTACCCTCTCACCATGCCGCTGCTGCTGTGTGGATGCTACGGTGGGTGGAAGGCTGGACGCGTAAATATTTACCAGCGCAATTTGCTCTCACCTTTCTGGACTTTTCGCCCGAACCAACTCAATCCGTATTGAAGCGAACTCAGCGCGTGAGGGTTCAAACATTAAAACATTGTGTAAGGTATTATAATGAAAATTGTTTTCAAAAGACTCCGTTTGAGTTACCTATTTCTCTCTAACTCAGACGTTCAGCTTTTCCGAAATAGACAAAAGAAAAAAAACGGCGTCTTCGCGGGAAAACTGTTCACTTTGCGTGCTCGTAATTAAATTACTCAATAAGTCTTCACTTGGCTGAATGGTGATGATCTGCGAGGGCAGCCGCCGTGGGTTTCTTCTACCGTTATCAGGTTACAGCGAAAATGTTATGCGAAAAGGTATTTCTCGCTCGCCTGATCCATTTTACAATAATGATTCCGTGAGAGCGTTGTGAACGATAGCTGTGGCCATTTATTGGCTCTTTGTAGCAAGTGTTGGAGCATAATAGTAGTGCGTGTTGAAACTGGATAATTGCGGTGTAACGAAATACGACTTGTTTGACATTAAATCTAACGACGTGAACGAGATGTGTTCGTTAAAATTAGCGATAAATCGGTAGCATTCTTTAAAAAATTATAAACCAAAAAATCAGTGCCGTTGTGGATATTATACAAGACAAACAATATTCATATTATTAGACATCAGCGGAATATGTTGTATGAGAGCTTCTCATTTGCAATTTTATTACAATGAGTTAACTTAAAAATACAAAATATAAGTTAAACGTAAAAATAATATGATAGCTGAAAACACAAACATCTTGTATATTAGTTATTTATTTGAACCAGAAGTAACCATTCTGGTTACATCTACAACCGAAACTTGCTGTACTATCTGCAACTTGCAAGAGCGGTTATACTAAATTTATGCTAACCTTGAATAACCGAACACAGCTTGATATAATTGAAAACACGATTTCACGGTGTTCCTAAAACCGTTATTAACAAAAAAATGACCACCAATTTGTCATTCGAAAGATACAGTATCCAAGCATCTTCTCAGTGAATTTCAAAATGATCCATCGAGAGATTCGAGAGTTTTTGCGATTTGAAGTTTTATGATACGTTTCATAAGGCTACCAGCAAACACCCACGGGTTTGGTCCTATCTCCATAAACAAAAAAATATTTGTCTACTTACTTAGTACATGGCATTCGAAAGACATAGAAATCAAGTATATCTCCTGCAAGTTTGAAAATATTTCATTGACGGACGCTAGTTGGGTTGACAGATGTTAAAACTGGTCAAAGGGGATGTTATTAGTACAAGTTCATCTGCTCATATCTCTAACTATTGTCAGTTTTATTGTCGAATTGAACTTATCATGAGAATTTGAGTTGTTTATACAGCAATTGCAATCAACTAGTATATAAAAATGGATAGGCCGCTATTTTTAATACAAAAATATTCACTAAATAATGATAATACATATAGTTGAGATCAACACACCTAGAAAAAATAGTGTAAATTTACGTCTCCTGACCATGACATATACGAGCATCAAAAATGACACAGTTTTACGTTTGATTTTAATTTTACATGTCGTTGAATTTTGCGAGCCACGTAATTTTACTGTACATGTGGTATTTCTTTAAAATGTTGAATAGTGTAATTTTATGGCACTGAGCATGAAAGTACATCTTTCATGTAAAATTAAACAGAAGACGGTTATATTTCGTCATTTCGTCAATTTCGGTTTGTTGGATTGTGGCAAGTTTGGAATAACGTCAACGATAAAATTCAGATTTTTTGGTGTGAATTATATTGTCTATTTATTGATGTAGAAAACTCTTTTCTTCTAATGAAAATTAACGATGAAACGTCTACCTGTTCAATAATGAGAAAATAATTAGAATCGGTCAACAAACCATTGAGATATGGCCTTTTGAAGTAAACATTCCAACTTTTATCCCTTTTTTTAAATTTACACTTAATATTTAACGTTTGGTAGACAACCCTATTTTCATATTTTTTCAGTGCACCATATAAATAACACCTTTTGTACATTATATTTATGTTATTAAATGGTAAGGTTTTCCTTTAAAAACCGCGACACGTATAAACGATCTAAATAGTCAATGGACAAACATGGATTCACGCTTGAAGTCTGGTAGAAAACCCATCTATGACCGCATACCACATCCAAACCGTTATAAATTTCGATACCGTCAATGAAATATTTTCAAACTTGCAGGAGATATACTTGATTACTATATCTTTCGAATGCCATGTACTAAATAAGTAGACAAATATTTTTTTGTTTGTGGAGATAGGACCAAACCCGTGGGTGTTTGCTAGTAGCCTTATGAAACGTATCATAAAACTTCAAATCGCAAAAACTCTCGAATCTCTCGATGGATCATTTTGAAATTCACTGAGAAGATGTTTGGATACTGTATCTTTCGAATGCCGTATGACAAATTGGTGGTCATTTTTTTGTTAATAACGGTTTTAGGAACACCGTGGATTTGATTTTGATTTAGTAATGCTGTGACTACTCAGACCGTTATCGTTTTGGTCGTTTTAACAGTTAAAAATACAAATGGAAAGGGCGCGGCCACAGCGATTCCCAACCGAAAATATTTTCTCCAAAAAGATTTTCTATGCCGATAAAACAGGCGAATGACGCTTAGGTTGAAATCTCTATAATCGAAAAATAAATTCGCGAGAGAAAAATGGTCCAATAACAACAAACGAGAAACTATTTTTGTCATCCGCATAAGTAAATTGAAAACTAAGCCAGATGTCGAAATATCTTGTTGATAACGAAACGAGTATTTAATTCGATGTTTTGATTGGAAAATAAAAGTAAAAAAATGAGATACAAAGCATATAAACAAAGCACAATGAAAACAAAATAAAATAAAAATGAAGTCTAAAGTCGAAGAGTGCGGTCACTATACTCCCATATATACTTGTGCCACCATGATGTCCAAATGTTGTAAAAAATATTAAAATGGGTCCAATAATACTTGGATTTGCTGGTCTACATAACTAATGATCATTCGAAGCAGCTTTGCACCAAACTGGCCCCCTATGACGGTTCTTGATGCACCCGGGGAACTCGCTAAGTTCCTAAACTATCATAACACCTATTTTTCAGCAAACTCTTGATCGATTTTTACAAACTTGATTTCAAATGACAGGTATAGCAAGCAGTCTTCCCATGCACATCGACAAGTTTGCACCCGTGTACAAAATTTCGTGCACGCATTTAACCTCAAACATTCTTTGCCTTTGTGTACAGGTTTCCATCGAAAACCGAACCCAAGCGAACGATGTACAAACTTAAGTTTAAACACCGTGTACGTACACAGTGTACGTACACAAGAAAGGCATGCTCAAAACAGATTGCGTCAACGTTAGTGATGATGAGTGAGAGAAAGAGAAAACTAGTGTCAAGATCCGGTGTGTACGAACACCGCGTACGTACACGGGGTTCGGATGTGCAGACGAACACGTGCACGTGTTTTGGTACGCATTAGCGCGTTCGAGTTTGCACACGAAATGTGGGTATAAGATGAGCACAGAACTAGAGCGAACATGGTGTTCGATGTTCATTTGGGAAGACTGATAGCAAGTTACAGGTTGGTTAGTAAGGTCACTCTGGAATTTCCCAAATGAACCGTTACAATAGTAATACCTCAGAGGCTAAACGTCTATTGAAATGTTCACCAAATTACATCTGTTCGTAGACCCCAGATTGCCAATCAAACATTCTTTGAATATATTGTCCTCTGTCGACAGTTCCGGAAGTCCCGGTTTCCTGGCATATTCCCTAGTTAAAGTCACATCGATTCTTCGGTCTCAAATGGAAGATATAGTATGCAGTTGGGTGTTGCACCCCTTTCCCGTCTTTCCAATACCCCTTCTTGCTTCATAACTTTTGCCCAACCCCTTTCGACTACATTCCCTTCATCAACCCAGCATTCCGAAATAAGATAAAGAATTTCTGACATATTCTCGACTCTCACTCTACTAGCCCCCACCCTCATAACATTGAACTCATGCTGATTAAGCTAATTGAATATTACAGATTTTAAAGTACGGGATGAATGGCGTACGTGTTAAGTATTATAAGAATGTAATAGACATTTTCATAATTATATTGAACAAAACAACTTTCGCATTAATTCAAACTAATGAATCCTAATTTGAATAAATGAGAAAGGCACAATCGCACCACTAGGTGGATTAAAACAGGTTTTTACTTGGTTGTAAAGCTTTTACGCCGACGCAGTTCAGTAGTTAGACCATACTACCGATTTCGCCCATCGTGTGCCTGTTTGAGGGAGTGTGCACAGAAAAGATCAACTCTGAACCCTGAATTCCACCAAGGAGTCCGACATTTGCGTGACCCCCGGATTCCATTTGAAATTACTGCTTCGGAGGGAAGCTGTACTCATGCACTTCGCTTGATTGCTGGTCTAGCTGGTCGTGCTAGTTTGCTGGTTTCATAACCGCCATATTAGTCCTGCACGGCATGATACTCTACATGCGCTCCTCTCTGCGTTGACCAGCTGGATGCCGTGGTTGATCTAGCGATTCCGGTTGAGCCACCCTCCGCTGGTACCCCAATGACCCCAAACTGGTGGTTTGTTGCGATCAGTATTTTCCGGCATAGGCCCGGACGGTGGCGTTAGCCTACCTCGGCGGAAAGTTTCCCGACGCAAGAATGTCTCCGGATATCGTTGACAGACGCGTTATTATTGCTTCGATGCAGTCTGGCAGAATGCAGAGGTCTATCCAGCGATTCCGGGTGGAGGGTTGCGTCCGGTTCACTGGTGCACCGACGATTCAAGCCGGCGATTCGCTACGGACTACTCGCAATAGTCCCCGACTGTGGATCTTTCATACTTCGCCAAAGAGTTCTTCGGCAGGGGAAGATTTTCCGAAACCGATGCTACTCCAGCCAGATGCCGAGATCGGTCCTGCGATTCTGGGTAGAGGAAGACTTCCCGTTTACAGACGCTCCGACGACCTTTTGTCGGTTCTACTTCCCGATCTACTCTAACTAATCTCCGGCGGTGGGCCTAGCCTATTCCAACGGAGAAATTTCCGGACGTTGAAAGTTCCTTCGAAACCGTTATCTCGATACTGGTCGGTTAGGTGCCGAGGTGAATTCTGCGATTCCGGGGGGAGGATTACTTCCGGTGTTCAGGTGCCCCAACGACCTACCGTCGACGATGCGATGACTTGTTCAGTGCCAAGGTCGGACCGGGGATTCAGGTTGAAGTGTAACTTCCGGTTTATCGGTGCCTCGACGACCCGAAGCCGTGTACTACTACGTTGCTGGTCATTACTCCTCGCGCCAGCTTCGTTGCAACGCTGATGTGATATGAAAGACTATTCTGTTCACCGCGTTCAATTTTTTTGTCCGCGTACATTCTTTGGACAACATTGTTCATTTCAGGCACGCGATACAGAACGGCGATCTCGCGTGGCCGAGCCTATTCAGATACTTCTTGAAAAAGCCATGACCAGACAATAATTGCGTCATGTGGAAGTTCACATCACCGTTCGCTCTGTTCACCCACACCGACAGGCATGAATTTAGTCGATAGGTCTATCCCACTGATTTTGCCACTTGAGCTATCAGCTAGAGCTCGTTTACGGACTCCTTTCGTGCCTCGATCCCTGTAACATTCGCTATATTCTTCGAGTAGTATGTATATGGGAATCGTTCGATATACACTAGACACCCGCATGACCGTCAGTCTAAACGTGCTATTCAGCCGAGATATGTTCCTCTTCGTTTGCAATGCCGTCACCCACGCATGTTCTGCGTACATGAACATTGAGCACCGATGTGGAGATACTCACCAATAGTCGCTTTTTACTGCTGCTGATCGCCGAATTGTTGGGCCTGATCTGATGTAGCGCCGCGTTCATTTTTACGGCCCTCCGGCATGCGCTGATGTGGTCATTAATGTGTAGCATCGTCTATCATTACTTCTTTATCAGATCATCTCGGTTTTGTGGTGAGCTAACGCCAGCTTCTACAAGCATCTATCACCTCCGTGGTGAGTACTTCTAATTCCTCTAGTGATTAGTCGTCACTAGAACCTCAATGCCGTCCACAAAACCGACAATCTTCACACCCCTGGGTAGGAGCAGCTTCAGCACTTCGTCATACATAGCATTCTAAAGGGTCGAACCGAGTATAGGACCCTGTGTGTCGATTAGCAACAGCAGTTTCCGGGGAAGTTACTATCGTCGATACACTTTTACAACGCGACCCTAAACATATCACCGTTCGCTGGGATTGCTATATTTAGAGCCACGCTGGGAATACTGGTTCTCAATGCTTTTGCCACAACTATCCGCTCTTCGTTGGTTAACCGAGTTTCTTCTTCGTAGTTATACTCGGCGTGTCCCGTAGTCCCGTATGGCGTGGACGGCCAGGTCGTCGGTTCATGCTGTGGAAACAGCGCTTCTACGATGACTCTCATCATCTTAGGGGCACCTATCTGGTAGTACTGCCGGTCCTCTTATCTTCACCGTGGCAGTTCTCTAGGCGTCGCCCCACGGATTTGAATTGGCGTTGCGGTACAGCTCCTCTAGGCAGGCTTTCTTACTGAGCTTGATTTCATTATTAAGTGCGGTTATTGCCGCCTTATACGCTGGTCTTAGAGCAGCTCTTTCAGGGATGTTATGGGTTCTATGGATTTTCCTCCGGACTCGGTGGCAACATGCTTGTAAGTCGGCAATTGCCGAGATCTAGTAGAAGGCTGGGCGGCGACTGAAGCTTGGTGTACCTTTTCTTGGCATGATTGCATCACACGCTCTTGCTAATACCGTTTACACTTTATCTACCGGATCGCTTGGTGGGCGCTGTGGTCGAGGGGTACATTCTCCAATTTAAACTTCCAACCAGCCCGGGGCTGTAGAAGGTAACGTGAATAACTGATTGTCGACCTTCGCGGCTGTAGGTGCTGGTTGTACCATCGTTTGCAACATCTACGTCCAGCTTTGCAAATGTCTCAAGTAGACTACACCCCATTGAGTTGGTGAAATGGCTGCCTCATTATACTGCCGAAGCGTTGAAATCGCTGGTTATAACAACTGGTAACGATCGATAAGCCCTTCTGTCAGCTTATCGATCATTTCTGTTACTGGATCGAACGTTCACCGCGGAGGTGCGACATTGATTTTGGTGATAACAAGGCCTTCATCTGCGTGATAAACCACTTCCTGAAATGAATATCTCCTTGTTGTTCAAATCTTTGCTGATTTTGAGTTATCTGATATCCACTTTCCATCGCTGGCCGGGATACGCGTATGTCTCCGAAATGATAGCTACATCGCATTTAGACGCTGCAGATTGCCGCAGCAAGTGTTGTGCTTTGTCGCAGTGGTTGAGGTTGGTTTGCGTTACCTTCACTATGCCTTCGTTACAGTCGCCTGTTTGAAGACCGCACATTATGTGCCTCCTGTAACGTGGTTGTTAGCTTCTTCGTTTGCACAGATCAGATATCTCGGCATCTGTCGGCAGTCTTTCGTCTTGTGGCCTTCTTTCCTCACCTTCTGCATAATTTGCTCCTGTCAGGTCCAGTGCAGTTTCTCGCCAGGTGGTTGAACTCTTGACACATGAAGCACACTTCCGGTCGCTAAGAGACACTCAATGGACATTCCGATCAGTAAACATTGATCTTCCCAAGAAAATTCGATTTTATTTGTGAAAGGCATATGAAATAATTTTGAGCGGCCTAAAATGAGCATTAACTGTACCGAAAGTTTTACACTTTGTATGACGGATACATTGACAGTTTACCATTTTACCCACAGATCTGTCACTGATGCACCTTCTGCCCGAAGCAAACCTGAGTAATGCTCAAACCACAACCGCTGTCAAAATGTATGAACTGTGTTAGCGTCAGAACCCGACCAAGCAACCAAAAACGGCATAAGGTGTTTCGAATTCCTGTTGGCACCGCGGGGAGATAAAGGAAAGGAGCTCTATATCTGAAGTAATTGGCCTTATGTTGCATAATCATACAGATTTACCAACCATGGATATAAAATTGCAGTATTGTCTAAAAATGCCAGTTGATGTTTTTGAAGGCACTTTGAATTCACAACTGCAGATTGCTTGCCGGACCAAATATTGCGTGAACAATTTCGAAATTGTCTTTCTTTGTATTTTTCTATGCATGGCATTAAATCTACCTCTGGCGATACAATATTATACCCTCTCCAAACTGTTGAGTACACTACTTTGTGTAGTTTTTCAAGTTTGTAATAGGAGAACGTTGATTGAATTTTATGGTTCACTTTTATGTTCAGAGCTGACGCCATAATAATATAAAGAGAAATTAAACAAAGAAAGGCTGTCAATGTTACTTAAGCGACCTATTGAAACTTGTCTCCAGATTTCTGTGATCGGATTTTTGATTACATATCATCTTATTTTTCAGATTTACACGAAAATGTCGATATAAATCGCTGCAGCGTGACCTTCGTCTTTACCTGTTTGCATTGCAGCTGATAAACTCCGTTTTCTAGCATCAAATCTACGAAAGTGTTTGATTATGTACAGCAATGACCCTATTTTCACCCTATTCCTATTATCGCCCTACTCCTTTGAAGTCGTTGATTAGAGTAGCGTTTGCCATCTCGTCGCTGTTGTGCTATCTTATGACAAACGCCATTTTGGGGTAAACTGAGTTAGATATGTCACATTACTTGTCTAAACAATCTCTACAAAGTGGCGTTTACAGAATTTCGACTTTCTGCATGGTTACTTAGATATAGCGAGAAATGCGCTGAGAAATTTTTAATTTTTTGCTTCAAATGACTGTGTAGTGGGATTGGCTCAAATTATCTTGATGAATAAGATGTTTTTATATGTAAAACTATCTCAGAAACACAATGGCATAATCATTTTCAAAACAAAAATGCGCGAATTGTGAAAAAAATGCAAATTAAGTTTTAAACTGGAAATATAGCATATTTGGCAACGCTGTAACCAAAAATAACTATTTTGCTAGATTCTCTGACTTATTTCCTTCAAAATGCATCTCACTGATTGTTTATAGACCAAATGAAGCCAAAGATATGAATAAAAGTTGATAGTTGATGATTTTTTTTCTATGGAAAATTTTCCATGCACGATTATGACACGCTATACAAATTTTGTCATCAATACACATCTATGACACGTGTGAGTGCGACTTTTGTTTACATTTATACTAAAAGCTCGCAACATAGTCAATTGATCTTTGTAAAATTTGAATGTTTAACACAGAATAGACAGAAGCATCAATTGCCTTCCTTGAATGTTTTATACCATTTATAATTTTCGAGATATTCAATCTCAAACTTTAAAAATCGTTTTTCTCGAAATGTGCAAAATGGCGCTTGTCATAAGAGAGCACAACAGCGACGATCTATGTTCAACGCATTGGTTCAAATGCTGGGATGAAACTTCGAGCAAGCGATGCGAGTTTTCTTAACACGAGTATTTAGTCGGTGTTAAGTCAGACCGGACTAAGTCGCAAAATCTTAAAAAAGCGATAATGATAGCATTGGATGACGAATGTCTTCAGCCACATTGAACTCTTGCCAGATTTGAAATATGTTATAATAAGCAAGAATTATGGCAGAAATTATTTTCGAGTTTCGACGTAGAGGATGCTGCGATTCAAACTTTAAACGCGTTTTTCTCGAATCAATACAATGCTAATTAGTTCGGGCTGACTTAACACTGACCATTTCACAATTTTCAGGTCGCTTTTGTTATACTGTTCTAAGCAACTACCATTCCATTAATAGTAGGCCTAGTAATAAATGAAATAGTGCGACACCCAGCTTAATTAATAGGATCAAAACCGGCTCATTACCCTGTCTATCAACTGTGGCCGGAGGAAGGTGCCCCGTGCAGCGGATGATCGAATTAAAGTTCTTCCTCATCGCGACCGGCTGTGCCTTGCACACGTCATTTGATTTGTACGATTCTCATCAGGTGGCAGCTGCCGCCACAGTCGCATTCCTCTCTCGGTTACTTTAGTAGATACCATGTCCCGCCCGAGCCGTTGCGCCATACGTATAGGTAAGTGATGTTCGACCAACCTGATGCTTTATCGGGATGGCTATGAGAACTATGGGAAATGGGAGAAATTCCTGAGGCTTGGCGAAGAAGAATAAAATGAGAAAAGTTTCAATAGTATTAAAACAACAATCGGAAGCACATCTAGGTAGAAAAGGTATGAAAGCGAGTAAACAAAACACCGGGGGAGTGTGTGAGAACAAAACAGCGTACCGGGATATTGAGTTATTCTGGGCCGTAAATTAAATCCGACCATTAGTTCTGCTCACCGCTAGAAGATGATGATGAGGATGATGATGCCGATGGGATTTGGGCTTGGGCCATCGACTGGCGCAGCATTGTTGGATTATAGCTGGCCATTTACAAGAGCTGTAGAATTTGAGTGTTTTGGTTTCATTGGTTGAGAATGGATCTTCCCGGTGGTAATCATTATTTTTTTTGTTTCGTTATTGAGTTTTTACGACCGACGATGGGAGAGAATGAATCAATGTGTATACACAAATTGAAGTGGTTCATCATGATCCAGCAGGTTTCGATATTTTAATTATGGTGAGCAATTTAGGAACTAGGAAATTGAGGAACTAAGCGATTTTTGAATTATCGATGATAGTCTTGCTGAAAAAAGGATGTTTTTGATTTGGGTAGGTGGATGCTTACGCAAGTTGGGTACTGCGAACTATGTTCCACTGTAACGATTTTGGTATGAATTAAATTCACGTAAATTACACTAGGTGAGGAAACTTCTCACCTCCAAAATGTTAGCAAAGGCTGAACTTTTGTGTGATAGTAACCCTGGGAAATGATGTTCAGCGGTAGTCCTAATGAATTTTTTTAAAAGAAACTGGAGGAGATAAGAGGGGACTTGAATTTTATTGCCGAACCATACAGCCTTCACGAGAAAAGCATATTCCTTTACATTTCCAGAATCCCACGGGTGATGAAGTTTGGAAATATGCATGGATCGCGCTGCGTCCTGTTGAAATATGCAGCCATAATGAGGCGTGCTCCAGTCTTGTACGAAAAGTATTGGAGACTGTCTGATCCAGATGACGCCCAGTATTTCAGGTAACGGGTACATCATTGGTTTCTACTGTTAAAGCTAGTATTTCGTCAAAATCTAAGAAACAAGGATAGCAAAATGAGATCAAAATTTGATGTCATATTTTAAAAATCTAAAACTGTTAGCAAAATAAGATTTCAATTTGATGCTATCATCAATATATGATTTCTACTTGTTGTAATTTTGATGTTAGACATTGCTCGGGAGACCTTCATTGAAATCAAATTACTCTCGGCTGATTTGGTCAGCCTCGTTATCACTAACATCCACTTCAGTTTATTGTCGTCGCTGCGCTAAGTCAATGTAACATCTTAGCCTTTTTCATAACACTTTCAATTGCTGTACTAGTGTGTCGAGCTTCTCCGCCAGCTGGCGAGCTCCCATAACTCGAAGCTCAATAGATGCAATGATCGCAGCGTAAAATGTAAACCAAAATTGTAACGATCGGAACTGCAGCACAGAACACCATTAGCTGCAGAACTACCAGAGTCTGCACCAGTTCAGGTGCATTGGCAGAGCATATCCGTTCCATGATCCACACTGCGTAGTTCAACTTGGTTCCGGCTCGCGATACCGCGCAACCGTTTAAGCCATATTACATATCATACCCGCAGTAGCTGCAGATATGGGGTGGGGAAAGGGTGGCATTTCAGTTACAGGTGCGCCCTCACTCGCGCTCAACCTTAATGAACTTTTCCTCGACGCATCTCTAACTGTTCAGTTCCTTTCGATTAGCTCTCTCTCTCTCTGCACATCCGGCCGAATCAGATCAATTTCCGCTTGGGTGAGCATATTGTTGCGAATCCTTGCCGAGGGCATCCATTCACATCTGCCTCGAGCGCAGGCCAGATCCTTTTGACTCACGAGCGATTTTTTAAAAGGGCATATAAGTATTTTCCAAAAAAAGTTCAATTAGCGTATTTTATACAGCAAAACTATGTGAGAAAGAGTTATAGCGAATAAATACTTTTGCACGGAAAAATAAACAATGAAAAAAATTTCACGAAAACAAAAGTTTATTTTAAAAAACCTAATTTCAAAAAAAACCGGTGAACATTTGTCAACAAAAAACTAACAAAGGAATTTTTTGAAATACTACTACGTCATGAAAAACTATTCAGTAATTTTTTTTAACAATAACTTTATTTATGTCTTTAAATTTTATCATAAATACATACAAAACTGTATTTTTATTACAGAATAAAATTTTAAATGGCATTTTAAATCAAAATGCATTTAGCGAAGGTCTTCCAAAATGTGATAGTTTTCGAGATGTCTTGAATTTTGTTTCAACAATTGTGTGTATTGGTGTATTTGGATCAACAAGAAATTTTAATTTATTTATATAATTTATATGATTCGGGATCAGCAAATGGCGGTAATCAGTAATTTTTGTTTTATTTTTATAAAGTTTAAGCAGCAGTGCTATCTTTGAAAATTTACCACCTCGGTTATGCAACTATTTTTTTCTTTTTTTTATTGAAAATAATTAAGCACTGTTCATTTCGTTATATTCTGAATTGCACATATTGTGTCGTATGTAATTTAAAATATTCTTTTATTTGATGGCATTGCAAAGGAACACGCATCCGCCGGTTGATGCCAATCGAGCTGACATTTATTTAGACTGGGTGAACTAATTTCTTTGTTTGTTTATTTCGACCAACCAGGAAACTACTCCACTGAGTACTTAATGTGCGTCGGGAATACGCATGGTCTTGTCTGAGTGAATGATGATTTTTGTATTATGTATGAGGGTTGAGAATTGACAATTCGCAAGAATTCAAAACCAGTTAGCAATTTTCGGCAGTTATATCAGCACGAAAATCAAATATTTTATTGTCATATTAATTGGTTTATTTTTAGTACATTAACTCAGCAATCAATTATATTAATTGTTCTAATTGTTCTTATAGTATTTAGTATTTGCATATGCTTCGGAGTGATACTTGCACTATATTATTGTCACGGTAATCATTTTTCTGCAGGAGTATAAAAATATTATAGCTTGATTATTGACGCAAAATGTGACAAGTTAGTTTCTTTTTGTTCTTATTTATTTCAATCTTGTTCTAGTAGTCAGCGTAAATAAACGCACTTATGTCATCAGTTGTATGTCCGACATCCAAAGTTAGTCGTTTCAGGTATTACGGCAGGGCTGAACTCGAACAAATGTTGGCAGCACCCCTCTCAAATTTTAATGAAACTTTCTGCACATGAGAACTTTGTCACAAATAGCCACTTTGCATACTTTGTTTTTCCAAAATTGATCTAGACTATCCATTTTTTTACCAATTTTTTTCAAACGACTATAGTCTAAAAATGACAAATCCTACCAAAAATGTTGCAGGACTGATTTTCACAAAATTAGTCGAATTTTTAAATAAAAATATTGAGAAAATTCTTCATTGTCTCCTACACTGAAAAAAATCGATTTTAAAAATTTAAAGTCGATTTACAAAAAAAACCCATTTTTGATTTGGATAAAATTTTGTTCCAAGATAGGTAAGTATTTTCTCTACCTACCGTCAAAGATCAAGTCTAGTTGGGCACTTTCAAGGAAAAAAGCTATTTGAAAAAAACTTTTTCTTATCCACACTGAATTTTTTCAGTGTATTTTTATCGAAAACTAAACCAATGAAAGTGTTAATCATCTCAGAATCTAATTTCCAAAAGTATCAGTAACGAATTTGGTATAGCATCTCGGACTGGACTTGAACGAGGCCGCAAGTACTTGAACACTTAGCGCACGACGAGATAACATATTTAATATCGCGATAACCGCCACCACAAGCGCAGAGACCGCTCTCCACGACCCTAATACGCTGGAGATGGGCATTCTACGTATAATGATTGTACATGACCCGAGATATCACCCGAATTAAGTCTTGACCCTCATCCATTCTCTTGGACCAAGGTTTGTTGATACCTTTGGGATTCATGAACTTCCATCGCTCCACGAAATTTGCCAATTTTCAAGCGTCCTCTGAGAAGAAATATTTAAAAACTCGTTGAAGCTACGCGATCTTTCATGAATATCACCTTTTAATGCCTAAATGTCCATCTTCTCATTATCATTCTAATCCAAGTGTCTGCCTTCTCATTACCCAGAATGGAGCACTGCGAAAGAACTCAAACTAAGGTAATCTGCTATGATTTTTCAGATAAAGTACTCCAAAACTCCCATGTTTTCTCCTGGAAATACAAAGAGTGCTTGCCATGCTCCAGCAAACAGAGAGCCTCCTGTAACTGTAACGATGTGGGCATGGTCGTTGGTAGGTAACTATAAAACCATCAGTTTAGTGGGGAGAATGTTTGGCAGCTTAATAATTAGCATAAAAGAAATGCCTAGCTGTCATCATATGACGAAAGTTACGTGTATTCTAATCACAGGATGAATCGAATACACAACGTTGACCCCAAGACAAAGCATTGTTTCTCTGATGATCCGTCCGTTAATCCGTCGACGGACCGGTGCCAATAATCGCGTTTTCAGCTTTCATCGAGTTTTTCATTTGCATTTGTAGCGTCGCGTATATTAGGAAAAAAAATCGGGCGATCCGTCGTTCAAAAGTCCCTTTTGCGTACAATTCTAAGCAATCTCTGCCCACCACGAAGTAGGAGACTGTTCATGGTTGTTCGCGTCGGGTACTCATTTAGTCTGACCTTTACTTGTAGTGCAAATGCATTGTGTAAAACCTGGGTGAAAATGTAGGGACTGCAATATAGGGACACTTGGGGTTTTTGATACCCCATGTGGAAATTCCTGCTAGTTTTTAAAATTACCAAGACCAGGAACCTATTACTTCAGTTTTGTAACAGCACCTTTCAATGGACACTCTCAGGCCTTTACGAGGAAGCTTAGGGGAGAATATTAATTTTCCTCTTTCGGAAATTTATAGGCACATTGTTACAATTCACTTTTTACTACACGAGGTGGCCGTACCACCTTAGTCACCGGCTAGGGTCATTTTCTTATTGTCTCCAGAGGAAATTTACACGTGGGAGAACTTTCAACCCTTCAAATACCAAAGGTCACTGAGCGGAAGTCGAACTGAGCGGAAACAAGCAAATGGACTCACTTAACAAAAAAATAGACGACACAGCTAAATTACACTTAAAGACCAGACATTTTTATTTAATTTTAATTTAGTTTCACTTTTTGTTGGGGTAGGGAATAATTTTAAAACAAAAAGGGATAATTTTACTTGCGCATTTTATTTTGCTGACATCTTCCTTGTTGGGCACCGCGTGGTGCTTCGTTGCGGCCGTGTAACTCGTTGGTCGACATGCAGCAATCCAGGGGAGGTGCGGGGCGATCAACGGCGGGCCTGCCGGAGAGGGTGCAGTCAGTGCCTGGCGATGACGATGATGATGAGGGGTCTTCGTTAGCAGCAATTCGGCCGTTTTTTTTTTATACGAAGGCCGGCTTTACACAAAGCGACCCGGGGAGTGACACTACGCGCACTGTTTGTATAGGAGTTCAACAGAGTCGAGCGAGTTGTTTCTTCACAACGGTTAACTACCAAACCCTTTAGGTACTAGGGTTGTAATGGCGTACACAATAGCGTATAACTTGCCCGCTTAGGGCTTTTCTTCACGGACCGGTCTTCCACACAATACTGGCTACCGAACGAAACTCGCGGGCACGTTTGACGTGTGACCGCTTGTGCTGGTACTTACTCCACCGGGTTCAATTAACTATAAGAGACCGGATCTTGCTATTCTGGACCCTTTTATCCTCTCCTTGTCCGGTTTCCAAACAGTTTCCCTCCGGGCCCTGCCTCCGATCACCCGCATCAAACCGCCCCGCATTCGATGACGATGACATTATCATGATGACAGTATGATGATGACGGCAGACGTTATGATGATGATAACAGACGTTTACATTTATCGTTTAGGGTTGGCGTCGTAATATAATTTTTTTGAATTCAAATTTTTATAGCGAATGACAAATATTTTAATACATGTAACTTGTTTCCCAGTTTTACATAATATTTTAATAGAATAACAAGAGATAGTATGATATAATAATTAAGTATAATATAAATTGAGATTGTATATACAAAATGAGTAATTCAATAAATATAATAAATAGTAATGAACGAATAAATAACAAATAGATAAATAAATAAATAAATAAATAAATAAATAACAAAATCTAACTTTGACACCAACCAGGACTACTAAGCAAAACTTAAACGAAACTCAAACATGAAAACATGGAGTGATAACCGACGTGACGTTTATGTTTTACTTAGACATTTACTAACAATATTTTTACCGGTGTACACAAAGAACAGGCCTCGTCAAACACGTAACGGGGACCGTGCGCTGTTATTTATGTACACGCAAAACAAAAAATGACAATAAATATGGTAATGTAATTTTAGCTGACTCAGTGACCAAGGGTAGTATTGTGACCGTCCTAGTAAAAGGTCACAATTTTCCCGGAGCCGGGTGAAAAAAAAACCAAGTGTTTTTTTTTTCGCGTTGATCTGTGGTTATCACGTGCAATGTAGCTCTCTGCCTGTCCTCGTTCAGTACTATTATAGTGCAATGATTTGTCCATAGGCCAGAGGAGCTCTTTTCCACTATAATACGTGAATTCGTACAGGTGAGATTGGCCACCGTAATAAGTTCATGTGTATGTCAAAATCAGGTACGACGTTGTCCATCCACCAGCCTTCCAAGTTGACAACGAGAGTTTTGCTGTCGAGATTGCTTATTGTGCGTCAGAATAAGAATCGCCATATTGCTAATGTTGAGCAGAAATACTGACCGGAACCAATACAGTCAAACCACTTTGTTTGACACCAAAACACTGTAGCTAATAGAAACAGATTTAACTATCTTTCTCCACTCATTTCTGTCTCAAGTTTGCTTTAGCTTGGACCAAAACGTATGTTTTCAATATATCATTCATTACATTCATCCTAATTTCTCATTCATGCACCCTCGACACATACAAAATCATTCACTCTCTCAATCACTCCTGAATTTACTATTCTAAATGGATTATGCTAGGGGCCCCTAATACTAAATTGTATTCTTTGCAACTCTCATCAAGAGTCAAAGATACTTTTATGAAATGTGAATGGTCAACTCATGGCAAATTTCTAAAACTCTCTCGATTGATGAGAGAAAACATGAAATTGCACAGAATTAACTCATTCACCCTAGAAGTGTACATCGACAACATAAAACTGGCTGCGTACGCTCCTTCGATTCGGTTGCTTTAGTCGATGAATTGCAACCCTGATACATTCTGACTCTTCCGATCTGTCAAAATTTCTCAACATATACAATGATGGCTAAACTGTGCTGGTGCTGATTAAAACCGGTGACAGAAAAACTGTTTTTGTAAGGATTTTCAGGTAAGTATACTGTATGTATTAATTTGTTTTCTCTTTTGTAGAGTGTAATTAAATTAACGACTACAATTATGGCGAGCGGAAGGACGAATTGTAAATATATAAACGACGAAATTAGCGGATTATCCACTGCCGAATATAAGTTTTGTTACCAGACGAAAATAAATAAGACAGACGGCTTGTTTAATGTATAATTCACCGTCCCGTACGAGCAGAAATGTTTAACCAGGCTTTAAATGAGTGGCCGGCCAAATGCCGAGACTTTTTCCACTGAAATCTTGCAGCTCGTAGGAGGATGACCCGAGTTTTGCTTTTACGCGGCAGGGAAGGAATTGCCGGCCGTACTTGGAATTATAATGTTCCGCGGCACTGGACAGTTTCATATTCCGGCGATACACTAATTGTCCCTCCACAAATGATTTGGAAAACCGGTGATGACGAAGATTGTACCGGTGTTGGGACGATTTATGCGCTTTTTCCAAATTTGTGGTAACTATTTCGTAGATACGGGAAAACATACGTTTACGACGCTCGTTAAGCAGATCTGTGGTAAGCTTCTCATTGTTTCGTGCTAACTTGTGATCGCTTCCAGCTTCCGAAAACTCATGACCATGAGTTATAAAAAACGGCGTGAAACCAGTCGAAGTGTGAACACTGGTGTTCAACACCATTTCGATTTCATGAACTCGTGTGTCCCACAAACGTTGGTCTTCCTTGACATACGTCCGGATAGCAGCGTTGATAGTGCGGTTTACTCTCTCAACTGGATTTGCTTGTGAGTGGTATCGCGAGTTCAACCAATGTGCAATTCCGAACCGCTCTAAAAGTTCTTTGAAATCTTTAGAGACAAAGCTGCTACCATTGTCGGTTATTATGACCTCTGGAACCGAATTTCGCAGAAACCATTGGTCTCTCAGAATATTGCACATTGGTGAACTAGCGACACTTTTCACCGGTTGGAGCATCACCCACTTGGAGAAGTAATCGCAAACTACCAACAGGTGCTGACTACCACGACGACTGCGGGGGAGGGGGCCAATGAAATCGGCTGAGATTATTTGCCACGGGCGTGTGGCTATTCTCATTTTTCCCATTTCAGGGGCCATCGGTGCAGACGTAGCCTTTACTTCTTTGCACGTTGTGCATTTTTGTATATAGTGACGAACTTCTGCTGCCATTTTGGGCCAGTAGAACCGTTGTCGAACTCGTGCGAGTGTTTTATCGTACCCGGGGTGAAAACAAGCGTCGTGACAGTGTTCGAGTATCTTGTTATACTCCGCTGGCTGAGGAACTAGCTTCCACTCAAACCGAGCATCACAAGGATTGTTGTGGGAAGTGACGAATTTGTGAAGTTGGCCATCTTCCACTTTAAAGTCCACGAAGTCATCGGGGCGGTCGGTTACCTTGCTTAACATTGAAGAATACCAAGTGGAATCGACAACTGTCGCGATGCTTCGAGATAAGGCATCCGGCACAATATTTTCCTTTCCCTTACGATGCCGGACGGTCATGTCAAACTGTTGAAGGTTCAACGCCCATCTGCTGCATCTAGATCCGACTTTCCACTTGGTACTCAGGATGTGTGTAAGGGCGGACGAATCGGTAATGAGGGTGAAATGGTACCCCTCAATGTACCCGCGGAAAGCATCGATGGATAAGATTGCCGCCAAAGCCTCCTTTTCAGCAGCGTGGTAGTTTTTTTGAGGTGTGGTTAATTTGTGCGAGAAGTAAGAAATCACGTGTTCTGTTCCATCTTGCTCTTGTATTAACACTCCTGCCACTGCCACGTCGCTTGCATCCGTTTGTATGGTAAATTGGCGACTGAAATCTGGGCTTTTCAAGACGGGGGAAGAGATCAGACGCTCTTTAATCTGGCAGAATGCTTTTTCAGCCGCTTCACTCCAACGAATGGTTTTGGATTTTGACTGCAAGAGATCCGATAAGGCAGCAGTGACCCCGCTAAAATCCGGAATGAAGCGCCGGTAATAATTCGCCATTCCTAGAAATCTTCTAAGCTTGGTTATGGTATTAGGCCTTTCATATTCGACAATAGGGCGAATTTTGTCTGGATTGGCTCTAAGACCATCGGTGCGTAGAAGATAACCGAGGAAGGGAATTTCGGTCACTCCAAACTTCGATTTTTCGAGGTTAATGCTCAGATTGGCGTCTTTCAAGCGACGAGCAATCTCAGTTAAGAGCTGTTGGTGATGCGCAAACGTTTCCGTTACCACGACGATATCGTCGAGGTAAACGAAAACGTACGGTTCCAGTATACCGTGACCTAGAACCTTGTCCATCAGCCGGGCCAATGTGGCCGGACTGTTAACCAAACCGAAAGGCATACGGGTATACTGGAACAGCCCTTTGCCCTGTACACTGAATGCCGTGTACTTTCGCGATTCCTTATCCAAAGGTACTTGGAGGAATGCTTCCGACAAGTCTATTGTAGACAAATATCTTGCATTCGGTAGTTGACCCAAAATACGGCCAGGGTGGGGCAAAGGGTACGCATCACGAACTGTTCTCTCGTTAATTTTTCGAGCATCCAAACACAGTCTCACTTTATTTGGCTTTATAACTGGCACGCAATTGAGCGACCAATCCGAACTACTTCGTTCTATAATTCCCAGATCCAAGAGTCTCTGAAGCTCAACGGCAACCAGATCTTGCGTCTTAGGGGACATTACGTAAGGGAACTGGCGAACGGGGGGTTTGGTTGCCCATTCTTTCGCCAGCACAATACGATGTTGGGCACAGCTAGTCATAGTCAATTCACCCTCTCGCGCGGGAACGAATTGTCTCTTGACCTTTTCAATCTCTTCCTTTTCTTTGGAAGTTAAAAATGTCTCGGGAGTGGGTTGATTGATTTCCGCGACGGTAGCTTGGCGCTCGCTGTTTATGGTATCATGCATTGTGGGTTGAATTAGGAATTTCTCCCAAAAATTCATACCACAGATGCAATTGATGGAAAGGTTGGCCACAACCAGTGTCGGAATTATTCTAACACAACCTTCGAGTGTAAATGGCAGTTGAACCTGCCCAAGAATTTGGAGTTCATCTCCGCTAGCCGAGCGAAGGACAACATTTTTGGAGGGACGATGCAGCTTTTTATATTTGAACTGCTTGAAAATTTTTTCACTGATTAGCGTGTGATTACTACCGCTATCAAGAAGGGCACGAATCGAAAGGCCGTACACTTTTACTGAAACATACGGTCGGTTGTCGTTTGGAAATGGGTAAATTATTTGAAACGTTTCTGAAGATTTGGGGTACAGATTCTCTGTTGCATTTTCCCAGAAGGGCGGGGGAACCCTTGGGAGACTAGAGATTTGGTTTACGCGTCTGGGCACTGCGAACGGCGAATTTGGCTCGCGTGCGGGCCGTTTTTTTGACAATAGGGACAATAATTTGTCGGGAACCCTCGAAGACCACAAGTGCTGCAGAAAAGTGTACGTGGTAATCTGCACATAGCTACATGGTGTCCAATTCTTCCACAGTTGTAGCAAGTATTGGGTGGTGGGGGCGAGTGCGCGGTAATTAAATCTTCCAAAGTAATTTGGGGGCGAGACTGACATGCAGATGACATCGCAGTCTGTTCCCGGGCGGTGGGATTACGCGACGAGCCTTGATTCGTCGACACATTGTGAGAGAGCTCATTACTTTTTGGGGGAGGTTGGTTTGCCCGCGACTGATTGTTTTGAGGATTGGTGGATGTGTTAGAAACATTCCTATTCGGTTGCGAAACCGTAGCGATTGGCTCACTGTGCTGAGATTGTGGTTGCTTGTTTGCCTTCTTTTTGGGATTGGACTCTGTCCCTTGGACGGCCTGAATAGTCTTCTCGGTACCAAAGACCTTGTTGTACGCCGAGAAATTCAGCGCGTCCAGTTTCTGACCGGCGGCGACCAGTGTTTCCAAATCTATAATGGGGATGAATGTCATTTGCCGTTTATAATCAACCCGCATATTTTGCTGAAGTATTTGAACTTTCTCGTGTTCGGGAATTTGCACACTCATCGTGCGAAAAAGTTTCTCTAGCTCAAAGTAGTATTCATGGAAGGATTCGTGTTTTTGTTGCCTCCGCTGATAAATTTTCATTTTTATCAGGGCGTCCAGATCAGGGTGCATATAGGTTCGTTTCAACTCGAAGACAAGATGCTGCCAATTCAGCAATCTGCCTGTGGTTCGCTGAGTCATATACCACTTAAGGGCTGATCCCGCAAACAAATGTACTGCCGACTCAAACAGTTCCACATCTGACACGTGCTCAGCTTGGGATAAAACCTGAATCAGTTCCAAAAACTCATTCAGCTTCAAACCTTGGTCATCACCGCTATATTTTGTGATGTTCCATTTAGATACCGGCAAACAGTGGCGGTTCTGAATAGGGATAGAATATGCATTTGCGGACGTACGGTTCGGTATAGGAAGTGGGTTATTGCCAGGGAGGGAATGAACGGAGTATGTGGCATTTTGAATCGGAATTGTTGGACGAATTTCTGAAGGAATCTGGTTAATATTTTGAAATCTAGGGTAATTTGAAGAGGAAATAAAAGGATTCTGGCGGATTAGGGATGTAAAACTAGCAGGAGAGGAATCAGGAAAATTAGGATAGCGGTACGATTGGCTATTTGACGGCATGGCAAAGTCAAAAAAGGTTTGCGTCCCGGCATCTTTTACTTCCCTGCGTCGTGCTAACTCGTGTTCCAAATCTACTATTCTTGCCTGCAATGAGTGGATCCATTCAAGGTCAGCCTGCGATAAAACTGACTGCCTAGGGTTGTTAATTATTTCCTGATCTTCGTTTTCTGCTTCCTGATTTATTTCATCTTCGTCTGGCGTATGTTCCTCCGAATCATCGTTATCCTGATTATTCTGATTGGGAATTGTTAAATTACCGAAAATTGGGTCAATGGTTTCCACTAATTCAACCAGTGTATTTTGTAAAAAACTATGCAAATTGGGCGAGCCACGTGCGTTAGACAAAACGGTCACTATGCGCACGCCCACATGCAACATCCTCGCATAATACGCCATCTTTGCGTCGTCATTCTCTTCTTGCCCCAAAGCCTTTTTCAAGTCCGAATATTTTTGAGTACATACAGTAATCTCTTTGCCTGAATCGATTGACACGTGGAGCGAACGTTTTTCAGTCGAATTCTCCCTCTCAGCTTTTAGCTGATCCCTTAACCATCTCCGTTTGCGTGTTCGATCAAAACTTTCCCCTATGATGACAGACCGAACTATCAGTTCATGGTCAAGCTCATCATCCGAAAGAAATTCAACTTTCAAATCAGAATACCACTTTACTAACAACTCACTGGCTTGATCAAATGTAAAGCGCGAAGCAGCCATTTTTAATTAAACTATAAGTTAACGACCAAACACTTAAATATACTCCTAGAAATGATAATTTAAATAAACTTAGTAACAACACAAAAAAGTAGAAAAATACAATTAAATCCAATTTAATTCAATCATTTTAGAACCACCCTATTTTTAATAAAGGAAATCAATCAGTATTTCTGCTCTACATCTGCAATGTACGGCGTATGATTTGCAGGTTTTTTCATCACTCGCAAGAATCCGCATTAAAACGGTTCGAAGTTTTACTCTCGGACTGCTTTTTGGACAACACATCGACCTAATGACCAAACGTTAATGAAAATTACGCGAGTAATTGAATTTCCCCGGGAGACACAACGAAAAAGGGGTTTGCTTCTGGTCTTGGAAGCAAAGCACTTTTTCTTAATATTTTTTTGCGTTGGGCGCCAATTGTTACAATTCACTTTTTACTACACGAGGTGGCCGTACCACCTTAGTCACCGGCTAGGGTCATTTTCTTATTGTCTCCAGAGGAAATTTACACGTGGGAGAACTTTCAACCCTTCAAATACCAAAGGTCACTGAGCGGAAGTCGAACTGAGCGGAAACAAGCAAATGGACTCACTTAACAAAAAAATAGACGACACAGCTAAATTACACTTAAAGACCAGACATTTTTATTTAATTTTAATTTAGTTTCACTTTTTGTTGGGGTAGGGAATAATTTTAAAACAAAAAGGGATAATTTTACTTGCGCATTTTATTTTGCTGACATCTTCCTTGTTGGGCACCGCGTGGTGCTTCGTTGCGGCCGTGTAACTCGTTGGTCGACATGCAGCAATCCAGGGGAGGTGCGGGGCGATCAACGGCGGGCCTGCCGGAGAGGGTGCAGTCAGTGCCTGGCGATGACGATGATGATGAGGGGTCTTCGTTAGCAGCAATTCGGCCGTTTTTTTTTTATACGAAGGCCGGCTTTACACAAAGCGACCCGGGGAGTGACACTACGCGCACTGTTTGTATAGGAGTTCAACAGAGTCGAGCGAGTTGTTTCTTCACAACGGTTAACTACCAAACCCTTTAGGTACTAGGGTTGTAATGGCGTACACAATAGCGTATAACTTGCCCGCTTAGGGCTTTTCTTCACGGACCGGTCTTCCACACAATACTGGCTACCGAACGAAACTCGCGGGCACGTTTGACGTGTGACCGCTTGTGCTGGTACTTACTCCACCGGGTTCAATTAACTATAAGAGACCGGATCTTGCTATTCTGGACCCTTTTATCCTCTCCTTGTCCGGTTTCCAAACAGTTTCCCTCCGGGCCCTGCCTCCGATCACCCGCATCAAACCGCCCCGCATTCGATGACGATGACATTATCATGATGACAGTATGATGATGACGGCAGACGTTATGATGATGACAACAGACGTTTACATTTATCGTTTAGGGTTGGCGTCGTAATATAATTTTTTTGAATTCAAATTTTTATAGCGAATGACAAATATTTTAATACATGTAACTTGTTTCCCAGTTTTACATAATATTTTAATAGAATAACAAGAGATAGTATGATATAATAATTAAGTATAATATAAATTGAGATTGTATATACAAAATGAGTAATTCAATAAATATAATAAATAGTAATGAACGAATAAATAACAAATAGATAAATAAATAAATAAATAAATAAATAAATAACAAAATCTAACTTTGACACCAACCAGGACTACTAAGCAAAACTTAAACGAAACTCAAACATGAAAACATGGAGTGATAACCGACGTGACGTTTATGTTTTACTTAGACATTTACTAACAATATTTTTACCGGTGTACACAAAGAACAGGCCTCGTCAAACACGTAACGGGGACCGTGCGCTGTTATTTATGTACACGCAAAACAAAAAATGACAATAAATATGGTAATGTAATTTTAGCTGACTCAGTGACCAAGGGTAGTATTGTGACCGTCCTAGTAAAAGGTCACAACATTAAAAGATGTTACCACCATGGGATGGTCAGACTCTCGCTCTTTAGTGTACAAAGAAACGTAGAAATTAGTCTTTGTCGGTGGCGTAGCGCTCTTTGGCATTTCTTATCGGAGCGTTCCTTAAAAGAATGTTTAATTTTGTCCCCACATAATTTATATGCGGGATATGTCGAGAGTTCATGCGGAGTCTCTCCACAGTAGGAAAACTTTTCATGATTCTCTCCGCATTTTCCACAGCGTGCCTTGTTTTTACAATAAGCCGCTCTAGGCCCAATTGTTTGCAGTGACGGCAGCTCATGTCTCGCGACACAAAAAGACAAACAGGTAGACTAGCTCCGTTCAAAAGATCAAAGTTTGGAGAGCGAATTCGGTGAAAGGTTTGAAATGAAGCTGCTGGAAAATAAGTTGTTTTCGTATACTCCTCCTTGATTTTTCCTGAACGCAATTGCTTGCGAACCAGAATTTTCACTGTCCGAAGCAAAGGATTCTTGAAGAAGCGAGCTCCATACTTCACAATTAAGGCCCCTGTTGGAGACAACACCATCAATCTCTCCTTCCCGGGCGGGTACATAGACAAGATAATTCTTTGTACACGGCCAAGTGGTATTTAGTTAAATCTCGCATATATCGCCCTCATTCAAGTTTGTTATGATTATATACCAAATTAGTTACTGATACTTTTTGCATGTATCAGGCAATTAGTAGTAGGAAATAGGATTCTGAGATGACTTTCATTGGTTTAGTTTTCGATAGTTTTTTTTTCAAATAACTTTTTTTCTTGAAAGTGCCCAACTTGAATTTTTGATGGTAGGTAGGGAACATAATTACCTATCTTGGAACAAATTTTATCCAAATCAAAGATGGGGTTTTTTAGTAAATCGACTTTAAATTTTTAAAATCGATTTTTTTCAGTGTAAGAGTCGATGAAGATTTTTTATTAAAAAATTTGACTAATTTTGTGAAAATCAGTCCTACAACATTTTTTGGTAGGATTTGTGATTTTTAAACTATAGCCATTTGAAAAAAAATGGTGAAAAAAGTTTGACCCTTTTCAAAAGACAGTCTAGATCTTTTTGGAAAAACAAAGTAGGTAAAGTGGCTTTCTGTGACAGTCTTCATGTACAGAAAGTTTCATTAGAATCTGAGAGGGTGCTGCCAATATTTGTTCGAGTTGGCGCGAAATTCGTCAATTGCCTGAGGCAGCGATTTTCAACCTGAGGTCCGCGGACCCCTAGGGGGCCGCGAATTCGTTGCTGGGGGTCCGCGAAAAGGAAAATCTTTTCCGGACGGATATTGAAGCTTCAAGTTTTTTTGTCGTATCAGACTGAAAATAATATATTGACAGCATATAAATCGATGTTAAGCCGCGGGGGTCCACAACCCCATAGAAGCCCTCTAAATGTTTAATTGATGTGTTTGGTTGAACAATGCTGAACTTAGATGAAACTACTCATTAGGGTGTCGCAAAATGACATCATGTTAAAAAAGTCATCGGGCTCACTTCTTAAATGAAAGGTTAGGGTATTAAGACCACTTTTTTCTTCTGAGTGAATTTTCTATTTTTCTGGAGATCTAAATGGAAAAATTTGGTGAGTTAGTTCGTGCCAATTTTGGATTATAAGAGCGGCACAGCCATTAAAACTTAGTTGGTTAACACACAGTGACTATATGCACAACTTGTTGAGGCAGACACAAGAGTCGATGAAATAAAACACCCCGGCATGGCAATTAGCGAGGGCAAAAACTAACTCATTCGATGAGTTTCATCGTCGCACAATGCTTAGGGTGGAAGTTTTCCGTGACTTAACTTTTTGTCGGCTCCGACAGCATAAGTCATTAAATTGACTTTACGCTTGTCCGGACATGCCGCAGACTCAGGTGATTCGCATTTAATGCCAAAAGATCCTGACTCCTGCGCTGCAGAAGACAAAAAGCTAAGTAACCGGGAAACGCTAAGCTTGTTCATTGACCCTACTCCACGCTTTTCTAAACTTTCTTACTTCAAATCCTTGCTCTCCCTTGAGTACTATGGCTCTTAATATTTGAAAAAATACTTCACCTTCCAGTCCCTTGCTAATTATATGTCGTTACAATATAAAAAAAAATTAAAACTTAGTAAAAAGTGCAATTTTTGGTGTTTTCCATTAGTATTTCTTCAAAACTGGGTATCTAGAACATTTTAAATGTATAGAAAGCACTTCAAATAGTTGAGCCGAATACAGGGGCGTATTTTTGTTGAAGAAAGTGTGAAGCTACGGCTAATGGGGTATGAGTTATTTATGTTTACAAAGTATGACCTCCAATATGAACATTAAAGATGCATATCGATGGGCATATATGCACAATTCATGTCTTTTTGCAAAATAATCGGTGTTTTTATTTAATAATTATTTGTTTTTGGCAGAAACCCAACAATAGTCAACCTAATCTGGCAAAATTTGATTGTTTTTCGTTCAATGTGGAAAATGCAGCTAGTTGTAAGTGTTGCAATAATTACTTGTACACCCTTTTGATTTTTATGGCTGCGGCCACTCCAGCCGTAATGCTAGGTGCTTTGCCGGATGAGTTAGTTGCGAGGTCAAGCTACTTCCTTTCTCGTGAGCTGTAGTGCTAGGTATTTTAAAAAAATACGCACCGCAGATCAGCTAGATCTACGACTTTACAGAGCCACTTTAGCAAATGCAATCGTGCTCCCGCACCGATGGTGTAGGTCTTCAGGCACTTGTTCCGACATTTTGGTGGTTTCATTGTTTTCGTAGGATTTGAGAACAACTGACATCGCGAACCGAATCTCAAAGTCTAGATCAATTTCAAACACGAATCGCTTTTTTTACAATTTTCCTACAACCGATGAGTTAGAGTCTTCAACTCTTCGAGTCTAATTGTTTGACTTAAATTGCCACCCGTTCCTTTCAAGCGAAATGAATTTCAGCTTCTTCTTCTTACTTTTCCACCATTGCTTGATGAGTGTGCCAATGTTCCCTGCGCGGTTGTTGTGTGCTTTTCGGTCAGCTATAATGATGTTAAAGGTGTTGAAAACAGCCGGATATCCGACCACTGAGTTCTCTTTCGCTTCGGCACGCCGCCGCCGAAGCGTGCGTTGGCCGGCAGCGATCTCTGATGCAATCGAAATAGGAGCAGTGTCCCAGTGGCAGCGATGTAAATCCATTAGGAGAGTACCTGAAGATGATGTTGGAGTAATGTAATGTCTGATGATTGGTAAGGCCAGTGATGAGCGAGGGCCTAATGGGTGGACTGAATTTGAGCTCTGCAATTAATCTCTTCACTGGTTACATTGAGGCCACACTCGGCGCTGTAACATGCAAAGGAGGATGTTTGCAGTAACCTGTTGTGTGTGTGCACTTTACAGACAGTCAATTGCTTTTCAGGTTTCGCGCTCGTAATTATCGTGTAACGGTCGGATGTTTGTTGGATGATGGAAGATTTACAATTTACCAGATTTCGTTTTGTCTTGCATTCTGACGACATGATAAGTCGATCAGTTCTCGCGATGCAAAAACGATTCCATATAATATTATCAATTAATTAATAATAATATTTACCATATGCAAATGAATCTAACAAATTACATCAAAACAAACGAAACGGTAGCGACTAACTCAGTGCTAAACACCATCACTGGCTGCTAGTCTCTATCGAGCTACAGTGCGGGGGTATTAATACTGTTGTTTCGGGATATTGGGCCGTTGGGCATATAGAAAATTGAAAGAAAAATTATCACGCGCCACATGCACGCAACAGAACTGACTGCTGGCAACAACGAACGTATTGGTCGCTGACATAATCATGGATGGAGATTCAATTTCGCTTTCTTCTGTCGTCGGGTGTGGGGCAGCAGCGAAATCTGCCGTAATAATAAACTCTTGCAATCGAGACAATTTTCAAACGATTTCGAAAACATGACACTGTTTTGATAGGTTCGAAAAGTATGAATGAAATCGATCGAATTGCGATTTGCGCGCGCAAGGCTTGCATGATGATGTTCAGTAAATTGAAAATAATAGCCCCCCAATAATCGAGAAATCTATCGAAATGCAATTATTTAAAGGCAATCAATAAGCAAACAACCGCATTATAACAACAATAACAACAGAAACAGTAGCAGCTTGTCACAGACTAGCAATTTCACCTTTTTATTCGAAGTTGAAAGATTTATTGAGCTGCAATTTGCGAGGTGCGCAATTTCTCCGGTTGTACCGGCTGACGGAAGGGACGGAATGCCACCACTATCTCCGATAGTATCCACCAGCCCGCGGGGCGATTAGTATTAATTTATAACATTGTGATATGCACTCAGCAGCAATTCATTCCCTCTGAATTGACCGTTTTATTCAATCTCAAACTGGACTGCCGTCCACGGCACGAGTCGACGCTACGGGCACGAACTCCGTCCGAGGCTGGCGCTGCACGGTGGTGACGCGCAGGCTGACTGATAAAACGGTGGCACTTCCGACCAATTTGTACCGGACAATTGCTGGATTGCTGGTAGATAGATTTTTATTTTTATGCAATAATTTCATCTTTCTTCCCCTTTTCTTTCACTGACTGTCCCTTTTTGCTACCGTGGGGTTTGGACGCTTTTTTGCGCATTTGAGTGGTGGATGAGAGGCAGAGTAAACGGCACGTTTCATATTTTATGCTCCAGAGGGTTATTAGCAATGCTATTGCGTTAAATGTCACAACATACACTGAGGAAAGTGAACAGTGTTTGTGTAATAATTTAGTTAGCTAGTTAAGATAGTGGAATTTTGAGTTAATGTAGCATTTTGATTCTCTGACAAAAATTTGTCGTGATAATGCGGGCTAAGGCGCTTTTCGGATCGTATGCTGAAATCTGGATCACAAAAAACAAGTGAAAAATAAAATTATTTTCAAAATGAAGATAATTTAATTTAATTTCATCAAACAAACTGCCAAATTACCTGCTCAGATGGCAATCGGATAAATACACTGGCTTTCTTTACGGCATTGCCACACACAACCAAAGCGATTATTGTTTTCCAGCAACGAGATATCTGAACAGTGACCGTGCTTTATTTGCAAAGTTATTTTAATTTCTGCTTGATAATTACCCAATAGCCAATACTAATTGGTATCCCGGTCGACGAAACCCACCTTATCGCAGCGGTCAACAGTGGGACCAATCTAAAAAACCAACTTAACCCTAACAGTGAGATGAGACATTTCTTACACATATCATTGTTGGATCATTTATAAGTTTGAAGAACTCATGCAAAGTAGGTACTAGTAGTTTCTAGTCTTGCGCAAATAAAACCTCCAAGAAACTGAATAAAGTATAGAAAATCAAAAAAAAACGAACGAAATAAAGAAAATAAGCGGAAAATGAAAAAGAAAAATTCCAAATTCATAAAACGAGTAGAATGATTAATATAAATCAAATTAATGCAATACATAAATAAAATTAGATTAGCTCATTAAAGGGAAAATTAGGCAATATTTAAATAGTTATAAAATTAATAGAATAAATTAAATTGACCCAAAATAATAAATTGTGTAAAATAAATAAGTGGAATGAATTTTAAATGAATCAAATGAATCAAATGAATCAAATGAATCAAATGAATCAAATGAATCAAATGAATCAAATGAATCAAATGAATCAAATGAATCAAATGAATCAAATGAATCAAATGAATCAAATGAATCAAATGAATCAAATGAATCAAATGAATCAAATGAATCAAATGAATCAAATGAATCAAATGAATCAAATGAATCAAATGAATCAAATGAATCAAATGAATCAAATGAATCAAATGAATCAAATAAATCAAATAAATAAAATGTATCAAATTAATCAAATGAATCAATTGAATCAAATGAACACGAAGTGAATTTATTCTATATTGTGATTCGACATTGAATGGCGACGAAATGTCCGCCACAATTTTTTTTGGTTCAGTTTTGAAGAAGATTACTAAAATAGGTTTTCAGCACCACATTATTGTGGCAAATTCTGAATTCTCTATAACCCAATCAATATGAGTATTTTCGTAACGAGCTTGAGTAGATGCCAGAAATTGATTTTTGAAACAATTTTGAAAACCAAGATAACGAAATCCGGTTTATTGGAATTCTCTATATCCCAATGAATATGGATATTTTCGACACGTTTTTTATGAGTCGATGCCAAAAATCGATGTCTGATGCCGTTTTGAAATCCAAGATGGCGACGTCTCTATTCTTAAAGGACTCAGATTGATGGTTTTCAGATTCGTCTGTATATATTATGACAGATTTTTTACTACAGCTTCGACATGATTGATTTTTGTATGGTGACGAATATCAATTTTGGATATGGAGACATCCTACTATTACAACCTTTGCAAATGAGAAATATGATAATGTGCCAAGAAAAAGTCACCATTTTGAATTTTGATGTCTCGGCCGTCTTTGTTTTTAGAATGACGGCGAACATCAATTTTTGAGCTCTATAGATCATCTCGAAACCCATCATTACCCAAGTAATCACCAAGTATGTACTAGTATATGCAGTAAAGTAGAATTTTATTTGGATTTCAGATACTTCTTGCAGTATATTAGCATTTTCATACATAACTATTGTAAACTTGCTTTCAATAAACTGTTTATTTGTTTATTTTATGTATTTGTTTATTTATTTATTTATTTATTTATTTATTTATTTATTTATTTATTTATTTATTTATTTATTTATTTATTTATTTATTTATTTATTTATTTATTTATTTATTTATTTATTTATTTATTTATTTATTTATTTATTTATTTATTTATTTATTTATTTATTTATTTATTTATTTATTCGTTTTTGGTGCCAAGCGTCACATAGGCAATTTGTTATTCTATGTTTCTGAATCTATTTCTGAACACGTTTTTGGAGATGTTGGAATCGTAGAGCGAATAGGATTCGTTGAAGTGCCTGATGCAGGAGCTGAACGGCTGATTGTTTCCTTTGGTGGTTCGATGTGCAGGAACACGAAGAAATTGATGATTTCGAATCTGGCGGTATGGGATGTTGATGCATAGTTCATGCAGGAGTGCAGGGCAATCAATGTTGCCGGCTAACAGATTAAAAACCTCTTGTCATTAATCAGAATTTTGAAGGAAGAAAACCCTTAAAAATATTTTTGTGGTACAGCAATAATGGAGCGGTCTATTTTGCCAAAAGTGGTTTTTAAAAAGCACCTTCCATGCTTATTGATTACTTGGTAAGATATTGACTTTTAATAAATAATCTAATTCAACTCTGGTATAAGTTGGTCACTCTCTAAATATGAATGCGATCCGCCAGTGCGTTAGTGGTGCGTAATATGCGTACCAATTTTTCACAATCAGTTTTCCTTTTGATGAGGAATGATGTTAAAAGTAAAGTAAATTTTATTTTTTCTTTGGATTTTGATGATTTTTATTCATATTGTGCCATTTTTACTAAATTTTGTTAGGGTGCAGACAACCGACCAATTTTTTCTAAATAGCATAAAATTATCATTTCACTAAATTATCAGTAACATTTTTCATATTGATGGAAAAATAAAATTCCTTCACCAGTTATTAGCTAAGTCCTCTAGCATTCCATTGGTATGCTTATATTCCTATATTATGCAATTGGAGAAATGTTATGAGCCAATGACAAAAGGGTGCCGACAACCGACCACATTCCCCTATTTATTTACACCTTACACAACCAGTAATTTTTGCGGCATGTTCAATATAAGCTAAATCTTGATGAAGAAGCCAAATTTTCGCTAGAATTTTGGGATTCAATAATGCAGTTGTTCTTTTTGATGCTATGAGTATAATTATATGAGAAATCTTTTATCTCACTACTAGGTGGAATACATGATAATTTGTGAATTATTATACCCTCCAACATCTACCTCACGGTTGAACGCAACGCCTAATCAAGGGATAAATACATGAACTCTCTAATAGCGGTAAGCTTGAAGCTAGTACCAACCACGGTACTATCTTTGATTTTAGGCCTGAGTTTAGCCCGGTCTAACACGTTAGTACCTGTCATTGCAGAAATGGCTGCATCCTGAAGCCAAATGAAAACAGTGTAAAGGGGCGCCATATTCCTCTTGCATACATCTCAATAATTTGAATCAACTTTTCGACCTTTATGTGCAATATTATGGCCCATGTTGCACGCAAACCATATGAGGGCAAATAAGCAAGTTTTATCCCGTATGAAAAACAGGTATAAACGAGTTTTAAATGCTACTTTTTTGATATTCTTTATCGTCCTATCTATAAGGTGCTACACGCTCATTTCAAAACGCCATGTCGAAGAGTTATAGTGCAGGTTAGCAGAAGTCAAATCATCTTGAAGCTAACCGTCGAACGAAATTTTATAATTGGATGCAGAATTGCATTAAAAAAACTGTTTTCGTTTGTTAGTTTACTTATGGCTATCAAAATGAGTGAAGCTGTTTAATTTGACCACAATTTTTTTATTTAGTTTAACAAGAGGAAAAGAAAAGAATATATAATCACAATTTGTACACTTTTCTAGTTATTTTCTCACAAAGAACACAATAAGCAAGTGGAAGTTTACTTACATTTTTACTGTTTTCGAAAGAGTTCAAACTATGATTAAATAAAAGATTGTTAATAAAGCCATCGTTATTTAAATAATATCCAAGCTTGCTTATATTGTTTCACTATTTATAATTTTCCAACAAATCTTGGACGATTAGCATTTCAACTGTAGACAAATTCAGCAAAATTTCGTTGAACTTAAGGTTTTAGCAATCCAAGATATTGAAAGCTCAGCAATTTGGATTTAATTCAGTTGACAGATTTACTTCGCTGAAAATTAACTTTTGAAATTGTCAAATTCTCAGCTCAATTACTGAACTTTTGGTATTTCAGGATTGATTAGGTAATCGTGCTGATAATTTGAATTACTTCATTTTCAGCAAAGTAGGACTGCCGAATTCTATATGCATGGTGAGTGGAGTAGTTGGGTAGGATGGTATAATAAGCCCCACCAGGCTAAAATGTCAGATTTCTTTTCCAAGGACCACATAATTACCTGAAGCAAATAAATTTTTGTTTTTGGCTTTTTCATGTGCTGCAGAACAGCAACTAATACAAACGTTTCCAAAAAAGGTAAGGTTCCATTATTGTTCTGTAAGCATTTGATTTAATTTGAAATAGTCAGATTTGGTTGAACTGTCTGACTACTAAATATAATGTTTGAGAATTTCCTTCAATCCTTGGAGTGGCTAGCGACTAACAATACAACTCTATAATGTTCACGATAGTATGCACCATTATTAGCAAAATAGCGAAATAACGTTTTATACCATGTTCACACTACAGAGTTAAGACATATTATAATAATTAGCAACAAGAAAAATGTTATCAAGATAGCGTTAAATACGTTTTAACTCGTGTGAACGTAGTATTAATTACTTGGATATTAAATAATTCTAATAATAATTTGTTTAAGCTAAATCAAGGATTCCAAAATTGTTTTAAAAATATAAATACATCAGACTATTAAATGGTATAAACAGTGAATTTTCAATTAACCTCATTGTACGATTTTTAACATTGCTGTGTATTGCCGATCAGAACGCAGTAATGCAAATGGCAGCATCATGTTACCGGAAGAGGACAAAGATATGTCATGTTCCTCTTGCGCATACTTCGTTATTTTCAATCCTCTCTTCAGCTCTCTTCTGGATAAATATACTCGCAATAAATAAGCCAGTTTTATCAGGTAGGAAAGACAAGCACCGTCGAACTATATTTACCTGTATTTTTGATTTCTCTGTTCTTTCCTTCTCTCTTCACGCTTGATTCCAATTGCTCATCGAAGAGTTACAGGAGAGCACATTTGGATAAATCGAACAGATTATCGCATATTCAGATCAGTTTTTGCGAATTAGAATCAAAACTTCAATAAGAATTGTTTTGATTATTTTCTTTTACATATAGCTATGAGAATAAGTGGGATCATTTAATTCCTTAATATAAACCAGCAACATGTTATCACTAGAGTTACTATATTCAGAGTTAGGCGGACACAAAAGCCGGAAAACTGGCAGCTCTTATTTCAGGAAGAAAACATTGGCATCCCATGCGAATGTTCAAGCTCTTTACAGGTACGAATAGAAAAAAACAATTCGAGGATATAATGATTTCATACTTGTGCGAATATCTCTTGGTGTTACAGAAAAAGTCTTGTTCTTTTCGTTTCTCTTCACTCGATAACACAAGAAAAGAGTAAAATAATTATGACCATAATCACAATACCAATCCAAAGAGAACATGTTATGTGACGTCATGCTCGATTGGCTCCGGCTAGAAAAACTCTAGAAAGAGAACTGCGGAGACTCCATTTTGGATCGATTGGATTCGCGTTTAGCTGTCAAAAAACGAATCCAATCGAACATTGCCTATCCTTATAACATTGGACGTGTTGCCATACAATGCCGGGGCATACGTTGCCAAAAATGCTGTTTTTCTCTCCGCAGTTCTCTTACTATGAGTTTTTCTAGCTCCGGCATTTGACATGTTTAATTGGCTCCGCTCAGTGTCTCCGCCTAACTATGAATATAGTAACTATAGTTATCACGAATTATTGCTCATATATCTGTCGTACCTCACATAAAAAAAGTAAATAACGAAAAAAATTAGTTTTTTTTCATTGGATAGATCCAAATAAATGACAATCGGCTGTAGATCGTAAAATGCACTATTTTATAAATTTTCTTATTTTCACTCCCAGTTCACAAATTGAATCAGAATGTTAACTGCTTACAAAATAACTCCATAAATACACTAAGCTAAGATTAAATATAAGATTTAAAATATACGTATTTTTCCTATATGAGTAAATCGGTGATCAATATATTTGTTCGTAAAAATATATTACTAGGATGCTCAAAACTTTCATTTTTGTTTTAATGAACTTATTATTTTATTTATAAAATCGTAGAAATTTTGTTAGCAAATAAAATCGTTCCAATCTGCATTGATGCATTACAGAAATATATCTATATTCTCTGTCTGCCACAGTGCAACCAAAAATATGAAATATAACACTTGTGAATTTAAAGTGATCATTCTGTCAAAGTTTATTTTTTTGTTTGACCTTTGTTTACTTTTTATTTTAGCTTTGTTGAAAAAAACGTGTACAATTTTAATTCGCAGAGTGTGATCAAACCTTTATTTATAATTGAAATTTATTCCAAACTTGTGAAAATTCACTTGAAACGAATATAAATATCCCCCCCCCCGTGTCGACAGGTATCATGTTCAATTAGAATGACATTCACAATTCATTTTGAATTCAAATTGAAATATTTCAACCAATTTTTTAATCAAAGTTTAAAATAACTATCATGGCATCAGTTACAAACCATGGTTCAACCACCTCAAACTTATTTTCTTTTGTGCATTGAATATTATGTCACTACAAAATGTTGTACATCATCGGCCAACTATAAACTATCCACCAAGTTGAAGTTCTAAGTACAGAAACATATCGGTTACATGTTGACAAAATTGTTCTCACACGCTATGGAACGAGACATATGACGAAGAAAAGCTATTTTACTGTAAGAAAATATCGGAATGAAGAACAATTCTCCATGTTGTTTAATTTACTCATTTTCTTTAACATGAATTTGTTGTTTTTTAACATTGTCGTATATCGCAGATCAGAACGCAGCCATATAAATGACAGCATCGTTTGGTTCAAGCTTACAAAATAGTTTAGGCCTGTTTAAAAGTTAGTCCGGTTTAAAAATAGTTAGTACGCGTTTGAGCTTACGGCTATAAGTGTATTGCTAGTCATTTTCTCGCTATTCGTCGTTTTGATATCCCTAAGACGTATTAATAGACACCTTATGAGTTTCCTGGTGGCCAGTTAGTCTCTAATGGAGTTGTAACCCGGGGTTGTCGCACAAGCTGAAAGTATTGGATATCCAATAATCTTAATTTTTTATTGGCGCTATTCTATCATTAAATTGAATTCTTAGTATGAGCTACCTCAAGTACGCTTTTCCATTAAAAATTCTTTTAATGGATACGTTTTTTCATGTGATAAATGTTCGCGAGTAAAGAATCTACACTGCTTTCAGCAGTTCCAGCTTCATCGTTCGTTCGCATTTCTCGCATCTAATGCGCACAGTGACGCCTTTTAACTCATTTTCGCTTGGTATCTTATTCATGTCTATCAGTGTGCAAACTTTTGACTACTTTGTAGTTAGCAGCTGCCGCAGGATGTTCACATGCTTGGTTGCTCGTTACTTTAGAAAAACTGGGTATAAACAAAAAAGTGTCATATTTATTGTTAATTTGCAGGAATCTATTGGGCAGTTTTTTTTTCATTCTGTTGAAACCGTTACCTCCAAAAACATTCTGCTACAAGCAAGGAAATAATACAACCTGGACACAGCTAACAATACTGTCTTCCCAGTATACCGGTCTTGTTGAATAGTTTTGAAGTAAAAGCTCTGTCGCAGTCAAACAGCTAGCTACAAACGATGGTATAGACATATATTGAACGGATCTACAAAAAAACCGCGATACTTAGACAATCGGCAAAAAAGTCGCTTAAATAGATTTCAATTTATATAGAAACATCGTTTCTGGTTAATGTTTTGACAACTAGTAATTTACATAAAAACTCTTGGGTTCCACCCGAAATATTTTTTTGGTTACCTGCTTGCCTGTTGTCTTTATTGTCTTTGCTTGACGCTCATCCGGCATTCGGACCACGTGTCCAGCCCACTACAATCTGCCATGTTCTATCCCTTTCACAACATCCGTTCATTTATATGCTTGGTATAATTCATGGTTCATGCGGCACCACCAGAATAAGTTCCCTAGGGAACTTCTACCCTAATTTTGAGGTAACTAAAACGAAAAACGTCAAGCTAAATCAACCTTTACGTTTGAATGAACTCAATAAATAAGAGAAACAGATTGTTTTTCTTATTTTTGGCAACTCAATCCACCATTGTGGCCTTGTTCGACAAGCGTTTTAGCTTTAATCAAATTAACCAATTGAAGAAAACAATTAGAAAATCATGCTATTGCAGGAATTAACAAAATACACTTCTTATGATTTTGTTTATTCACACACATCCTATATGCAGTTTCGAAAAGGACAAAACATGACACCGCGGTTCTCTCAGTGTAAAACCGACAATCGTACCATAATTTGCATTGATATTCCATGACTGTTATTTGCAATCGAAATAATGTACGGCGTGAGCGAGTATATTTTAGATTCCTGGCTAACTAGTTCCCTGGTTGGTGGGCAAGCGACGTTGGTGGCTACCGTGTGCAGCGAAATCAAGTTTATAACCTGAACAATTATATTGCGATGATTTGTAGCCGACCTGTGACTCTTCAAATCCAACCCCCAGTAGTGGTCGAGGTAGTAGTCGATTGAGTCGGTATGGAAGAGAGGTGAAATTGCTTACGATAGGTGGAAGCGCCAATTTGGTATGCATTTCTGCATGTTATTTGTTGTTAAATATAGTTTATAGTTTCGGAACTTGTTTGAACAAACAAAATTTATGACAAAGGTATAAAACGCAGTCGATACTAATTAGTGGCAATCGTCTATCGCCCAGTGTGTATTTTTTTTGTTATTGATTTATGTGAACCGGCTGTAGATTGTGGGGCAGGTTGTGAGGTTGCACTACAAACCGATAATTTATTACCCCTTAATTTATGACGGAGGGCGCGACCGTCGAACATGAGTCAGAAGATGCTCATTGCAGAGGATTCAGACAGTTTGGAACACAGCTCTTTTCCTTCGTCGAAAACCAATGCACTGCTGGGGCTAGGGATTTCGTTACCAAATGATAACCCGAGAATCAAATTTTTCTTTTCCAGGTCTGTGTGTGGTTTCAAATGTGAAAATGTGAAGCAAGTCTTCTACTGTTATAAATCAATTTCAGTGATAAATAAGAGAGTGTGAAGATTCAATCATTCATTAGAATAGAAGAAATCCTGCACCGGAAACATGGACCCGGACGACCTGGTCACGCTTCGTGTCCAGTATCTGGTGGATAGTGATCCCTTCAATAGCTTCGCCATGTACCCGATTCCGTCCCGTGCTCCCGCGTTCTCGTTTGTTAGCTCGGCTCCGGTGGTGACCCAACTCGGAGCACTGTTGCGCCATCTGGGAGCACCGCAGAGGGTAAGCTTGATCTGATTTCATTTCGAATATTTGCTGGTGGAGGATTTTATTTTTCTCTTCGAAACATTATGACTTTTGTCATCTTTTGACTAATGACTGTGTGCTTGGAAGCGACAAGCGACTCCTTGAATTCAATATCCGCTTGTCTGGCTGGCAAGCAGAATTGCATAAACGGTTTGATGGATGCCTTTGGCATGCAGTTGCCATCTGAGCAGCTTACCGGTCCGATACGGTACTCTACGATTTCATTCCAGATGCTCTGCGAAAGCGAAAGTTGATTTTCTTGGCCACAAACTATCGCTCCCGGGAGGAGGAACTGACCAAACTCGATTGGTGAAGCTGCCGCAGTGTGGTCGTGTGAATCGTATCTTCTGTACCTATTTAGGAGAACCGGGGGTGAGATGGGTGCGTTTGTATGGTAATAAAGGAACACTAATGGTTTTGCAGTGCTTATAAATTGAATGATGCGACTTGTAGCGATTATCCGTGCAGACAAAAATACAATTGTTCAACGTAGCTCCAAGTGTTTTCGTTTTTTCATCAAACACGGTCATAGAAGAGTCTATGACTTTCACAAATGTTGCTGATGCTTATTAGATAATTTATTCCGCATTTTGACTGAAAAAACACCGTGTCCGACTGGAGCTAGGTTCTCGGAAGGGCTCCCAGTCAGAATCATACACTACAATAGCAGACGAGACAGTCAACGTCGCCCACTAAAACAAGACCAATTACAGTTGGCCGTAATATTATTTGTGATAATCATTGTAGGTTCAGATATGAGACTTCAGGATCGCGTATGTCATCGCTAAGGACTCGAGCATTTCTACGTTAACGTGTTCGATCGCGTGTGCGTTTGTATATAGCATGTGCTAACGGTTATGTAACTTCGCGTGTATAAATTCTATTTTATAAACGTGTGCCTGCGCGTGTGTTCTTTGATTATCGCGCGCGGACCGCGAATCTAATACTTAATTTTTGATGTACGGCTCAGATGCTAGAAGAAAGCGAGATCTTCCATATCACTAGAGTTTCCGGTCATGTCGCCATGGAAGGTGTAGTCTAGTGGATATGAGCTTTTTTTTGATTGGTCCAACTGAATGTATGGACCTTAGCTACTAGGACGGAGTAAGTGCGAAATGAATTCCGGACCTGATCGATTAATAATCGCGCGAACACGGACGTATGTAGGTTCGCGTTTGAGACCGCGTTTGAAATTCCGCGCGAAAATCCGTGCGAAATTTCGCGTGAAATTCCGTACAAAATTCCGCGCGAAATTCCGTGCGAAATTCCGTGTGAAATTCCGTGCGAAATTCCGTGCGAAACTCCGTGCGAACTTTCGTGCGAAATTCCGTGCGAAATTGGGTGCGAAATTCCATGCGAAATTTCGTGTGAAAATCCGCGCGAAATTCCGCGCGAAATTCCGTGCAAAATGTGGAATTTTTTCGCACGGAATTTCGCACGGAATTTCACACGGAATTTCGCACGAAATTTCGCAAGAAATCTCGAAATTCCGTACGAAATTCCGTGCGAATTTCCGCGTGAAATTCCGTGCGAAATTCTGTGTGAAACTTCGCGCGATATTGCATGCAAAATTTCGTGTGGAATATCGCGCGAAATTCCGTGTGGAATTACGTCTTAAATTCCACTCGAAATTCCGTGCGAAGTTCCGTGTGAAATTTCGTGCGAAATTCCGTGCAAAATTCCGCGCGAAATTCAGTGCGAAATTCCCTGCGAAATTCCGTGCGAATTTTTGTGCAAAGTTCCGTGTGAAATTCCGTGCGAAATTTCGTGCGAAATTCCGTGCGTAGTTCCGTTCGAAATTTCGTTTGAAATTCCGTTCGAAATTTCGTTTGAAATTCCGTTCGAAATTTCGTTTGAAATTCCGTTCGAAATTTCGTTTTAAATTCCGTTCGAAATTTCGCACGGAATTTCACAAGAAATTTCGATTGGAATTTCACACGAAATTTCGAACGGAATTTCGCGTGGAATTTTGGACGGAATTTCGCACGGAATTTCACGCGGATTTTCACACGGAATTTCACAAGAAATTTCGCACGGATTTCTCAAGGAATTTCACAGGAAATTTCGCACGGAACTTCGCGCAAAATTTCGCACGAAACTTCGCACGGAATTTCACACCAAATTTCGAACGGAATTTCACACCAAATTTCGAACGGAATTTCGCACGGAATTTCGCGTGGAATTTTGGACGGAATTTCGCACAGATTTTCGCACGAAATTTCGTACGGAATTTTGCACGGAATTTCGCACGAAATTTCACACGGAATTTCACACTGAATTTCGCACGGAATTTCTCACGGAATTTCGCACGGAATTTCACGTGAAATTTCACTCGGAATTTTGCAAGGAATTTCGCACGGAATTCCGCACGGAATTTCACACGGAATTCCACACGGAATTACGCACGGAATTTCGCACAGATTTTCGCACGAAATTTAGGACGGAATTTTGCACGGAATTTCACACGGAATTTCGCACGGAATTACGCACGGAATTTTACACGGAATTTCGCACGGAATTTCACACGGAATTTCACACGGAGTTTCACACGGATTTCGCACGGAATTTCACACGGAATTTCGCACGGAATTTCACACGGAATTTCGCACGGAATTTCGCACGGAATTTCGCACGGAATTTCGCACGGAATTTCGCATAGATTTTCGCACGAAATTTCGAACGGAATTTCGCGTGGAATTTTGGACGGAATTTCGCACGGAATTTCACGCGGATTTTCACACGGAATTTCACACGAAATTTCGCACGGATTTCGCAAGGAATTTCACAGGAAATTTCGCACGGAACTTAGCGCGAAACTTCGCACGGACTTTTGCGCGAAATTTCGCACGGAATTTCACACCAAATTTCGAACGGAATTTCGCGCGGAATTTGGCGTGGAATTTTGGACGGAATTTCGCACAGATTTTCGCACGAAATTTCGTACGGAATTTTGCACGGAATTTCGCACGGAATTTCACACGGAATTTCACACGGAATTTCACACTGAATTTCGCACGGAATTTCACACGGAATTTCGCACGGAATTTCACGCGAAATTTCACGCGAAATTTCACACGGAATTTCGCAAGGAATTTCGCACAGAATTCCGCACGGAATTTCACACGGAATTACGCACGGAATTTCGCACAGATTTTCGCACGGAATTACGCACGGAATTTCACACGGAATATCGCACGGAATTTCACACGGAATTTCGCACGGAATTTCGCACGGAATTTCACACGGAATTTCACACGGAATTTCGCACGGAATTTCACACGGAATTTCACACGGAATTTCGCACGGAATTTCACACGGAATTTCACACGGAATTTCGCACGGAATTTCGCACGGAATTTCGCACGGAATTTCGCACGGAATTTCGCACGGAATTTCGCGCGAAATTTCGCATCGTACTTCACACGGAATTTTGCACGAAATTTCGCACGGAATTTCGCGCGAAATTTCACACGGAATTTCACACGGAATTTCGCACGGAATTTCGCACGGAATTTCGCGCGACATTTCACACGGAATTTCACACGGAATTTCGCACGGAATTTAACACGGAATTTCGCACGGAATTTCGCACAGATTTTTGCACGGAATTTCACACGGAATTTCACACGGAATTTCGCGCGAAATTTCACACGAAATTTCACACGGAATTTCACACGGAATTTCGCACGGAATTTCGCACGGAATTTCGCGCGAAATTTCACACGGAATTTCACACGGAATTTCGCACGGAATTTCACACGGAATTTCGCACGGAATTTCACACGGAATTTTGTACGGAATTTCGCACGGAATTTCGCACGGAATTTCGCACGGAACTTCGCACGGAATTTTGCACGGAATTTCACACGGAATTTCACACGGAATTTCACACGGAATTTCACACGGAATTTCACACGGAATTTCGCACGGAATTTCACACGGAATTTCACACGGAATTTCGCACGGAATTTCGAGCTAAATTTCGCACGGAGCTTCGCACAGAACTTCGCACGGAATTTTGCTCGGAATTTTGCACGAAATTTCGCACGGAATTTCACACGGAATTTCGCACGGAATTTCGCGCGAAATTGCACACGGAATTTCACACGGAATTTCGCACGGAATTACGCACGGAATTTTGCACGGAATTTTGCACGGAATTTCACACGGAATTTCACACGGAATTTCACACGGAATTTCGCACGGAATTTCACACGGAATTTCGCTCGGAATTTCGCGCGAAATTTCCCACGGAATTTCGCACGGAATTTCGCACGGAATTTCACACGGAATTTCGCACGGAATTTCGCACGGAATTTCACACGGAATTTCGCGCAAAATTTCACACGGAATTTCACACGGAATTTCGCACGGAATTTCGCACGGAATTTCACACGGAATTTCACACGGAATTTCACACGGAATTTCACACGGAATTTCACACGGAATTTCGCACGGAATTTCACACGGAATTTCGCACGGAATTTCACACGGAATTTCACACGGAATTTCACACGGAATTTCGCTCGAAATTTCACACGGAATTTCGCACGGAATTTCGCATCGTACTTCGCACGTAATTTTGCACGAAATTTCGCACGGAATTTCACACGGAATTTCGCACGGAATTTCGCGCGAAATTGCACACGGAATTTCACACGGAATTTCGCACGGAATTTCGCACGGAATTTCACACGGAATTTTGCACGGAATTTCGCGCGAAATTTCACACGGAATTTCACACGGAATTTCGCACGGAATTTCGCACGGAATTTCGCACAGAATTTCGCACGGAATTTCGCACGGAATTTCGCGCGAAATTTCACACGGAATTTTACACGGAATTTCGCACGGAATTTCGCACGGAATTTCACACGGAATTTCACACGGAATTTCGCACGAAATTTCACACGGAATTCACACGGAATTTCGCACGGAATTTCGCACGGAATTTCGCACAGAATTTCACACGGAATTTCGCACGGAATTTCGCGTGAAATTTCACACGGAATTTTACACGGAATTTCGCACGGAATTTCACACGGAATTTCACACGGAATTTCACACGGAATTTCTCACGGAATTTCGCACGAAATTTCACACGGAATTCCACACGGAATTTCGCACGGAATTTCGCACGGAATTTCGCGCGAAATTTCACACGGAATTTTGCACGGAATTTCACACGGAATTTCGCACGGAATTTCGCACGGAATTTCACACGAAATTTCACACGGAATTTCGCACGGAATTTCGCGCGAAATTTCACACGGAATTTCACACGGAATTTCGCACGGAATTTCGCACGGAATTTCGCACGGAATTTCACACGGAATTTCACACGGTTTTTCGCACGGAATTTCACACGGAATTTCACACGGAATTTCGCTCGAAATTTCACACGGAATTTCGCTCGAAATTTCACACGGAATTTCGCACGGAATTTCGCATCGTACTTCGCACGGAATTTTGCACGAAATTTCGCACGGAATTTCGCACGGAATTTCACACGGAATTTCGCACGGAATTTCACACGGAATTTCGCACGGAATTTCGCGCGAAATTTCACACGGAATTTTACACGGAATTTCACACGGAATTTCACACGGAATTTCGCACGAAATTTCGCACGGAATTCCCCATGGAATTACGCACGGAATTTCGCACAGTATTCTAGATCGTTAATAACGCAATGCTAAAAATTTAGTCAACAGTTTCACGAACCAGCCACCAAATCCCTGGATTCCCCTATACCACAACTATCAATTTCAGCAGCAAGACTGTACCTATCGGAAGCCCCCGAGGATCTACCATCGGACATCAATTTTATGCAATCACACTTTCAAGTGGTTTCTCACTTTGTTGGCAGCTCTCTGTCCGCCCATAGTGAAGCAATGGTACGCCAAATATAACGAAAAGAAATACGATTCCATCTTCTTTCTTGCTCGGGTCTAAGTCTGAGTGAGATTCGATCGTGTTTTTATTGCCAATTACACGGCACGAAGAAGTGAACTGACACGCTGCCGCCCGGTCAACGTCTCGTGGTCGTAAAAATCGCATGCACCACAGACAGACAGAAATAGCTATTGGCAATAGTGTGCTATCAGATCAATTCCGTCAGCCGGGGGTCCAGCCAGAACACGTTGATAATAGTTACTAAAGTGGCAAGAACTATTATTGCCCGAACATGTCCGATCTTGGTTTCGAAAGGTTTACATAGTATCGACTATCGGACGATAGGTATTTAAGTTGATTTTGAACGTTTCCAACTGCCGTTGTTCTAAATGGAATGACTTTTCTGAGTTTCCATAAAAATCGAAAAAAGTAGTTCAATTTGATTTTATAATCCAGGAGTTTTTCTCAAGTGCGCAAAATTTTTGGGAAACGCTTGGTTCAGGAAAATAAAATAATCAAACTGATTCTTGCCAAGAAATCTAGTTTCAATAAACTGCAGAGTTTTCCTCACAAATCTACAATCAATTAAAAAGAATTAAAAAGGGGAATGTTTTTTAAATTAACTACTATAAGTTTGAGCATAATTTCATTTATTCTCAAGCTCGTTTAGTTTTATGCGAGTATAGTTGGTTTTTCATTGAGAATATAGCTTGAAATTCTTCGTAAATAAAAGGTTGAATTTAAAAAATGTCTAGTAGACGCTCTGGTATTTACAAATACACTTCGTCATAAAAAATTTAATAATCAAGCAATAAAATACAGCACAGCGCACTATTCTGCATGTCGGTACCAATTTCAATCCCACTCCACTGGGAAACTAGAAAACAAAGCGTATTTTCGTAGCAAGTGTCACCAGGCACGCATCTGTGGCGAAAGACGTGACCTTATCGTGGGAAATTACATGCAACTTATAGCCAAGCAGCGCCGGCTAGCCGGCAGCCCTCCGTAGTATCGGTTGATCAAGATGGCGAAAACAGAGAAACCTTTTTCAGAACCTATGCTACATCCTACATCGTTGAACCCACGGGCAGGCAATCGTTTTTTTTCTTCACTTCGTGCCAAAACCAAGTGGGAACTACGACGTACGTGTACAATTCTAGCAGTTTTGTATGTTGCCGGCATGGAAAGCTATCTGTATCGTCTTCCAGAGAAGAATTAACTACAGGCGAAATTCCTACTCTTGAAATGAGTCCGCGACGTATGTGGAACAAAATTGAACTTTGTGAACAGTTACCTTATTTTACACAATCGATTTTTAGGCCAAAAAATCGGTTTGTCTCAATAATTTGTCACTTAGCATTCCTTAAACACCCGAAGCGCAAAAATTGTCATTGGTTTATTATCTTATCTAGGGATTTCGTGTTGCTATAGATTTTGTATTTTTAACACGAAAATCTTGATATTTAATTATCATCTGTATACACCAGGTTTTAGCCAAGTTGTATGCGTGTGGAGAAAAACATTTATACATAAATCTACTGATAAAATAAATTCGTTAACAGAACGAAAATTATTATACAATACATGAATCCATTCGTCGTGTTCTGCAACAAAGCATTTTCGCGTACTATAAATAGTTGTTGATTTCGTTTATTTCACGATCTAAAAACATGGCGGCTTGATGAACGAAAATTTTCGTGATTTCAAATATTTAGTGTACATTGCACGAAATTCATCGTAGAAAACGAAACTTTTTTCGTGACTGATACGAAATATTTCGTTATTTTACCGAATGTTTGTGTATTTCACGAAAGTTTCGTTAGTCGCACGATTTCCTTTTCGTTCGCCGAACAAAGCTTCAGTATATTTTTTTATCCGATCTTTAAGGATATTTGGATCTATATTTGACAGCATCGATTTTTCTATATAAAAGAGATTAATTTGGCAACAGCAAATGTTCACACTGTTGAGTACTCGAATGATTATGATATTTTTTGTTCGTAACATTTACGAAAAATGTTTACGAAAATTACGTGCACACTCGTGGAAACTTTTTGTTAATATTGTGGGAATTCTTTAGCAAAAACTGCGATTAGCGCCAAATAAATTTCTTGGGTTGATTACGAATCTAATTCGCTAATAGCAACAATTTACTAAAAACATCTTTCATAGTGATAAGCTTTTGAAATGATTGTGCCAGATCGATCTCTATAATTTAAAAAAAATCGATATTGTGAAACATAGATCCTTAAAGATCGGATGGAAAAATATACAAAAATTTTGTTCGGTGAACCAACAGCTCAATGTTTCTACAATGAATTTCGGGTAATATGCAATAAATATTTAAAAATCACGAAATATGTCAGGTGTGCTTTACTCCCAACAGGGCTTCCGCCAGCCTTGGTTTGTAAGAAGTATTTCATATATTTCATATATAAAATTATAAAAATTATAAAAACCCGAGCCAGAGAATTTTAAAATTGGAAAACAGAACCTTCTAACCCAAACATTTTAAAAATGAAAACCCGAGCCAGACTTGAATCAGAGTATATAAAATTTGAAAAACCTGAGCTCGACATTGAAAACCCCGAACCCCATTCGAGCCCAAAAATTTTATTAAATAAAGAACCAGAATAATTAGTATAATTTGATTTTATAAAGAAACAGAATCCGAGTATTTTGAAAACGGGAATTCAAGAATTTTAATATTGAATAACCCTAACCCGAGAATGTCAAAAATGAAAACTCGAACCGAGAATATAAAATGTGTTAAAATGTGAATCCCATCGTTTTCAATAGGACGTTTTCCCCATTTGTAAGAAGTTTGTGGAACAAAATTTCTTTCAATGCAGAAACTGCTTTCTGAGGATTCTTAAGTACCTCAGAAAGTTTCCAGTAAAGTTTAGAATACATGTTCTTCAAACTTAGCATGTGTTGTTGGTACTGATAAATTCCTAGCAACAACTGTATGGCTGGCGTCCAAAAGGGGCTAACCCACATTTTGCATTTTGTACAAGAAATAGAAAAAAACTTCCGCATTTCCAAATTAACATTGTTTTTATTGTAAAAACGCAATATTTTATTAGTAGTTCATTGACCCATGTTGGCTAGAAAAGATAAGATCATTACATGTACTACTTTTCAATTCACGAGCATTTTCGTAATTCGGGGGCTAACCCTGGGGGTACCAAGAGTCCAAAAGGGGCTAACTCACAATTCACACATCCTTTCCTTATCTTTCGTTTTAGAGTAATTGTGTCTTTGGCAAAGTTGTTGTGTGACATCTAGAGCTTCGTTTGATAATTTCATATTAGTTGGGAATTCAGTCGCTGGGGCGGCGCTGTTATCAGCTTTTTAATGGAACGTGATAGAAAGATGGTTTCTATGGCAAAGTTGTAAATCAGGTAATTATAAGTATACCTTATGACGTCACCAACTATGTAGGTCCTACTGGTTTTGAAATATCGCGCATTTTTGAAAACATAACCTGTAAGTAAATGTTTTAACTAAAACCTTCTCTATCTCAAAGGTCCAGTACCTACAACGTTTGCGTCTCTAGAGGATATGTTTAAAATGATAGCCCCTACAACATTTCTATCTAGCTTCATTAAAAAGTTGATAACAGCGCCTCCCTAGCGACTGAATTCCGAACTAGTGTGATGCAACCAAATAAAGCGCTAAGTGCTATACAGCAACTCTTCCGACGACACCATAACACTATAACGAAAGATAATAATTAATTCAACGTTATTTAACTTTCCGACCACAATGTACCGTTTTTCTCTTAATCCCCTATTGCTAGGTGAATTTTCAATGTAGAGATATGGCACCTTCACTGGAGTTTTCAAAAAAATATGCTCAATAATATACATGTGTGCAAGAAATATATATTAGTTAGAAAATAGTCATACATAGCAAGTGTATGAGCGGCCCTTACCTTCAGGAACGACTGTTCCGAAACGTCAACATACAATGTAATCCAATTAAAAACAGTATTATATCGAGTTAACCGATATGTGATCTACTACACAAAATTTACTGATTGCGAATCGATTGACTATTTTTTTTTCTTAAAACCTCGGAAAAAGAAAGAGAAAACATGAATTTCCATAAGACTCAATGTGGAATTAGCTTCTTTTGGACGCCAGCCATTCAATTGTAGAATCACTTAAATTTTGTAACACTGTTTTAATATCAGCTTTATTTTGTAAATCATAATCATGATTAAAATTATCGAAGTATGTCAGTATGTATAATTCGCTACAAAACTCCATTTGTTATTAAAACTGAATAATAACCAGGCAGAACAATCATTAAAGAGTCGTTTACCGTTGGAATTGCGTTGAGCATTATTCAATTAATTTGCTCGTCAGTGCATTGAAAAGGTAAATTAGCTGCAGCACTAAAATTGATACCAAGCTCGGTTTCAACTTGAATGTCCAAACACTCGATAACATTTGTGTCAAAAGAAGGCAAAATGCAATGCTTGATTCCGCGGTTAAGCGCTATAGGGGACTTTAGGGATGTGCGGGTTACAGCATTTTCTGATGCAGATTGGTACTGTGAGTTTCTTTTTCTATTTCTAAGCTCGAAACTATTAAAAAAACATTTTTGGGGGGTGGGCGCAGCGTAGCTGGTAAATCGATTGCCTTGTACGCAGCGCACCTGGGTTCGAGTCCCGACCCCGCACCTTAAGGTTAAAACCTCTATAATCGAAAAAAAAACATTTTTAGCTTGTTTCCTTTTAGGAACGATCCATAAATGACGTAGCATTTTTTGGGTGATTTTTAACACCCCCCTCACCCATCGTAGCGTTTCGTCACAAACCTCTAAATACCCCCATGGTAATTACGTAGCTTGACGGTAATTCTCCCCCCACCCTTGTCCTCGCAAAATAAAAAAAAATGAAGAACGATGTTAGTTATTCCCCTTTAAAAAAGCTACGTAGCATGACATGACGCCCTACCCCCCTGTCGTCACACATCATCACAAAATGCAAAACTCCCCCCTCCCCCATATAATGTTACGTCATTTATGGATGATCCCTTAGAAGAATAACACATCCAAACCGATGCAACTTGCAGGACTCTATTGGCGATTTGCGGCAAAACCGCATGACTACCTATGATTCATCTCATGAACTGGCAAAGTGATACAGTTTTCTTTTTTTCACCCGTAAGTGAGTTGTAGCTTACAACAAAAACTTCCTTTTCTTCTCGGAAAAAGCTTACCGCTGCCAAAATATGAATGAAACGAGTAAGAAATTTAGTTTTATTTGCAATTATTCTGAAATTACAGCCATTTGCAACTATTTGGCTCATACATTTCTTCGAAATGTTATCGGTGTATTATTGTGGTTATAAAAAAATCGTTCCATAAATGAAGTTTCAACTCGAAACCGGGATCCAATTAATACCAATGTCAAACTCCTACATATTTTGGACTACGTAGGAGATTCAGTGAAGACTATCAGAAAGAAGTATCGGCAGTGTATGATACAAAGCTGACACTTTCCTATTAGCCGGATGTATTCTGTATTTCTGTTTTACACCCTTCTCGCAAGATGTTTACTCATCATCTTATAAAATGATGGTTTTCCTTCATTTTCATAAACAATTATCAACAAATTGATCGGTGATTTGGTGTTTAAAAGTAAGTTTTTACCAATGTTTACAGAAAATATATGCACTATGACAGAACAGAATCAAATCAGCAACACTTTGCTTCCAGCGCTATCTGTGAGCGGTTTCAACGTAGAATCGCCAATAGGTTGTCTCATCAGAGCTATCATGCTATGTGGGGAGTTGTCCCGGTTGACAATAAGGCCAACGAGATATTTGCAGATACGTCATTTAGTAGGACAACTGTCAATTTGCTGGCTGAATTTTTTTTTATTTTAAAGTCAGAAACAAATAATTAGGGTTTATAAATAATATGAGTGTACTCGTAAGGATACCACTATCAATACATCTTGTATACGTTGAGAAGCTGTTTTCCAATTTTGAATCTACCGAACAAGCTCAAACGTGTTTTGTTGAAAGGTACCTGAAGAAGTAGGTGAACTTCTGTTGCTTTGTATGAGAATTAATGTTTTTTGGAATAGGGCAGATTTAAAATTTTGAAATCCCGAAACCTGACTCGAAATAAAAAAAAATATTTTAGGGAACCTAAATCTGATACTAAACCCGGCGGGTTCGGGATTCGCATCCAATCGCCGAGCATCTTTAGTTATTAGGCAGTAATGCGATACTCGATACATGTTTTAACCCTTAAAAAAGGCCAAGTGGTCTCAGAGTCCCGGCTGGTTACAAATTTAGAGTTTTAGTGAACTTTTTATTAGAAAAATAATCGAGTGTATTCGGCGTTTCGATTCATTAACTGATGACACGCCTAAAAAGAGGCTTTTAATTTCACTAGGTCTCAGGAGTGAAATCTCGATTTATGCTTGCCTTTTGAAGGTTCACTGACTTGACTAAACCGACTTAATCAAAACAACCTGAATGATCCTTCTCAAAACATCCATGGATATTATTTTTTCATCTTTGGATAATTTCACCTACCACAGATATTTTTGTTTTTATATTTTCGCGTTTTAATTGTTAGTTGAGTAGTAAGGAATAATATAAAATTTCCAGAAACAGGCAAAATTTGCTTAGCAAGAAAATAAAGCGGTTTGTGTTTATTTGCTATAACATCTTCTGGCAGTTGTGACTATTCTCCAGGTGATGTTAATGATATTGAGCACTTTGCTTCCCCTTATACTTCCGTTGAAAGGCAAAGCTTTCATCATGCTAGTAACGACGGTTTTTATTCGTAATTGCTATTCATTCGATTGAATATAATGCAGAATGATCAGGTATTGCGCCAATAATATTAATTAAATTGATTCACCCCATAATTCTTTCCCTGATGTGCATTTATATTACAGCATTATACGGACGACTAATTTTCAACACATACCTACTACTGATTTAAAATTGTCGCCATCGTAATAAGGAAAAGCAGAAGCAAAGCAAACGTAAGGTAAAGCGCCTTCTTTTACGCTATTAGGGAGGCTTCCGCATTATTGCGTTTGCGTAGCCTAACTGTATGTTGATGAAAAAATAGTGAAAATACAGTAAAGAAGCGCTTTTATCAGAACCTTGATAAATTTTTGCCTAACAAAATCGGGACATATTTTATTTCTTTCTTTTGAATAAATCGAAGCTGTTAAAATATTCATCTTTAGTCCCTAGGCATAGCCTCATAACCCTTTCTGATTATTTAGTGTTAATTTCCCTTTCAGTGAAAAATTAAAAAAACCCGTTTTAATCCACCTGGTGGTGCAATTGTGCCTTTTTCATTTATCCAAACTACGATTCCATGGCTGGGTATGTTTAATATAATGGTGGAAATGTGTATTACATATTCAGTGCGATTTACACATACGTACAATGAATCGACAGCTTCGAACTTGAGTTGCTATGTGTCGACGCTGAAATACTTGAAATCAGCGGCGGATCCAGGAGCAGGGTTCGGAAGTTTGGACCCCACCAAAAATTTTCAACTTGTTAAGAAGTTTTAAATTAGTTTCTCAACTCAGAATCATTTCAAACCAAAATTTTCACTGGTTTTTCAGACCCACTAGGAAAATTTATTCTGGAGGAACTAGAAAATTTTATTCGGGTAGGGAGGTACATTTTATTCGAGTAGCGAGGTACAAGTCGGAATTTAATGAAATTCAATAGCAGCCTATGGGAAAGTTGTACCTTTCATTTGAGACTAAGTTTGAAAATATCGGTTCAGCCATTCCTGAGTAACCGATGTGCTTATTTTTGGTCACATACATACATGCACAGGCGCACAGACACATACATACACACCCGCAAAGACATTTGCCGAACTACGGGACGAGAATAAGTTGACGATGTTCAGAGTGATTTCATAACCTTTCTATAGGAGAAAAGCAAAAAAAGATATTTTTTGCATATTTTGCATCTTTATCCCTTTCATCGCCAACTCTTTTCTAGTGAATGTAAGGTTTCGAAACTATTTTTCTTAGAAAACGGTGGGGAAAAATTCTTTTTCCGTCGTTAACATAAACTGTCCCTGGCAGCACTGCTCCATCGAAATCCGATCAGACTAATTTTAATAACTTCAGTTGTAGAGCTGATCCATGTAACAGTTAATACTCAAATGAAAGGCAGTAGTCACATTTATTAGCCTTATTTGTTTTTGTGAGCAAATCTTGCCTCAATCAAAAGTTATAGCGGTTTAAAAACGTTGTTGTCCACATAAAACGTGGGCATGAAAGGGTTAAGATATGAAAATTTACCAAATGGAGTTTCATGTTAAGTTGACCTATAAAAAACTGACAAAATCGGGGGTTGATGAGATCGGGCTTTCACTGTATTTCGAAAGTTTGCTATTTTTCAAAATAAAATGCGCCCCTGTTTTTTAAATAAATTGGCAGATTTCTCTGAAAAACCTAGCCAAAAATAAAAAAAGTTAGTGTCGGTTTCTGATGAGACGAAGTCGAAACGCTCCCATAACTAAGAAAATAGGAGTGTTGCTGTGTATTGCACCAACTTTGAAAACTGGGACACCCAAGATCGGTCGCATCATGTCAAAATTTAATATACATTAAATTTTGACATGATACATTCTCATTTTTATTTTGCTTTTGTTTATAATTAGTATCCTGTCAATAAAGCTGTGATTTATGACGGTTCTGCGTACATCTATGGATGCAAAACATGACCTCATTCGGCACCGATCCCCACTGACCAACTAGGCCAAAAACGGTAATATGCACCAGAAACAAAATTTAAACTCTAGCTAATAATTTAAGTAGGGGAACATGGGGAGACTTGACCAAGCGCAAAATTCTATTTTTGGCTATGGTGTCTTCTATTCGATCCTTAGATTTTTTTCAAAAATATTTTTATACTTGTTTCGATCCCTTAAGGTAATTTTAAAAGTTTGGAATGAAAAATTCTTTCCTTACAGAAAATATTACGTGATTTTAAATTTGCATTAAATGATGTAATTTTATATCAAACTTTGTATGGACATATCTACTCGACTACTAATTACTATTAATGTACTAATATGCCATGTTAATCTTTGTGAAGCAGTGAAATGATATTACATAAATTGGAACATTGGAATAGTTATTACTAGAACTTGAATGACATTGAACGCAATAACTAATGTTGGGGAGACTTGACCAAGTGGCAATTAGCTGAAGAAAGATACAAAATTCCTGATATTTATTATGCTTTGGTATCTACTGTTAATTTTTATCACACCATAAAGAATCCCACCTCAAACATAAGTCTTTATATTTTAGTATTAGTAAACAGTAAGTAGTTAGCAATAGTAGGACTGATTTCGTGATATGTGAACATGTAATGCAAGCAGTACAGTTAATTTTTAAAAGGAAATTAAAAAACTCGAAATTTATCAAATGCCCTTTTATATTTTTTACTGCTACCTAAGGATCTCGACAATATGGAAAAAAATTATTACAGTATGTTTTATGTCATTATTTTTTGTTATGATTTTTCAAAATTCTCTTGGTCAAGTCTCCCCACGCCTTTGTCAAGTCTCCCCGCAGTGGGGAGACTTGATCAAAAAACGATATCAGGAAAACTTTTGTAACATTTCAAAAATTATATTCAAAATTTCTCAAAAAATCACGAACACGCACAATAACTTTGCACATTATATCTCAATGACTTTTGAGAGATTGAAGGCCTTTTTAGAGAATTATGCAGTTTTAACTGAAAACCTGGCCAAGTCTTCCCATGTTCGCCTACTAGTTTAAATAGATTTGGTTGAAAATGTGTCTTAAAACTGAGTTCGAAATCGTTGTTAATATGATCCATGTTCGTAACTTTTTTGTACAGCCATTCAAGAATGAGCTAAAATTTTTAACTCTATTGAAAATCGTTGCTGCCCATGAAAGAGGAAAAGACAAGAAATTCTAGACTTCCAGGTGCAAAACTTATAAAGTTATCGTATTTTGAAAGTTTATTTGGGGTCATATTGACCCCAACACCTGAAGAAGGTTAAAAACAGTTTTTTGTTTTTTTTTTGTCAAAAATACCATTATTCCTCTCCCCACCTCCTTTTTGCCTTTCTCATATAGAAAGGTTATGCAATCACTCTGAAAAACGTCAACCTAATCCCGGCCCGGAGGGCCGAGTGTCATATCCCATTCGACTCAGTTCGTCGAGATCGGAAAAAGTCTGTATGTGTGTGTGTATGTGTGTATGTATGTGTGTGTGTATG